>NC_041399.2:184755575-185077242 GCF_900747795.2 Erpetoichthys calabaricus
ATAATAATGAGCAAGAAGAAAAGACCTGAACATAATAACCTGAAACAAGACTTGTATTTAGGGCCAGGCCAGGTCAACTTCAGAAGATTAAAATGAAACACGAATGAGCACAGCACAGGAGAAAACCAAAAATCAAAGTCTGAAATGAAATCAAAACTAAAATGAAACCTATAAGTTGGTCAGCTTGAATTGAAAACTATTGCTAAAGGTTTCTGAAGTTTATCCAATCTAGGAATACCGGTACCGAGCATGGAACATATTTATAGTATAACTACCACTTACATCAGAATCACATCAGTGTCACACAAACAAAAAAATGAAAGGAAAAAAAACTGTGTAAACAAATAAAAATGTTTTGACACTACCACAATTCAGTTTTAGCAGATAAAAACATAAAAGCACACATCTAGAAATGTACAATCCTTACAAGTAGCTGGTGATTTTTTTAAAGCTGTTGGGGCATATTTGCATCTTTAGAAAATGAGTGGAGATGTGTTTCTTGTAGATGGATGTTAAACCCAAGAGACATGGAGTGTTATGGCTTGACAGTCTAACTAATTTTACTCTGCAGACTTCTAACTCCATATGAAAACTCATTACAAAATCAACAAGCAAAGTAATAGTAGCCTCTTTTACTCATGTAGGAATTTACCAGTAAACTGTGATACCAAAGTCATGGTCTAACAAAGCTGAGTCAAGAATCCCAGAAAAGCTGTTCAACAATTTCACCACTTGACACCAGGTGTACCTCCAAGGAATTTCTAAATTTTGATGAATATGTGAACAAAGGCAGAAAATTGACAGGCAAACCATGAAAAACATCAACATGACCACCTATACAGTATGTACTGTTCTCTCTTGGCTATGTGAGTGAACCAATTAGCGAGATAATTCCTTTGAACTGAGGTGGGTTGGCACCCTGCCCGGGATTGGTTCCTGCCTTGTGCCCTGTGTTGGCTGGGATTGGCTCCAGCAGACCCCCGTGACCCTGTGTTCAGATTCAGTGGGTTGGAAAATGGATGGATGGATTCCATTGAAATTTAGAGATATCATTGAAGTTTAGCTCATTTCTAAGGTTAGCTACTTGGAAAGGTCTATACATTAGGTTTTGAAATAAGGAATCTACTCTCCAAAGAAGCTGAAAAGGAAGCAGCTGAGCCCCAAAGTCACCTGATGTATGTGTGCATGGCCTGCTTCATGTCCGCCAGTAACGAGAGTGATTGATACACTAGTGGGAAACATTGGGGAAGTGCAGTGTGCATGCAGTGGAACTCAAGGTTTGTATGGTAGTCTAAATCAATAGAAATGCAGAAATCAATGTAGAAAAAAATTGTTGATTGTGCCAGTCAACCATTGCTCCTCATCAATGCATTTTCTTTTTACAAAATAGTAGTCACTCTGAACCTGGAGAGAGAGTGAACACTGTTGACTTGGGAAATTCCTGTGTCACCCTAGTATGTATAAATGAGCAAATTCCACTAAATTCCTTTGTTAGCTAACATGGAGATTTCTCAAGGCACTTGTGTTAAAAGAGACAAGTGGCGTGCCAAGTCTTCTCTCTGTTAAGCCATTTCTCTATTTTTTCAATAGATGAGCTCACTACATATTAAACAAGATGTTTAGTCAGGTTGAGAAGCTCTTTCTTTGGTAGTTACTCCCTAATGAAATCTTCCTACATCAAGAAGTACAAAGTATAAACATTATGGCTCAGCCAACAAGCTATTCAGCAGAAGTGTGTCAGGAAACTCTACAGGGGCTCCTTTACTGTGGCTGTGACAGGCAAGTCAGAAGTTTTTCTTTCTTTTTTAGTCATTCTGATGTGTGTTCAGACCATAGTCTATCCATCTATCTAATCCTGCCTACTATACCAGATGATTGCTATCTATCTATCTATCTATCTATCTATCTATCTATCTATCTATCTATCTATCTATCTATCTATCTATCTATCTATCTATCTATCTATCTATCTATCTATCTATCTATCTATCTATCTATCGTGTTTCTGTAAAAGCCACATTTCCTCCAAGGGGCAAATAAAGTTCTATCTAAATCTATCATATCTCAAATCAAAACGAAGGCTTACTGCTTTTCTTTTTTATTATTATATACATTCTTTATGTTCACACATTACACAGCTGAAGATTATTTGTAAGATGCACTTATAGTTTATGATATAAATCAGAGAACTACAGTATGCCTGTGGGCCAAACAATTTATATGCAAGACAAAGCCTGTAAAAGATGACCGCACTTCCCCAGAAAGCTTTTGAATATAAAACCAACTCCTTTTGATTATCTTCTATCTGCCTAACTGGAAACACCTATACACTTATGTTTTGTTTTGTGTTTTTTGGTAACAATTACTGTCAAAGTCTAAGATAAAAAATGATTAACTGATGTCAAGTAAAATAAAATTTGCATGAATATTTTTATATTTATTAAATGTACAGGAGATTTTACAACATTTCTTATGTTTCTAAATTATTTTACAGTTATTGCAGAAAAAAATGAACAAATATCATTTACTATATAATAAAACACTAAGGTCTGTTTGTCCTCTGAGCATTCTGATTGGTCAGTATGGCTTTGGTGACGCAACCAAAGAAGAAGTGTGAGTGAGAGACAGGCAAGGAGGAGTAAAGGCACACGCTGAGAGAGTTGCCTTCATAGATGGAAAGAATAAAACCAGACGGGAGGCGAGAAAGGCGTCTGGAAAAAAACAGTTTGAGAAGCAGGCTTTGTAGGAATGCACTCGAGAAACGGAGTGCTGCTAAGAGGTTCAAACATGCAAATACAGAGGAAAGGACCTGAAAATGTACATAGGGCAAGAAATAGCAAATATTTTTACATTATTATATATTTTGCTATTTAATCCTGCAGTTTGCAATGAATTGGCTTTAGGAGATAACCAAAGACCTCCTTTAGACACAGACCATGGGACATTACAGATATAGTCAATGCAGGAATTTATTGGGATTCACACTTAGCAAGACAATTTATTAATGTCAATAGTTAAAATGTAAAGGAGATGGAAAGTGGTCACGGAAAAAAAGTCCATGACCAAAAATATCCCAGCTTTTTTTTGTATAAAAAAATTGGTTATCTGAAGTGATCATATGCCATGATTGATTTATTACTATATATCAAATAAATATATTTTTTGTAAAATCCCCTTGAGTCACAAAGATCTATTTTGCATATTAAGTTATAGATAAGGATCTGAAAAACAAGAGATTGAAATACCAGGTATTAAGTATCAGTAGATGTTGTAACAAAATACGCGGGGACAAAATAAAGTGTTGGGGACCAGGCTCTTCTGAAGAAACACAATGAAGCGGGACCAGAAATGCAATATCAATGTCAATTCATTTATAGAGCACTTTTAAAACAACATCAGTAATGCTGTAGCCAAAGTGCTTTACAATAAAAAATAAATAGAATAAAATACAATAAAACACAATACAACCAGTACAACCATCAGTATCACTGAAGGTCACAGAAAACTATATAATAAAAATGCGTCTTCAATCTAGTTTTAAACAGTTCAATTGAAGGTGACTCCATAATGTAATGTGCAAGAGAATTCCACAGATGACGTGCAGCAGCTGCAGAAGCCCTGTCCCCCTTAGTTTTGCACTTAGTATGAGACAACTGACCAGTAGATCTAAGCTCTCTGGATGGCTAGTGTATAACACACAATTCAATTATATAGGCAGGAGAATACCCATGCAGTAATTTAAAAACTAGCCACAAAATTTTAAAACCAATTCTAAAGCTAACTGGCAGCCAGTGTAAAGAGGCAATACAATACACGGAGATACAAAAGTAAACTGTTTTGCCATACATAAAACAAGCAGCAGCATTCTGAATCAACTACAACCTGTGTATCAGGGATTTACTGATCTCAGAATACAATGAACTGCTTTAATCAAGCTGAGAAAAGATGAAAGCATGAGTAACTTTCTCAAAATTACTATCCATCCATCCATCCCGCTATATCCTAACTACAGGGTCACGGGGGTCTGCAGGAGCCAATCCCAGCCAACACAGGGTGCAAGGCAGGAAACAAACCCCAGGCAGGGCGCCAGCCCAACGCAAGGCATGCACACACACACACATACACCCAGCACACACTAGGGACAATTTAGGATCGCCAGTGCACCTAACCTGCATGTCTTTGGACTGTGGGAGGAAACCGGAGTACCCGGAGTAAACCCACGCAGACATGGGGAGAACATGCAAACTCCACGCAGGGAGGACCCGGGAAGTGAACCCGGGTCTCCTAACTGCGAGGCAGCAGTGCTACCCACTGCGCCACCATGCCATCCTCAAAATTACTAGGAGATAAAAAAAGGCTTAACCTTAGCTAAAAGATAAAGCTGGAAAAAACAACTATTGAGCACATAATTAATTTGTCTCTCAAAAGAGAGGCTACTGTCAAAAATAATCCCAACATTCCGAACTCGAGGTTTGCAAAAGTAGGTAAACCACAGAAATTGAGTGTAGCGGAAGAGAGATACAATAATTTGACCTCTATTCAAAAATCAAAAGAATTCTAGCATTGCTATCAGTTCTGAACTCACATAAACCAGATTACACCACCGTCCAGACAAGTCTTGTCAACAGTAGCCATCATGGAAGAAATACTGCCAAAACGCTTCCAAAGTGGAAATAAAGCCAAAAGACACACCTATGCATAACAACAGAAGGGCTGGGATGGAGAACAATTGAAGAAGGTGCTCTGGACATCAATATGTGATACTTTTGGCTCAAACAGTAGGCAGTTTGTCTGTAGAAGAGCTGGAGAGAGCTACATGGGGTTACCCTGAAGATTTGGGTCTGCAAAATGGTGTCAGTGATCTGGTCAGAATTAATGGAATCCTCAATGCTGAGAAGTACAAGCAGATTCTCATCCATCATGCAGGAAGTCAACACATCAGTCCAAACCCTGATCTCAAAATCATCCCCGTTTGCAGAAGAAATCAGATGCTTGGAACAAACTGCCAGACAATTTTCTTATAAATCTACACCACAGTGTAAATAGACATCTGATGCAGTTTTAATGGCAAAGAGTAGTCACATCACGTTTTGGTCTCCATATTCAAAAAAAGACACAGCAGCATTAGAGAAAGTCCAGAGGAGTGATGACTAGGATGATTCCAGGACTGAAAGCTATGAGGAAAGACTGAAGGAGTTAAATCTTTTCAGTTTAAGCCAGTATCGATTAAGAAGGGACATGATAGAAGAACTTAACATTGAGAAAGGAATTAGTAGAGTGGATCCAGGCTGTTACTTTAAAATAAATTTTGTAACAAGAACTCAGGGACATAGTGGGAAAGTTGATAAGGGCAGATTTTGTACAATAGTTTAGAAAGATTTTCTTCACACAAAAACCACAGACACATGAAGTAAATTACCAAGTAGCATGGTGGAGAGCGGGGCTTTAGGGACTTTTACAACTAGACGATGTTATTTTGGACTATGCAAGCAAATAGGATGGACAAGATCATTTGGCTGAATGGCCTGTTCTCATCACAACTTTTTAATGCAATAAAAATTTAAGTATGTTTTGTTGAAAAAAGACATGCAAATACAGTAATCCCTCCTCCATCGCGGGGGTTGCGTTCCAGAGCCACCCGCGAAATAAGAAAATCCGCGAAGTAGAAACCATATGTTTATATGGTTATTTTTATATTGTCATGCTTGGGTCACAGATTTGCGCAGAAATACAGGAGGTTGTAGAGAGACAGGAACGTTATTCAAACACTGCAAACAAACATTTGTCTCTTTTTCAAAAGTTTAAACTGTGCTCCATGACAAGACAGAGATGACAGTTCTGTGTCTCACAATTAAAAGAATGCAAACATATCTTCCTCTTTAAAGGAGTGCGTGTCAGGAGCACAGAATGTCACATAGATAGAGAAAACAATCTCTAGCAAACAAATCAATGGTGCTGTTTGCTTTTAAGTATGCGAAGCACCGAGGCACAAAGCTGTTGAAGGCGGCAGCTCACACCCCCTCCGTCAGGAGCAGGGAGAGAGAGAGAGACAGAGTTTGTTTTTCAGTCAAAAATCAATACGTGCCCTTCGAGCTTTTAAGTATGCGAAGCACTGTGCAGCATGTCGTTTCAGGAAGCAGCTGCACAAAAGATAGCACGTGAAGATAATCTTTCAGCATTTTTAGACGAGCATCCGTATCGTCTAGGTGTGCGAACAGCCCCCCTGCTCAATCCCCATACGTCAGGATCAGAGAAAGTCTGCGCAAGAGAGAGATAGAGAAAAGTAAGCAATCTAGCTTCTCAGCCATCTGCCAATAGCGTCCCTTGTATGAAATCAACTGGGCAAACCAACTGAGGAAGCATGTACCAGAAATTAAAAGACCCATTGTCCGCAGAAATCCGCGAAGCAGCGAAAAATCCGTGATATATATTTAAATATGCTTACATATAAAATCTGCGATGGAGTGAAGCCGCGAAAGGCGAAGCGCGATATAGCGAGGGATCACTGTACTTTTTAAAATTGTGTTGTATTTTATTAATTTCTGCAATCGACTGACTGTAATTTTTTTTCTTGAAGGTATTCTATACAATAACAGTACAGTAGCATCATAGGATGTTAACACAGGGAACTCAGGAAGCTGATATAAGTAATGTGCTACGCATGGATGAAAAATTACTGTCAACATTTAGAAATAAGATTGGAAATGCATATAATATTCAAAACAAAAAAATATTGCCAAGCCCCAAAATAACAAGCAGCCATGTTTAAGTTCCCAGAGATTTAAATGACTCTTAAATCAACTAACTACCCAAATAATTTAACGCCTTTTCCAGTGTTTCTTCTTAATGTCCCTTTTTAGTAAAGTTACTGAATAAGCGCATCAAAGAGAGCTAACTTGGAAAAGCCATCAAGCTGTAACAGATCATTAGTGTCTTCTCAGATATCCATGAAAATTGAAGCAAACGGTTGCCATGCCAACACGTTTCGAAGAAGACCATTTTTATCGCAGCATTTCACAAAGACTCTGCAACATACAAAATCAGTCAGCACAATGAATGAGACATCATGTTTTAAGTACGAATGTTATGACATATGCTAAATAAATAAATCAACACACTCTTCCAGTTACTGCACTAAATAATTACAACGAAACCCCCCAATGCGGCCTGGCAGTGAGCCGAGAGCCTTTCAGCCAGCGGCCACAATCAGTCTAATGGCAGGTCTTCACGCCAGGCATTAACACATGAGATCACTGGCTTAATTATTCAGTTATATTTAAAAAATACAGTAAAGCTGTTTAAAAAGTAATTGGTTATTAAAGGTCCTATGAAAACAAGTTTCATCTTCAATTTGAGAAGTCTGTTGTATCATTTGATATTTTACAAAAGCAGCGTTGAATTTACTGCTCTTTACCGTCTGCAAAACTTTCCAAAAATAAAGCAATGGTCACGGCCGTGAAAAAGGGTAAAACAAGTGCTGAGCACCACAATCTGATCAATGTTTTAATGTAAATAATCCTCTCTGTGTGGATAGCGCTTTGAGTACTGAGAAAAGCGCTATATATAAGGGAATGAATTATTATTATTATTAATCTGTTGGGAAAATTGACCGCTTAACTCTCTATTTACAAAACTAAGCAAAAGTTTATGCACCCTAGATTTTTTATAAAAAACCTTGTCTTAAATGTTTATTTTTGTCTTTTGACCTGTCAACCTGTCAGTCAAAAATGAGCCTATTTCAGACATCCAAACATTGGTTTTCCAAAATTGTAATAGTTATAGAGACATTTTTGTATTTTGTTAAAGAAAGTAACATGTTAAATAAAAGACCACTTTTCAGATAAAAATCTTAATTATTCTGTAGGTCTCTAGGACAGTGCACAATTAAACAATGAGAACGCTAACCCTAATGATCAATGTCACAATGAGTTGAACCAAACTGATTAACTGAAGACAGAAATATGAATAGAAAGAATGAAATTGGGAGAATGACTACGAAACTAGAAGGTGAGAGGGTGTCTAGTCTTGCGGGGCAAACCTGTTAAAAAGTATGTGGTGAAAAGTGGCGAAATCCTACACCGCAAAGGCTCCACCCACAGGGCTCCTTCCGAAAACACCCGCCCGCAATTCCTCCAGTCCGTGCATTTTAAACTGCCATCGGGGTATCAGGGAGAGAGCACAGGATACTGCACAAAAGACTTAATGATGAGAAATAATAAAAAGCTAAATGTGCTGTTATCAGTTCAGGAACTCAGTAGCACAAGGTAACTGAACCTTAATAATTCATTTGCATGTTGTAATGACCGCTGTGACAGTAGAGACAGACACGCACAAGTAGACCACTGCAGCTATGGGGATCCACACATTTAAAAAGTCCCTCAGCCTGCTGATATCTTTCTGTCATTTGAACTATCGCATCACTAAATGACATAACAACATCAAACAGAGTTTAGATAAGCATTGCAGCCTATGGATAGACAATGTGCAGCTATTTTGTCATGGCATGTTTTGCATTTCCAATTAGACAGTAATGCTAAATTTCTTCAGTTATTCGTTTAGACATTCAGTCACAATGTGGATGTTTTGCAGTCTTCTCCCCAATTTTACTGGCAGATTTGTTGATTTGGGTATGAATTCTGTTTCTCCTGGGGCTCTTCATTATCAGCTCTCAGTCCTTTTGATGAAGTATGACACACCATTTACTTCAAATACATATTTTGCAGTTCATATTTTTTTAAATATAGCTGCCAGTTCTTTAAAGCTTACATCGACTCCTACACTATCATCATAACGCTGAACAAAAGAGAGCACACAAACACCTGTGACAAAATATCGTACACTTTTACCGTTCATTTGTCTGTTGATAACTGTCGAATGCCAACGTATAATTTGATGCTACAGAAAGTGTTTTCCCTTGCGTAGGACTATGTTTATTACTAAAACATGCAATGTGCTCTCTACACACATGACTCAAATTTACATGTCTGATAGTGTGTTTTAGGAGACTGAACTGTAGACAGCTCATCATAAACCAAAGCTTATTATAGCTTGTATGTTTGCCGCCCAGTAATAAAATTTAAATTTAGGTAGAGCCATGCCGCCTTGTGATTTAGGTTTGTTGTAAGGTCGCCTTTTGAATGTGTGGGTTTTTTGAATTCCAAATGAATGAGGTTATGATTGATTCTAATTTCATAAAAAAAAAGATTTATTAATGTAAATGGGGATGTTTTGAAATAGAAGCAGAAGCTTAGGGAGGATATTCATCTTGACAATGTTAATTCTCTCTGCTAAAGTTAAGACGGAGGGTAGACCGTCTATGCACGTCTTGTTTAATTTTGTCCATGCAAACAGCAAAATTTTGTTGAAAAAGAGCATTATATTTACTTGTGATGATGACCCCTAGGTATTTAAACTCATCTGCAATGATAAAAGGGAAGGTGTTGCCTAATCTAATCTAATGTTGTTCGCTAGATACTTAACTGGAAAAAGCACACTTTTATTCAAATTAATTTTGAGTCCAGATATCTTTTGAAATTCTGCTAGTACATTTAGGGCTGTAGGCACAGAATTTTGTGTGTCTGATATATACAATAAAATATTATCTGCATAAAATGATATTTTCTGTTCAAGTCCTTCTCTGAAAACCCCGCTTTATCTCTGAAGCATTTTGAAAGTGAATAGGCAATGGCAATTGCAAACAGCAGTGGTCAAAAGGGGCGTCCTTGTCTAGTACTGCCTTCTAATTTGAAGTAGTCTGAGATAGCTGTTATATTGCTGAAATAATATCTAAATTAAATCAGTCTACCAGCCACCTAGATCCTGCCCCTACTTTACTGATTAAGGCTTGCACTGACAAACTTTCTGCCCCCATTTCTCACTTTATCAACTGTAGTTTCCACACCTGTGTTGTTCCAAGTGATTTAAAAACTGCTGCTGTAACCCCTGTTTTAAAAAAACCTGGCTCAGATCCCTTACAGCTAAAATTTTATCTCCCAATTTCTAATCTTCCATTTATGACTAAGATCTTAGAAAAGGTTGTTGCTACTCAACTCAATGTTTATTTAAATTTGCATAACCTGCTAGAGTCTTTTCAATCTGGATTCAGAGCCCTACATAGCACTGAAACTGCTTTACTTAAGGTAGCTAATGACTTACTTATAACCATAGATTCTGGGATGGCCACTATTCTAGTTCTTCTTGACTTGAGCACAGAGTTTGATACAGTTAACCATAACATTTTACTGTCCCAACTTTCAGCTATTGGTATCTCTGGTGCTGCTCTTTCTTGGTTCACATCATACCTCAGTGATCGCCAGTCTTCATTAGGGAACACAAATCTGCCACTACTTCATTCACACAAGGTATCCCTCAAGGGTCAGTTCTCGGTCCAATCCTCTTCAGCATCTATATGCTCCCATTAGGTGAGATTATTCGTCAGTGTGGTCTGAGCTTCCACTGCTATGCCGATGACACACAACTTTATGTAAATGTTGATGCAACTGCAACATCTTCACCTGTTGCGCTGACTGACTGCATTCGGGAAATCAATCATTGGATGACAGATAATTTTTTACAACGCAATCCTGATAAAACAGAAATCTTATTAGTTGGTGCCAAATCTGTCCTCTCTACCCTTCGTGGGCTAAAAATTGACAGTAATGGGATCCTGGTTCAACCCTCAGCATCAGTCTATAATTTGGGTGTCATCTTTGATCAGCTTCTTACTTTTCAATCACAAATTAGCTTAATAGTACAGACAGCCTTTTTTCATCTTCGCAACATTGCTCATCTGCATTCTTTCCTCAGTGTGAAAGATACTGAAACACTCATTCACGCTTTCATCACTACCCATCTGGACTATTGCAATGCTTTGTTTTTTGGCCTCCCGACTAAATACAGTATATCAATAGATTACAATATGTCCAGAATTCTGCTGCTTGTGTACTTACACACACTAAAAAATCTGCTCACATCACTCCTGTCCTCTATGATTTACATTGGTTACTAGTTTCTTCAAGAATCAAATATAAAATTATTCTTCTCACCTTTAAAACCCTTCATGGGTTAGCCCCTCATTATCTGTCAGAGCTGCTGCTTTCTTACACTCCTGCCCGTGCATTACGATCATCAGACGCTAAGTTACTCCCTGTACCAAAATACATGTTAGTAACTATGGGTGGCAGAACTTTCAGAGTGATAGCCCCTAAATTTTGGAATTCTCTCCCTCTCAGCCTTCGCAAGGAAAAATCTATTATTAATTTCAAACTTTTGTTAAAAACATCTTTTCAATAAGTATTATTCTTTTACGTGTATGTACAGTAATTTCTACTGTCTTGTTAATGCGTGTATTGAATTGTAAAGTGTCCTTGAGTGTATGAAAGGCATTACATAAATCAAACGTATTATTATTATTATTGTTATTATTAGTGTTATTAATGCAAACTGAAGCTTCTGGACTGGTATACAGTAGTTTGATCCATGCACGTATGTTAGGGCCAAACCCAAATTTATGCAAAGTGGTGAATAGGTAATCCCATTCAATTATATCAAATGCTTTTTCTGCATTCAAAGATTATATGATATTAGACTTTATGGGTGAATATATTACATTAAATAGGCGTCAAAGATTAGAAGCCAAATGTCTGCCTGTAAGAAATACAGTCTGGTCTTGTGATATTACTGAAGAGAGCACTTTCTCAATCCTTCTAGATAGGGCTTTAGAGAGTATCCTAACATCATTATTCAGAAGTGAGATTGGTCTGTATGATACACATTGTAATAAGTCCTTATTTTTCTTAGGAAAAACGGTAATTAATCCTTGGTGACAAGTATGAGGTAGAATTTTGTTTTTGGCTTCAATAAATGTTGTCTAATAAGAGGGGAGCTAACTTAACTGAAAATGTTTTATAAAATTCAGCAGGGTAGCCATCAAGACCTGCTGCTTTCCCACTCTGAAGTGAGTTTATAGCATCTAATAATTCTGATAGTGCCAGAGGTTTATCCAGTTCCTTTGCACTTAGGGTATCTAGCTGTGGTATCCGTAATGTATCAAAAAACAAATTAGATTGTGTCTTGTGTTCTTTAAACTGAAAATATAAGGCTTACAGTAGTCTCTAAATGTGTGTATTATATTTTTATGGCCAATGATTCTATCTTTGTCTGTGTTGGTAATTACAGATATTGCATTGCAAACTTCCTGCTTATGCATTTTTTTGTGCTAAGATCTTGTTAGCCTTCTCTCCATGTTCATAGTAATGATGTCGCAATTTAAAAAATGAGTTCTGTTTCTTTTGTTGTCAAGACATTGAGTTCTGATTGCAAAGCCTGTCTTTTCCTAAAAAAATGCCTTATTTGGAGTCCTGGCATAAATTTTAAAAAGTAAAATAAATTAAATATAATAATAAAAAGACTACATTCATGGATCATGGAAAGCAGAAGCAGACAAACACAAGGCACAAGCCAGAGCCAAAAAACGTTTAGAGACAGAAAAAATTGAAAGTCACAAAGATGGCATCACAAAAAGAGGCATTGTTCATCACACAAATCTGTCATGATTGTCTTAGGTTTAGTTCTATAATTGAATATCTTTTCCAGAGTTATTTTGATCTTGTGGAGTACCATTGTGTTGTGATGTGAGATTTTACATACAACTTGATAAATGTTTTGTATGTCTTTATTTCTAATTTGGGCAAAGCAGTGTAATTTAGTGTTCACCCCCCCACCCAGCCCCCTTAGGAATGGGTCTGTTTGAATTTTATGACAGGATTTGGGGGATGTGTGTTTTAAACCACTTTGGCAAGTGTTTCTTTGCTAAAGTCATTTCTACCCCCGCAAATGGGCTAAGGTGTACTTTAACATATGGTTTGGGGGCAGGTGTTAAGATGTTCTATTTACCCCATTGGTCTGAAGTATGGCTATTTGGAATTGGCTTGGTTCAGAAGCCTTTAAGTACTACAACACCCTATTGGCTGTAGGGGTTAGACAGAAAATCTATATATTTACTTGTTTAACCTCACACTCTGTCTCTTACTAACCAACATCTGAAAGAAGCATCTCTCTTGCTAACCTGTGATGAAGACAATACAATGAAGAGCACAGCTCAGCAGCCATTTTGAACAGACATGTGGCTGAAAGCTGAGCACCAATGATGCCTTAACTAGAGACATTTAAGTAACCACAAGTCTGTGTGCCGCCTGAACTAGATATCACCATTTAATCAGGTTGTATAGTTGCCAATATTCAAATATACTTTGCATTTTGTTATTATTTATGAATATTATCAATAATACATTATTTAAACTGTAACTTAACTTCTGCTTGTCTTTTTACTACATCTAATTGCCCGAGGTTATAGATATAGAAGGGAAGGTGGGGATAAGTTATATACAATAATACCTTATAAACAGTGGTAAGTCTGTGAGATTAGGCATTCTAAGGCTACATATTAATAATACAATAGGGGAAAGTAGAGCAATATGTATTACTCTACCGAGACAAAACACATTGTTACACTATATTTGTTGCTTTTGACTTGTCATGTGAATGTTACACTAGGAAGGACCATTTTGTGAAGGACCTGGAGATAACAACAAAGCAAAGGATCGGCACCAAATAGGCTATCAAGAAACTACATTTGAGAAATAATTTGTTTGATAAAAAAGGGTCTTCGATCCACAAACTCGGATGAGGAAGGGCTCCGAAAGATGACATTTTAACATGGGAGATCATTACGAGAAGGTCGCTACAACTGAGGACACACCCCTAACAATAATGGCAGACATATACTGCTGGCACCTCTAAATAAGCAAAATAATTCACAAAACAATAAACTGCCTTCAGAAAAAAGGAGTGTAACCTGAAAAAGTTTATAGTGACATGGAAGTCAGATGATGTGCCTTGTCTTTCCAGTCCCATCTCTAAAAAAATTCAATTCAATTTAGTTTTATTATTCTACAAGGAAAATTGGGTTTGACAGCAGGTTTTACAGAAAGTCCATGACATAATGTTAAAAACTCATAACAAAATACACAGCCATCACACATAAACTTCAAACAAATAAATAAAATATGTTTGCATAGCACAATGAAACGTTAGATCATACATGCCAGATATAATAGGTAAACCGACATTAGACTTGAATGATGATTGATGCAAACTCTAACTGCTCACCCTATGATTTAAGCCTGTGGATGTTTATTAAAACTGAACTTATTTACAAGATTAATAGCAGTTGGAAGAAAAGAGAATTTGAACCTGTTGCTTTTCTCCATGGAGCCTTGAACATCTGACTTAACGATGACAACTGAAATTGAGAATAAAGGTGGATGGGCAGGCTACACTTGGTGTCCAAGTATTTTTATAAATGTGTAATGTTTCACGTAAGCTTATTTTGCTGCTTTGTTGTCTTCCTGTTTTGTATTTTTGACTGTTTTGCTCATGTTGCTTACTGATTTTTGGTATTTTATTTTTGTTTTGGTAGCAGAACTTTTCTGAATTCTGGGACACCTTAGCTACTAGAAACAAAAATGGTTAAATATCTGACAGGATAAGATGACTGTTGTTCTAAAAAGCACAGTTCAAAAAATGACCAGGAGATGAATAAGAGGGGTCTCCAAAAACGAGTAGCAAAAGATACTACATTTGTTTGTTAACAACACAGAACATAAGAAATTTGACAAATGAGAGGAGACCATTCAGTCCATCAGGCTTGTTTGGTTTCTGTTTGGGGTGTTTGACTGAGGAAGAGGCGCAGGTCTGAGCTGTATGGAGAAGGTTGATCAAAATCATCAACACCACCTAGACTAGCAAATGAAGAAGAGGAAGATGAAGAAGAAGATTCAAAACAATGCCCACAGCATCATTCCTAACAGGACCTCCACTCCAGATTGAGACGCTGCTCTGAAAAACTTTGAGCACAGGACACACAACTTCATGGCCCTTTTGACAAATTAAGAAAGCCAATCACAAGTGTGCTATAGTCAAATCAGGAACCATTCACCATTAAATGTATGCATATACAGAGTAAGAGACGAAACCTCAGTGAATGTGAATGTGTTTCACTCTACAGTGTACAGTACGTACTGCACACACATCCTGAAGATGTGTATCCACCTCCACCACTACTGCCATCGCACCTCACAGCAGGCACATTCAAAAAAGCTGTTATGGTGGCACTATGAAACACGGGGCAAATGGCAAGTGCCACAGCACAATGATGAACAATAAATAAGTCAAAAGCAAACAATGCACCGCCAACAGTGAGAGATCCCACTGTCATGTTAAACATTTGAAGGGTGCTGATTGGCTGAGAGCAGAGTACAGGGACTCACACTGAAGGGCCAGTGGCATTCATGGCATTCTGAAACAAAGGAGCACGGGAAGACATGTTGGGTGTTTGTAAATAACAATTTGAATATGGCACCAGTGCCTTCCTTGTTATACAATGAAACTCTTCAGATTCTTCACAGTTATTAGGATGTGGAAATAAATTAATGCGTTACTAAAATAAACTTTAATATACTACATATATATATATTGTCACAAATTCGGCTCAGAGTCATAGAAAGGTTTGGGGCAGCCACCCGTATAATTGGTTTCCTGGCTGCAAAAGTCGTTTCAAGTGAATACAGCACTGATGTGCACACAACCGAGTCCAAAACAGAACTGAGGTAATAGGGAAAAGGTGGAGGCTTTTAAAGAGGAAGACAGGAAATGAGGTCAAAGGGGTCGGGCACATGAAGCCATAGGTTCGAGCCCAGACATGACATCACAGGGGCCAGAGCCGGCAAGGTCTCCTTCCATAGGCTCGGTCCCGGAAGTGACATCAAGAGGACCAGGTGGGATCTCCCGTGAATGGTCTACAGGAAAGGGAGAAAAAAAGTCAGTGCACTCTGTCACATCCCGATATGACTTGGAATTGCCCTTACTCAAGCCCTTTAGCTGCCTCCCATGTGCACGTGTGTGACTATATATATATATATATATATATATATATATATATATATATATATATATATATATATATATATATATATATATATATATATATATATATATATATTATGACATGTGAGTCCCTGTCTTGAAACATGAATAGCGTGGTTATTTATTGTAGCAGGATCTCCTGTACACAGACCAGGTTAGTGGCCAAGTAATACTGTTCCCTGCATTTATAATGTTCCTTGCATCACCCATCGATGCAGCGCTTATAACATGACCACGATCAGCTCTGATTTGTTTTCTAGGTGAGCCACTGCAGCACTGGGAGTCTGTGGTTGCACCGACAGTGGATAAGTTGTCTTCCACAGACATGGTGATTGCGCTTCGGGACGCTCTTCGGAATGTCGTCCCATTGGAATGAGTCCCAAAAGAGTTTAGAAACTTTACAATATATTGTCACACACATGCGCTTGGGAGGCAGTCTAAGGGCTTAACTGGGAGTGAGACACAAAGACTGGGGTTGTTAACTAATGCTAATCATGCTAATTATTTTAGGATGCCATCATCTACATGCTACACCGATCCCTCTCCCACTTGGACAGAAGCAGTGGTGCTGTAAGAATTATGTTTCTGGACTTCTCTAGCGCCTTCAACACCATTCAACCTCTGCTGCTTAGGGACAAGCTGACAGAGATGGGAGTAGATTCATAACTGGTGGCATGGATCATGGACTATCTTACAGACAGACCTCAGTATGTGCGTCTCTGGAACTGCAGGTCTGACATTGTGGTCAGTAGCACAGGAGCGCCACAGGGGACTGTACTTTCTCCAGTCCTGTTCAGCCTATATACATCGGACTTCCAATACAACTCGGAGTCCTGCCACGTGCAAAAGTTCGCTGATGACACAGCTATTGTGGGCTGCATCAGGAGTGGGCAGGAGGAGGAGTATAGGAACCTAATCAAGGACTTTGTTAAATGGTGCGACTCAAACCACTTACACCTGAACACCAGCAAAACCAAGGAGCTGGTGGTGGATTTTAGGAGGCCCAGGCCACTCCTGGACCCCGTGATCATCAGAGGTGACTGTGTGCAGAGGGTGCAGACCTATAAATACCTGGGAGCGCAGCTTGATGATGAATTGGAATGGACTGCCAATACTGATGCTCTGTGCAAGAGAGGACAGAGCCGACTATACTTCCTTAGAAGGCTGGAGTCCTTCAACATCTGCAATAAGATGATGCAGATTTTCTATCAGACAGTTGTGGCGAGCGCCCTCTTCTACGCGGTGGTGTGCTGGGGAGGCAGCATAAAGAAGAGGGACGCCTCACGCCTGGACAAACTGGCGAGGAAGGCAGGCTCTATTGTAAGCATGGAGCTGGACAGTTTGACATCCGTGGCAGTGCGACGGGCACTGAGGAGGCTCCTGTCAATCATGGAGAATCCACTGCATCCACTTAATAGTATCATCTCCAGACAGAGGAGCAGCTTCAGCGACAGACTGCTGTCACTGTCCTGCTCCACTGACAGACTGAGGAGATCGTTCCTCCCCCACACTATGCGACTCTTCAATTCCATCCTCGGGCGGGGTAAACGTTAACATTATACAAAGTTATTGTCTGTTTTACCTGCATTTTTATCACTCTTTAATTTAATATTGTTTCTTTATCAGTATGCTGCTGCTGGAGTATGTGAATTTCCCCTTGGGATTAATAAAGTATCTATCTATCTATCTATCTATCTATCTATCTATCTATCTATCTATCTATCTATCTATCTATCTATCTATCTATCTATCTATCTATCTATCTAATGCCCTTTCTTCCTCTTCCACAGACCAACAAAAGGAAATTCTCCCTAAAACTCCACCTACTTCCCCTTCTTTGACATGCCCTCCTACAAGACCATGATCCCACCCTTTCCTGTCTCCTTTCTATATAAGCAGAAGTTGTAATCATCTTATCTAGTCTTGAATTGACTCAGTCTTGGATGATTATTTGTTGTTTTGCCTTAGACTAAACAGGGTGGAATCCCCAAAGCTTTATATTGTCTGTTTGTGCTTTTTCCACTATATACATATATGGTCACACACGTGCGAATAGGAGACAGCTAAAGGGCCTGAATAACAGTAATTCCATGCCAGACCAGGGGGGCAGCAAGGTGCACCAACTGTCTCTTGCAATCCATTGCAGACCATTCTCTGGAAATCCCACTCGGTTCCGGTGCCCCTGATGATGTCACCTCCAGTTCCGGTGCCAGCGATGATGTCACGTCCAGTTCCGGCGCTGCCAATGATGTCACTTCCAGTCCCAATGACATCACTTCCTGTTCCGGCCCCGATGACGTCACTTCCTCCACTGGCCTTTAATGCCGCCATCTTACCTCCACATCATCAGTTCAGTTGTGGACTCCGATCTGTAAAGATCTATGATTTATTTTCAACCTTTTGCAGCCAGGGCATAATATATGGGTGGCTGCCCCAAACCATCTTGATGTCTATATACTGTATATATCAAGAAAGCTGGCACATTTATAGTTTTAATTAAAATTTGGAAATCCAGTGGCATCATCTTAATGAAACAAGGAAATATCATAATCTCACCTGGAGCCTTTTGAAACAAAACCAAAATGCAAGAAATGAAGACATTAGAATTACCTGGGCACACTATGATGCTAGTAATGAACAGACCCAAAAATAAAAGAAGCCTGCTCTAAAGTCATATTTATTACACAGTGCCTTCAGAAAGTAATCAGGCCTCTTTATTGTTACACATTTTGTTATCTTGTTTAAATTAATTTTTTCCCTCATCAAACAACACTCAATGTCTCAGAATGACAAAGTAAAAACAGGATTTGAGACATTTTTGTAACTTAATTAAATTGACTAAAACTGAAATATCCCATTGACACAAAACTTCAGAGCCTTTGCTATGACCCCTGAAATTGGACTCTGGTAGATCTCATTCTGTTGATCCTCACTGATCACCTGAGCTGTTTTTACACCTTGTTTGCAGTCCACCTGTGGTCAGCTCAGTTATTTGGACCTGACCAAGAAAAACACACACCTGTGTATAGAAGGTCAGAGCAAAAAAACAACTCAATGCATCACAGGACTTGCCTGCAGAGCCTGCAGACAGGATTGTGTTGAGGCACAGATCTGGTGTAAGCTGCAAACAATAAAATAAAAAATCCTGTAGCATTGACAGTTCCCAAGAGCACAATGGTCTTCACAATTTTAAATTAAAGATGTTTTGTAACTACCACAATACTTCCTAGAACTGGCCAGCTGGCCAATCACGGGAGAGGAGCCTTGGTAAGAGAGGTGACAAAGAACCCAATGGTCACTCTGGTTGAGCTCCAAAGAACCTGTATGGAGATGGGAGAAACTTCCAGAAAAACAACTAACACTGCACATTACACCAATCAGGCCAGAAAGTAGATGAACGCCTGCTTGGAGTTTGCACTGGTCTGATTGAACTGTTTGGCCTCATTTCTTAAGCATCACGTCTGGGAGACCTGTGCATCACCAGCACAATTGCATTTCAACCGTTAAGCATATTGGTGGCAGCATCAGGCTGTGGAGCTGGTTTTAGCAGCAGGGCCTTGGAGACTAGTGAGGGTTGAGGTCAACCTGAATGGAGCAAAGTACACAGATATCCTTAATGGAAACATGTCCCAGAGCGCTCTGGATGGACCTCAGATGGGAAGAAGGTTCACTTTCCAGACAGCATAGGAGTGGCTTATTATCACCTCTGTCAGTGTCCTTCAGTGGACCAGCCAGAGTCCAGACTTGAACCTAATCAAACATCTTTGGAGAGAGCTTTAAAACAGCAGACCACCAACGGTCCCCATCCAAGTGGACAGAGCTTGAGAGGATCTGCGCAGAAGAAAAGAATGGCAGAAATCCCCAAATGCAGGTGTGTCAAACCCAAAAAGACTCTGAGCCATGATGGCTGCCAACGGGGCTCCAGCAAAGTGCTAAGGAAAGGATCTGAGTACTGGTGTTAGTGGGATGTATCAGTTATCTATTTTTAATAAATTTGCAAAACTATCCCAAATCTTGTTTTTTCTTTGTCTTTCTGGGGTTTTGAGTGTTGTTTGATGAGGGGTAAAGATTAGTCTAAATGTGAAAAAGTGTGAAGGGTCTGAATGTGCTGCATCAGCAACAAAACTTGTGAAATGAGTGAAAATTGTTCAGATCAATGGAGATATGCAGGGAGCTGTAGAGTATCCTTTTAATACTTTCATCCCCCTGGATGATATAACCTACTGTACAGCATCACCTTCTCCATTATTTTATAAGTCAGACATTTCACTGACTATAATAAAGTGGCTTACACGCCAAGCTGGCACCCCACACCAAGTTGTTGTCTGTGAGGGGTCTGCACATCCTCCTCTTGTCTGTGCAGGTTGTCCTCTCACATCACCAGTGGCACGTGTGTTAGGTTAACTGGGGGTTCCACAATGGTCCATTACACCTGTGTCCAAGCAGATGAGTGGTACTGCTATGCACCAATGCCCTATCCAGGTTGTTTCTTGCCTTGCCCATCTTGATGCCCCGAAAGTCCATGGCCCTCTGCAATCTTTGTTATTATTATAATAAATGGTGCCATAAAAATGGGCTCTGTCAGTTTATTGCCTTACTGCCTATTGTCTGTCTGATGTTCTGCCTTATTGTATTTTTTGTGACTCTGAATGTCTTTCAGGTCTTCAGCCCAATACTAATACGACAAAATGAATAAATTAGCGAGGACAAAGCACTGCTGAACAATGTGTGCCATTTACAGAATTCTCAGCTACCTCGCCGCACTTATCAAATGGAAGAGCAGTTGACGCGCTTGCTCTCCAGCTGCTGAACGCCTCTGTAAATTCCTGGCTAGGAGGAGTCGATGCCGGACTGGCATGTTATTGGAAGCAGAGTGTAGGTGGAAATGTGCCGGCAGTGTGAGACGCAGCGTGTGCCTGCTTATTTTTTGCTTTGCCGTTTCATTATACAGACAGGTCGCACTGTTAGGTTCCTTGAAACGCCTGTAAAAATTTAAAATTGCACAAGCATGTGTAGGGCCGCATTTAGGCTTACTTGTTAGCGTGGCTAACTAACAGATCCAGGCACCAGGGTTCAATTCAGCTGTGACTGCATAACCAACAGCACTGAATCGAAAAGATAAAGCTGAATGTGTGCTTTTGTGTCACCGCTGGACCTGTCGCTGACACATATTGCACAGATTCTCCATTTGTACAGGGTGGGATCAAAGACAGTATTTAATTCCAAAAAATGTTCTACCTTGGGGAACTTTATTTAGTGGCTGCACCTGTGCTTTATTAGGGAAGTGCCCTTAAGTGGCATTTTTGGGACCTGGCACACCACAGTGGGTGAAATTTTGGTTTGGGCTTGAAAATGTTTTTCCCTTGGCACTCATTTAGTCACAGCACCTGAACTTTATTCTACCCTGGGCAGTGCCAGGCACCGGAGCTAGTATGCTATAATACATAAGAGGAGCAGAGACCATGGCAAATATGACATTTACAGCAAGGCACAAATAAATTAGCCGGTGGTCTTATCTGATCTCATGATTTGTGAGGAACTGCATGACTTGAATATTTATGGCTGAAGGCTGAAAGTTTTTAGAGGAGACACGGGTACAGTTTAAATGTCCTTGATGACACACATCAAGGAGAACCCTACCTGTAATTTAAAGTGAAAGGTGTTACATTGACTCACGAGTTAGAAAGATAATCCAGAGCAAGTCGTTTTGCTGCAGCCAATAACAGAAATGTTAAAGCAAACATCTGCCCATCTTGCCCTTGAATTAACGTGAAGTTGTGAAGCTGAACCGATAGAAATGCTAGCAGCTGTTCTCAGTGTCAAAGCTCAGATGACCGTTTATTCCTGTTTCCCTTCCTGCTAACCTTAGAATTTGATTACAATGGATTTATAGAAAACAAAACTGAATTAGAACAAGACATCCATACATCTATTGATCCTCTCTGTCACCAATCCCAGAAGCCTTTGAGTCCAAGGCCTTGTGACACTCCAGCTTCTCAGATGTTAAGAGTCATTTTAATTCTGTATTCATCTGTTGTGAAAATTACTAAAGATTTATTAATAAGGAACATATCCATTTGGTGTTTTAGATTAATTTCTTAGTTTTGTGACAAATGTTAATACTTTTAATTTAATTTAATTTAATTTCATGAGTGTTGCATTACCATTGTATAGTCTCAGCATTTTGAGTTGCTGCACCTCTGCTAACAAGAGGCACTGTGCTTCACTTCATGGAACCTCCGCTATAAAACGCAGTGCAACACATCAACTCGTTGTCCAAGATTACAGATTTAAGCCTTGAGCGAGAGACAGCCTTGAGTTAGTCATCAGGATGCAGTGCTTTGTATTCTGGTTAACAACTCTTAGCTTCCCACTTGCTACCTTTTTTTGTTCTGGTGATATTCTCATCATTTTGGTAATTCTTGGTTAAATTTCACTTAGCCCTCTTGATTTTGGTTTTGACAGCAAGATGTCAGTGTTCTAGTGGACATCTTATTCCAAGTTCTCGAAAATTTGCACAAATTTCCCAGGATCCACTGTGATAGGAGACAACATGATGAGGATGGCTGAAACTACAAAAGCAGGCAGGGTGAGTCTGTGCTGGGGTCCAGATGAGGTGCATTGAATATTTATGGCCTGAATATTACAGGAGGTGGGTGTGATTTTTCCTGGTTACTCTAATCCGGCTTCTACAATTTTGTCCTGAACATGTCAATTTAAGAGATGTCAGCCCCTACCATTTGATGTCCACACTTTATTTTGAATTTCAAGATAAAACTTATCAGGTTGCTTGATTTTTGTTGCTGTGTGTCAAACATCACTTCTTCGGCCTATCTGCTTTGTTATTTTCCCAAAAATAATTAGCAGGCAGCTATCTGAACTATTTGAATTTTCATTAATGGCGATGCACTGGGTGGGGAAAAGTCACCTCACGGCTGTTGGTCCCCATTCAGCTTTCCGTTCTTCTGAATGGAGGTCTGCCAGGTAAGGTTGTCATCTCAGAGTTCTTGCCCACCGGTCTGATTCCCCACTAAGTGGTATTCAGTGTGGAATTTGAATGTTCTTAGCATGCTAATGCAGGCTTCTCTTGGAATTTCTAGTGCAAAGACTCGGGATTCTCAGTTGGCCTAGTGTGAGGGAAATGGTGAACATCCTATGTGTTGCACTGGTGCACCTTATGACCACCTTATGACCAAAACCCAGTCAAAGCAGGATCAAGAAATGAGGAGATGGTTGCTGTTCTATTCCACATGGTCATGTTCTTTTCTGACTTGCCTTTCATTCCTCACTGTTGTGTGTGAAGTGGTAAGAAGACTGACTATTCAAAATATTCCATTGATTGCCTGTGTGTACATCTACCCATCCATCTTCTAAACTTGCTTATTCACAAGAGGGTTCAAGGGAAGATGGAGCCTTCACCAGCAAACACCGGGAGCACATTCACACACAGACACGCCAGGGGCTAATTTAACATTGGCAGTCCATCTAACCTGCATGTCTTTGGACCAGAAGAAGCCCACAGGCACACAAGGAGAACACGCAAACCCCTCGCAGGGAGGCAGTCTGTGCCGTCCTCTACCTGCAACCATATTGGGAATTTTAGAAATCCTGCTCTTTTTGCTCTTTTTTTCAAAACTGGTGCTTAAAGATTCAGCAGCAAGAATTTCCCCCTAATAACACATCATATTTTTTAAGACAGAAAGAGAGAAGACAGGATCGTTTTCTATCACACATATGCTGCAGCTAAGTGTGCCAGGATCTTTCACACACTCGATGGCTGTGTGGCAAATGAAAGTGCATCTTAACCCCGATCTCTTTTCATATTAGTCATTTCTCCCTCTAGCGCCAACTTGACCTCACTTGACTTCGCTCCTGTCACATGGGATGTGCTCTCTTGTCCCCCTTGCGGCTTAACAGTTGGAATTTGAAGCCAATGAACTTTGAAGATCAGCTCTTTGAAATCATTGTTCAGACTGAAGTTTCTTGATTAAAGATGCCAGCAGGGCAAGCAATGTCAGATCATTTAGGCAAGCCAGAAGAGGCAGTCCAAAGACAGACAGAGGTTTGCTGAACCCTGTGAGCACAGCCCGAGTCTGCTCTGCTTTTGGAATCTCAAACATCAAAAGCAGCTTTGCTCCAGTTATGTGGCTAAACTGAACCTGGGCGGGCAGCCAGCCGTGTCCATTGGAGCTTAGTCATGGGTGACTCACTTCTACAGCCTCATGAGGATGAACAAAAGGATGGCTGTTCAAATGGGAAGGTCAGGAAATACACGATGCTGTTAGAAAAAGAAACTAGCTTTCCAACAGCCAACCATAATGGCGCAGGGGTAACACTGTAGTTTAGGTATCCTTTATAAGCCGTCATTAACTGTCGGCCTGTTACAAACAATATTGTAAGTGATAAAACAATGACAAATGACAGCAACATGCTGCAACAGTCGTGTTACTTTTGATAATAAAGTAGTATTGTTGGTAACATAATTAATAAAACATTTACAGACTGTTAATAGGGTCTTTAAAATGGATAAGTAAACTCGGGTGTGACCAAAGCTCTAGCTTACACTACCCTCTTAACAAATGGATCCCATCATGATGAGGCACCCAGTAAGGGATTTCCTATAGTGCAGGACAGGAGTTGGGCCTTAAAATGGCCTAAAGGTAAGTGTAGTGGTAAAACAACCAGTGACTTGAGACCACCATGACCAAAAAAAGGCTCTTTACACCAGTATAATATTCCAGGACAGAAACACAGATTTTAAACAGTGTAGGCGAACTGAGTGCTGTTATGGTTGGGTTTGTGTGTTCTTCTTGCTTCACCTTCTCCATTTCACATTGTAAATTCTCCTCATTTAATTTTTTAATCTTATTTAATGTTTTCATTTCAAGAACAAAGGGCACTGACACAAATTACCACAAATGACTCAGGCGCTGCATCCTTGGAACGTGCAGTCACCTGAGGAGTATATAAGAGCCTTTAATGGCCAAAGTCCTTCACAGAGGAATCACTGTTTCTGCTCTCCTTCTGCCTTTGAGAGATGTTTTTATTTTTTATATTTCTTGTTTATTCTCAGGTTTATTGGTTAACAATTTATAGCAATTTTTTAGTTTATTATTGTACACTATTCTTAGCTTGAGTTGTTATTAAAGTTTCTGATTTATTCAATAATTCACCATCAGAGTTTGGCAGTGCATCTTCCATAATAGCTTTAGCTTTTAAATCTTCTATTTTGTATCACATTTGGGCTTTGTTTTGTTTTGGTTTGTCTCCATTTTGTTTTGTTTTTTTTGGTTCATTTTATTTCTTAAAAGGTTTCTCTCTTTGTTCTGGGAATTTAATTATTTGCTTCAATAAACTTCAATTATTAGACTATTTGGTATTAACATAGAGTACTTTGGAGTGAGTATTTAGATTTCTGCCTGACAAGTGTTGGCCCCCACCACTAGGTGGCAGCAGGGAGACCTGCTCACTAATATGTGCCTCCCTGCTCCCCTTTATGATGGAGAGATAACAGGAGAGCTGTGGGATTGGAGAAATACTGGGTGCCTCTAGGGGGAGTTCCAGCAGGATGGTGTTGTGTAATAGCCAGGGTTTTTGTCCTTTCTGTTTTATTGTGGTTTTTGTTATAGATAGATAGATAGATAGATAGATAGATAGATAGATAGATAGATAGATAGATAGATAGATAGATAGATAGATAGATAGATAGATAGATAGAAAAGACACTATATAATGATAGATAGACTTTATTTGTCTCCAAGGAGAAATTATTTTACATATTTGAATGTAATTTATTTAATATTTATGTACTGTGCCTTTATATGTGATTCCATTCTGTGCACTTTGTGGGTGGAGCCACACTGCCACTGGCTCCTCCCCCACCATATCTGCCTTATCGAGAGACCCAGCCAGTGGATCACTGAGAGTTCTACATTTTGTTTCCTTTTCATGCTTTATGGTTCTGAATATTGAAATTGATCTTTGGATTTCTCTTATTGATTTCATATTGACTGCGGTGGGTTGGCACCCTGCCCGGGATTGGTTCCTGCCTTGTGCCCTGTGTTGGCTGGGATTGGCTCCAGCAGACCCCCGTGACCCTGTGTTCGGATTCAACAGGTTGGAAAATGGATGGATGGATGGATTTCATATTGAGACTTGTTTACCTTTGTAATCAAATCCTTTTGCCTCTATTAACTCTTTGAGTATTTTGTTACATTTTTCTATTTTTTCTAATAAATATTCTCCACTATAAAGATACTTTGTGGGACTCTCTATTAGTCTTTTACTAGAGGTATCATGGTCTCTCTCTCTCTCTCTAGTTTAGTAAGGGAATTTTGTATATTTTGGGACATTTATAAACTTTTTGAGCTCCTGTTTTGGGACCTGCTAGGCCAGAAGCCAGCATGTAGTTGCCAAGGGCAGGCTGGTCAGAAGTGAGCCGCTTCTGGACATTCCAGTGAAAGTCCTGGCCTGCTTTATTGTCATTTTGGAGGCTTCAACACCCTCTCTGTCATGTTTGTATCCAACATTCCCCAGGGGTTCCCTTGGCTATTCTTGAAGGTTGGCATGATAGCTGGGTTTCCCATGGAAGTGGTCCTTCAGACCAGCAAGCTATAAGGTGGTGGGGAGAAGAGAGGCCGGAATAATGCTAAGAAACTGTGAGGAATGGTATTTTGCGATGTTTAAATTGTAATTAAGTGCCCATGACAACCCTTCAGATAGGCAGCGGTGCAAGAACCACATAGTTGGCCCACTGAGGCAGCTATGCTTTATTTTATTTGTTTTGTTTATTCCCTCCCTGGTATTTTTATCCTATCAATCGATGCATCCTTTTTCATAGACTTTGATTCACCTCAAGAGTGTCCCTCTCAGGCCATACCATATAGTTAATAACGTGGCAGGTCCCAAACTCGCTAGGGCAGTAAGACAACTTTACAAATTTCTCCTCAGGCCACACCATATAGTTAATAACGTGGCAGGTCCCAAACTCACTAGGGCAGTAAGACAACTTTACAAATTTCTATCGATTGATTTTGAGTTGCAGGTTTTATGATGCTGGGGCTTATCGTAGCAGCACTGGGAGCAAAGCAGGAACCATCCTTGTGCTGAACACTGGTCTTTCATAAAGACCACTCAGACTTAAACATATGGGGGAAAATAAGACTCACAAATTAACCAGACCTGTGCTCTTTGGGCTGTGTGGATTGTGAAAACCTAAGGATTGGAAGAAGAAGCCAAGACAAACATAGAGAATGTGCAGGCTACACCCAGATGGGGACAAGACCAGGACTGAGACCCTGAAGACTGAAGACTCCTGAAGCAGTGAGGCGACAGTACTATCCTCCTTTAAGTCTGCACCATATATATCTGCTTATATTATAAGTGGAATTTTCGAAGGACTGTGTAGAATTGTAACTATTTAATTCCTTTCTGTTTTGCAGTATTTCATTCATTTTCAAGTCCCCTTCTTCCAGGGACTTTGGATTTCTCCATGAGTTAAAACATCTGAACAGACGACTCTATCAGCTCCCAACCCTCTGACTGTCTATGGGGACTGTATGTGTCCTTTTTGCGTCTATGTCGGCCTTCTAGAGGAACTGCAGCTTCCTTCCACGTAACAGTGCTAAGTGGGCTGCTGACTCTGAACTCGCCTTCTCTGAAGGAAGCTGCTCTGCAATGGACTGGCATCACTTTCAGGGGTTACTCCTACTATTAGCTTTTAGTTGCATGGAACAGACTGAATAAATTATGATTTACTGAACACTCTTGATTTCTTGAAGAGGCCTATTGTATCCTTATTTAGGTTCAGCTTTGCTAGATAGTCTCCTCCCGTGTTAACTGGCCATATCTGAACATTTATGTTAATGGATGCCTGTTGTTAGGATCTTTTTGCATTAATCCATTTGCATTTGTGTTATTTGCTGGCTGTTTAAATGAACCTGTATATTTATCTGTGTGTTTTGTAATTTGTACAGTTTGTAACAGGTTTTTACCTGTGACAGCCTGCACTCGACTGTGAGTCCCATTTTCTTTATGGCAGTATGGTCACCATCTTTACCAACCGAGGCACTCCTGTAATTGTAATGTTGCTGGCTGCCATACCTATTCCAGCCAGCAGATGGCACTACAGTAACATTTATATGCCCCATGAACAAGGTGCCAACATAACTGTGATCAGCGATGCTGGGTTGCCAGAAGGAACATACTGTATACGATGCTGCGGGATCATCTCAGAGAAAAATCAGACATACACATCTTGTTAAAGGAAGAAATACATGAAATGGCGTTGGACTGAAACCTGAAGGTAACATGTCAGGATGTACAGGGAAACAGTCCAGAATGGAGCAGAGGACAAGCAGAGAGAGGGGAAAGGGGGAGCTTGACAGACGGATGCATTAGGATTTTAGTTCTTCATCTGTCAAACTTTAACAAGACGGCACATATGATAATATGCAGACTCCATACTTAACCTGATATGTGATTTATGCTCCAGGTTTCTTAATGGCTTTGCCTTTGTTTGTTTTGTGAGGTTAACAGAATATCGTTCTGATTCTATTCCAGTTTAAAATGTGTCTGGTATGGGCCAATGTTTTCTAAAGTGGACCATCCTGGGTGGATTCGGACCCTGCTATTATAGACTCCAGCAGCTTCAGGAGACGGATGGACAGATATGGCCTGTCAATGAAGAAACATGGCGGAGGTGCTTAGATGATTATTAATTTCAGAGGCCGACCAAAGTAACCTCACTGCCCTACCACGTCCACACACGTCTTCATCAGTTTCACAAACATCACTACTTTCCGCACAGGGCAGCAGGGATACATTACCACATTAAAAGATAAAAGTTGTGGCAGTAAGCAGTTACAAATTGAAAAGCCAGAGGCCAAATATGAAGTAGGAAAGAATGAGGCAAACTAGAAAAAAAAATCAAATCAATTGTTACACACTCAAAGCCAAATGAATTGTTTAACACTTTGGTCATGATGGAGAAAACATCAAACTAAATCAAAAGTAAACCAGAAATGGGCAGCCATACAGTACATAGTAAACCTGTAGTGGAAATGTAAACATAATTGCCTGATTATATATTTACATTTAAAATGGAAAACTTTTAAAACGTGTATAATCCAGAGGCTGACGATTGTTTCCTGTCTTGTATCTGATGCTCCTCCATGACATGGGGTCAAGCAGGATCAGTAAATGAAATGGAATTCCGATCTTGGAAAAACAGTTAGACAGCACCTGTCATGTCAAGGAGAAATGTTTGGGGGGACAACACAGTAATTAGCATGGCGCTCTAGTCCTCCAGTTACACAGCAGTAGTAGTAGTAGTAGTAGTAGTAGTAGTAGTAGTAGTACTGCCATGTGTCCTGAAAGTATTACGCGCATGTCTGACCAAAACGTAACACAGCACTACTGCCCTGTGCCATGACAGTATGGTGTCATTTACTTTGAACCACTTGACAGACACTTTATCTAAAGAAACCTACAAAAGAGGCCAACATGGTCGAGTAAACATCAGGCTGGAGGACTGCATCGGAACAAATGTTACAGGACAAGGGTACAAAACTCAGGCTAGTTACACTTCCCTGATTATAAGAATGTATCAATGCCATTATCAATTAGAGATTCACAGAACAAGAGTCTACAAATGCCTCCTAAACACATCGAGGGAGTCAGCAGTTCAGTTGGAGGTGGACGGCTCGTTCCAGCAGCTCAGAGCTACACATGAAATCAGTCTGGACTGGGATCTGATACCACATCACCACCTGCCATTCACTAGCAGACCCGATTCTGCAACAGAGGACTGACTTGAAAAGAGGAGAGATGTGCGTTTGCCTTTGTTGGTTGAACACCACATGTGTTTCTGCATTTGGAATCATCAGTATTGGTTTGGTACGTAAAACATGTCGGTGCTCCTACCAGTAAGGAATTACAGCAGTCCAGACATGACAAGACCAGTGCTTGGAGCAGAAAGTGTGCTGCATACGCTGTCAGGTACAAACAACACATTTACTTTAGATAGATAGATAGATAGATAGATAGATAGATAGATAGATAGATAGATAGATAGATAGATAGATAGATAGATAGAGAGATAGATAGATAGACAAATAGATAGATAGATAGATAGATAGATAGATAGATAGATAGATAGATAGATAGATAGATAGATAGATAGATAGATAGATAGATAGATAGGATTGGATGCATGCAGACCCATTAATGTTGCATTTTCCCAAATTTAAAAGGTGCCTAACTTCTTATGACAAAGCTAACTTTGAATCATATGTGGCACTGGTAAGCCTTATTAAATGGGGTGAGTATGACCTTGAAAGACTAATTCTACAGAGGAGATTTCACAACAACTGGCCAAAGATTAGCATCTGTGTACTAAAATGGGAGAGTTGTACATTTCTGCCATCTGTGGTTTATAAAATGACTTAGTGTCTGCTAGAAGTCAGGGTTGCAGGGTGAAGTGAGGAGGCTCAGGGCGAATGCAGAGGAGGGGAAGAGAACTTAACTTGCAGGAGGAACTGCACTGATATGAAAGAGAAGAAGCTGGGCATGAAAAAGTGAGATTTCAGATGGATATATTTACGTCTCTCCATCAAGCTCTTTGCTGTCTTCATGACAAGATTTACTGAGAGACCCCGGCTATGTGACAGTGGACAAAGGTCTGCAAATATGTCGCATCCTTGGCTGGCATCATCAATCAGACCAAAATTCCCCACTGCATCCCTTATTGGAACCTCATTTCTGGTTGTAAATGTCTCAGAAATTAATCATCTGTGTTCTCATTTTTATTAGAATTTTGCTCTTGCACTATTTTTACAATTGTGTTTAAATTCATTCTTTCCACACTTCTGGACTGTTTGTTCCATTCCAGGGCTGTGGGGTGGCCAGAACAATTAGTGGGTTCAATAAACTCGCAGACCTTAATCAGGCATCCCAACTACACTCTTATAAATGAAGGTGCCAAAGAGGCTCTTCACAGCAGTGCCACAGAGCCGTAGTTTCTCAAACTTTTTTTTGTCGTGATCCAGTCTTCACTTTTTTAGTGTCTTCAATTCTCCTTCCTTGTTGAACGCCTGTGTGATCATCAGTATGGGGGAAGAGGTCCTCCCTGGAGAATTGTGGATGATCATTGAGGGGGAAATCAAGACAAATCATTGAAGCAATGTCAATGAATTAATCAACATGTGCCGACCCACCACGACCTACTTCACAAACCGTCTGCATTCCACTACCATAAAATACAATAATAACTCACAACCTGTGGCCCATTTTGTTTTGGAACCCATGCTTTAAGAAACCATCCCATAGTGGAACCATTTTTGGTTACAAAAAGAAACATCCATATGAAGGTTCTAGAAAGAACCTTTATGTTATTTAGAGCTGTTACAGGTTTCATAATAGATAACAGAATAGATGGGTTCTTGATTTTAAAAGGACTCTCGCTCCAATCAGAAGGTTGCTAGTTTGAATCCCATAAACACCAGCAGTGACTCTACTCTAATTACTCTTGAGCAAGGCCCTCAAACTGCATTTGCTTCATCCTGGGTATGACATTAATCGTCATCCAGGCCTACAACTTACAGGGAACACTTTGGGGTTGGTGGCAGGTTTGGCACTCCAGCCACCATAAAACACCTGTGTGGTGCTGAGGTGTCACCCACTGCACTCGGGGTCCCAATCCAGGTGGTTCTTGGTGTGGAGGGGGCAGCAACACACTATCATCTCATGCTGCCAACCCCACTCACTTCATACAATAAGGGTGGTTAAGTTCAGATCTTCTTGATGGGTTGTATCCTGCTAGGTAGCCTACTATACATTAAAGATTTCTGTTTAGTCCACGTATCAGGAGCCTTTTCAAGGCCAAACAAACCAAAATCATATGGAAAGGACCCTTCCCAGAATGAAATGGTTCTTTGTCAAGCAATGAGATTATGAACAACCACACATCCCAGGAAAGTGCCATTACAGAACCAGTATTTGTATGCTGAGGGTATGCTACTTCAGATCAGGCCCATTTGAAGGGGCAATTTTTTCAGATTTTTAGGATGTGGGAGAACATCTCAGCCTTGTTATTCATATGGAGGATGTGCCCCCACAGGCAGTAGCTGGGCCAGACTTCCAATTCCATTCCCAGCAGCAGTTGGGTGTCTCCACCAGTGTGCTGCCCTTAAAGGAAAACCTCCGGTGGGCTGTAGTTGTGCCACATTTGTTTTAGATCACAAGTAAATTCTTAAAGACAAGCTAACAGGGTCGCAAGTGGATCCTTATTATATTTGCATTTCACTCAAAGTGACTCACCAGGCCAGGTTTCATTGCAGTGGTTTTTTTTTTTTTTTTAAACTGGTGCACAGGCAGGTTAAGCGACTTGCTCAGGGACATTTACATAACAAAACACATCAAGACAGATGTGACTGCAGGATTGCAGGCCATGTGCACTATTTATAGGGCTAGCCATCATTAAGGCTTGCAAGTTGCACAAGAAGCCTCTGCTGACTCATTGTTTAGCCCTGAGCAACTGAGCAGAGCTGCATGTGATGACTTTATTCGTATAAATAGGATCTCTGGAATGAGCTGTGGGCAGCATGGAGGCACAGTAGTTAGCGCTGCGGCTTCACAGCCTGAAAGACATGGGCTTGATTTCAGGAATGAACACTGTCTTGGCTGACTTTGCACATTCTCCCCTTTAACGTGTTTCTCTTCAGCTTCCTGTTAGTTTCATTTGCGTCTCTAAGGTGGCCTAGTATAAGTGAGGGCAAGTGTGTTCCATGTCAAGAAGATGGTTTCTGTCGTGTACCCAGTATTCCTGTTATAAGGACCAGCCTCCTTCACAACTCTCTAATGTGCAATACACTATGAAATGTCCAGTTCATAGGGTAGCAATCAGAGTAAATGACTTTCAGTTGTCTTTGTCATTATTTGATTTTATTCCTTCACATCATCATCATATGTCAGTTTACTTGTTTTCTTTTTATTATTTACTTCGTTAGTTGATAATCTTGTAACCCTAATTTGGAAATGAGAGCCCAGAGTCACGTAACCCCCTTTAACTAGACCATTCAGAACAGCAAAGTTTGCCAGTCCTATACATTTAATTCTTCCAAAATAACATCAAGTCACGTTCTGAAAATCTCTAAAGTCTTACTGTCTACCACACTACTTGGTAGCTTATTCCAAGTGTCTATCGTTCTTTGTGTAAAGAAAAGCTTCCTAATATTTATGTGAAATTTACCCTTAACAAGTTTCCAACTGTGTCCCCGTGTTCTTGATTAATTCATTTTAAAATAACAGTCTCGATCCACTGTACTAATTCCCTTTATAATTTTAAACACTTCAATTATGTCTCCTCTTAATCTTCTTTTTCTTAAACTGAAAAGGCTCAGCTCTTTTAATCTTTCCTCATAATTCAACCCCTGTAGCCCTGGAATCAGCCTAGTCGCTCTTCTCTGGACCGTTTCTAGAGCTGCTATGTCCTTTTTGTAGCCTGGAGACCACAACTGCACACAGTACTCCAGATGAGGCCTCACCAGTGTGCTATAAAGTTTGCGCAGAACCTCCTTGGACTTGTACTCCACACATCAGGGTGCTATATAACCTGACATTCTGTTTGCCTTTTTGATGGCTTCTGAACTCTCTCTGGAAGTCGATAGTTTAGAGTCCACTATGACTCCTATGACCTTCTAATAAGGTGAACTCTCGATTTTCAGACCACCCATTGTGTATTCAAACCTAACATTTTTACTTCCTATGTGTAATACTTTACATTTACTAACATTAAATTTCATCTGCCACAAATCTGCCCAAGCCTGTATGTTGTCCAAGTCCTTTTGTAGTGATATAACAGATTCCAAATTATCTGCTCATCCACCTATCTTGGTATCATCAGCAAACTTAACCAGCTTGTTACTTATATTCCTATCTAAATCATTTATATATATTAAAAATAGCAGCGGCCCTAGCACTGGCCCCTGTGGAACACCACTCTTAACATCGGCCAATTCTGATGAGGTTCCTCGCACCATCACCCTGTATCCAAGGCAATTCTACACCCATCTAAAAACATCACCCTGAACTCCCACTTCTTTTAGCTTGATGCCCAACCTCTCATGTGGCACCTTATCAAATGCTTTCTGAAAGACCAGATAAATAATATCATATGCTCCACTTTGATTATATCATTTTGTTGCCTCCTCATAGAATTCCAGCATGTTAGTAAAACACGACCTTCCCCTTCTGAACCCATGCTGACTGTTCAGTAAACGTCCTGCTCTTGCCATGTGTAGCTCAATTTTATCTTTAATAAATCCTTCCATTAATTTACTTATGTTGCACGTTAACCTTACTGGCCTGTAGTTAACTGGATGTGCCCTGTCACCCTTTTTATATAATGGGATGATATTTTCCATTTTCCAGCTTTTCAGAATTTCCCCAGAGTGCAGTGACTTCCTAAGAATATGTGTCAAGGGTTTATATATGCACTCTCTAGCCTCCTTAAGAACTCAAGTGTAAATATTATCTGGTCCTGGTGATGTGTTTGATTTCAGCCTATTTAATCTGAGCAGCACTTCTCCCTCTATAATTTCCAAATCTTTCAGTACCTCCTTAGTAGTCCCATTTACCTCTGGGAGGTTATCTACTTTGTCACTTGTGAAGACATCAGAAAAATTCAAGTTTAGGGCATCCGCTATTTCACTTTCTGTATCTTTTAATTCTTCTTTACTATTCCTGATGCACTTCACCTCTTTCTTGGCTGTTCTTTTACTACTAAAATACTGAAAATCTCTTTGCATCATGTTTTGCATTATCTGGTATATTTTTCGCTCACTGCCTTTTAGCTTCCCTCATATCCTTCTTAATGGTCACCCTCATGTGCTTATATGCTCTACGATTCACATTGGAAGGCAAGCTATGATTTATTTTTTTTGATTCAAGTTCACAAAGCCAATGCCAAGCCCCCTATTAAACCTTCCAAATTCTACTCAATCAAATAACAAAACACTTAGTCACATTACATAATGCATACATCTGCAGAAGGTAAACTGGAGAAAGAAAGAAGAAATAAGCAATACATACATACACATGTTTGCAGACCCTCTCCATGGTCCCATATATGAATACATTACCCCAGAACTAAACACAGTAACAAGTCCATATTCCAGGCAGTCAAAAGGCAGTGATACGTTCTTAACAGTGGTGTAAAAATTCAGAATAGGTTGATTGTGAAATTAACAGTCTGGAAAACAAATAAACAGTTTGACTTACCAGTATGTTGAAGTAACATGCTGATCTTCACATCTGGACTCACTTGGCTGAAAGTATTAAGGTAGGTTTCACTCTTTCCAATCGGGCTGGTATTTAAAACCGCAGCTACATGTTCATAGCCAGTTCCACCATACTCCACCAAAACCAGATACTCTGTTTCCTCCACCTGCTGTATAGCACCACTCTTTCACCATGTCCATCTGCCATTCCAGATTAACATCAAGGCCACCAAAGCAGCAAGACTTAAGGGTCAGGGGTAGAAAAATCTGAGCATTTAAATGACAACTCTGCCAGAAGGTAGAAGGCAGGTGTGTCTAAAAAGTTTTGAAAATAGGCTAATCAGAGGATTAAAAAGCAAAACAAAAGAATAGTCAAAAAACAAAGATAAGGTCTGAGCTAAAAAGTCAATAAGATGTGCAACCAAAGCCAAAAATCAGCAGTCAGAACTTTTAATCAAAACAAAGCAAAGAAGTTCAAAAAGTCAAAACATCAAAACCTATCCCAATAGTAGGATGAAGATAGCATTGTGCCACCATCTTTTATGGGTGTTATCATTAGTAATTTTATTTAATTTTCTCCTATGTCTTTACATCATTTCTATGGTTTTGATAACCAAAGACTTCAAATCCAACAGTAATTTTTGTTTCAAGTCAGTATTTGACTTTGACTGTGGACAACTAATTTAAGTTTCTGCTTGGGTTTATGTGAAAGATACATAAGAGATATAAGATAGATGGATCTCTGAAGTTTGGTCTTATCTGCCTCCTGGCTCTTTCTAGGCAGGAGAGGCTGATGCAATGCATCACGTGACCACCTTTGGGTCATGTGACCAGCAGTGATCATAGCAACAATGAAACAATATGGCTGTAGCCATGTAAAAAATTCACAAAATGAGGGTGGAATGAGGCAAATCCAAAATGTTACTGAGGAAGCACAAACAGACCAGATTAATCATCGAAAAATGCAAAGAAAACCGGGACATGCTCAATTTTCTTGCCCGGTATTCCCTTAAATGACTTTTGTCTTCTCTGTGTTTTATGTTTGTCACCTTATTCTGCCTTCGTCTCTACCTTTTTGTCAGGAATGTGCTTCTAATGTGTGTTCATCACTTACATTATTTTCCATTAACGTATTTTTTTTATCATTTTGGTGATGTCGTCAAGTCACCATTTTGTGTGGCTGTTTTCCTGGGTGCCATTTTGTGTTTATCATCATTGTGGTTGCTAGGCATTTGATGCACATGCCAGTGTCCCACGACCTGATTTGGGGCAGTTACTCATTATCAATTACTGATTACAGCTATGAAATTTTAATGGGGATTGCTTTACTCAGAACTTTGTGTAAAACGTCATTGCATTACTAATTACTTTAGTTGTATTTTACTCTCTAACTCATCTGAAATGTACAAGGATGACATCCTCCTGTCCCTTTAGTATTTTAATAACCAACAACAGAAAACATGAATTCAGCAGTTCAACACGTAAACGACGTGACTTACATTAGCACTGTGCCATCTCAAGTGCATGAAAAAACCAGAAGAGCAGAAGTCTTTACTTCGCAAAAACAACACTTAATAAAAAAATTAATCTTAATAATTAAAATTTAAATGGATTTAACCACTCATCTGTAAACTCTAAAATTACTGTAGGTGCAGCGGCTGGCAGACCAGGGGACTCATTGATCGGGCGGGCCTGTCACTTACAATGGGCCCATGTCTTCTCTATGCTGGGGGTGTTAAAGCATTTATATTCTGTAATTAGTCATCTTACATTCACCAGCAACTAAGGTAACAATTCAGTTATACTGCATGTGCATTTCCGCAGAGATGTTAAAGGGAAGTGATGGATGGCAGGATGCAGTGCTACATTTTACGACAGCATTGTTATTTAATTGGATTTTGAAGACTTTCTTCCGTCTGTAAATCTAATTCCTTATGAGCACTTTGATCAAGAGGCTCTACATTTGCTCCGTCTCCCTTAGACTAGAATTAAATTCTCTCGATTAATCAAATTCTTACAATGGATTGGAAAATTGACAAGTTATTACCTTTCTTAATAAAGACAAATTCAACCTCAACAGAGTGTTGTAAATAAATACACTAACTGCACTCGGTGCCTGTGTGAAAACCCAGAGATGTGTGCAGTGCAAGCTGGGATGGGAACAGGCATCCACCCTCGCCTTCTCAAAGGACATCATGTGAAACGGAAAGGCCACCTACAAGACATTTAGAAACATCTCTAACACAAATCATGGACTGTAATTCACACTCATACACTACGTCATCGCTGGAGAATGTCATTAAATTACAGCAATATGTTACTTTGTAGCCGTTTACCCCAGATTTGCCCACGGCACCGTTATGAAAAAGATGGCTGCACACATTAACATGTGTCCAAAAGTTAAAAACTAACTCATTAAATGAAAGACCTCTAAAAAGGCATGTTTGGTACAATGTCAATAAAGGGACATTTTTTTTGGTTTTGTTCTTGTCGTTTTCATTTTTGTTTTGCTCTCTCAGTCGGTTTCTCTCCTTCTGTGCCGACATTTGGTTTTGTCTCAGACTGCTATCTAGTATTCATAGCATTAATAATTATAATCAATGAATTATTTGATCACATTTATAGAGCACCTTTCTCACTGCTTAAAGCACTTCACGTAGGCAGTAGGGAGCCACTTCAACCACCACCGATGTGCAGCATCCACCTGAATGATGTGACGGCAGCCATTACTGCACCAGTACGCTCACCACAGATTAGCTGTGAGGTGGTGAAGGAGCAAGAGAGACAGTTAGGCCGTTAGAGACAGGGGATGATTAGGGGCTGGAATGGACAAGGCCATGATAGTGGGCAGTTTAACCAGGATATTGGGGTACTCTCTGCTCTTTACAAAGGACGCCCAGGGATCTGCAGGACCTTGCTTTTACGTCTCATCCTCAGCATAGCGCCATTTCTACACCAAAGTGTCCCCTTCACTGCAGTACTGGGGTACTGGGATCCACACACAGACCACAGCCAACACCTCTTCCTGCTGCAGGCTAAACCTTTCCTAGATGGTCTCCCATCCAAGCACTGGCTGGGGCCAAACACGCTTAGAATCAGGTGGATTTGCTGTTCTGAAGGGCAGGTGGTATGGCGGTTGGCTCTTAGTATTAATGCTTACTCCATCTTTGCCACTCGATTACTAAATCAACTGAGAAGGTTTCGTTGTATTACTTTAATATTGTTCTTTATCAGTATGCTGCTGCTGGAGTATGTGAATTTCCCCTTGGGATTAATAATCTATCTATCTATCTATCTATCTATCTATCTATCTATCTATCTATCTATCTATCTATCTATCTATCTATCTATCTATCTATCTATCTATCTATCTATCTATCTATCTATCTATCTATCTATCTATCTATCTATCTATTCTGTGTGATACATTCCAATTCCTTCTGTTTTTGATGGACTTCCTAACTCACCGACATGGCGTCCACCATTCTGCTCAGATATTTACTGTAAGTTGGAGTGTTCAGGGAAAAGCCCACAAAGAAACAAGGAGAATGTGCAAACTCTACACAGATGGAGATGAAGCTGGGATTCAAACCCAGGATTCTGGAGCTTCTTGGTCAAATCACGTCTCTGTAATTATTAGTAGACGTTCAGCCCTTTCTGACAAAATATTTCCAAATATGAATACTGCTTTCCAGAGAGTGTATGTCATAAATGACATGTCTCTGACTATATGCCATGACAGGTGACTACCAGGCAGCCCGAGGCCTAAATGAGGCCTACTCACGGGACAAAGGATCAGAGCCCCAGGCCTGAGCAAAGACAAAGTTGTAAGTAATCTTGGATATCAAACATAAAATCATGAGCTCAACAGAATCAGGATTGCACTCTTTTTATTTTTTTCTTATCTCACCATTTCTTTTATTCTCTTTGCTAATTGTTGAAATGTATTCACATCTGTGCCTAATGTTCTTAACTACTTTCCTTTATTAATTGCTAATTGTTCTCATTTAGTTCATCACCTTTTGCTATTACATTTTAAATTTAGTTCGTCTCACTTTGTTGATTAAACCCAAAAGTGCGGCTCCTCTCTCAGTAGTAGCAGACATGCTGCAGCTAGGGGACCACCATGGGAGACCACCTGAGTTGAGACCCGTGTCAGGCCCACTGCCGTGGATTCAGCACTGAGACTTTGCTTGTGGCTGCCCTTCATCCTCTTTGGGTTTCCTTTTCTTTTGTGTCTGTACTGGATTGCTTGTTTAATGTCAGTGAAAGTGGATTATTTACTAATTATCTTATGTAAGCTTGGGGTGTTTACCTTTTTTTTGAGAAAGTATTTTGTGATTAAAATTATATATATATATATATATATATATATATATATATATATATATATATAGTGGACCTCCAAGGCGAGCACCGTCACCCCAACCTGGCACAGACAGACACAGAGGCACAACTTCAAAGCACACAGGGCTTTTTATTTTCTTTTTCCTATACGCCTTCCCCGTTCCCCACAAGTGAGACACACTTCCAGCAAGCACGACACTCTCTTTCTTTTTCTTTTCTCTTTTTCCTTTCCTTTCTTTTCTCCTCCACTCTTCCCCAGCAAGCTTCGTCTCCCTCCTCCTGACTCTAGCTCCCCGAGTACTGACTGCTGGCCCCTTATATAAGACTCCCCTGAAGTACTCCAAGTGTTTCATGACCTACGTCCGGCAGCACTTCCTGTTGTGGTGGAAAAACTGCCCATGAGGGCTGAGCAGTTGCTGCAGGACCCCCTAGCGGCACCCATGGACCCCAATAGGGCTGTACCAAACTCCCACAGAGCCCTGCAGGAGTCCTAGGTACCACTGCCACCCAGGAGCACTCTGGGTAAGGTAACGCTCTGGCCACACTTGCTCCCCCCGATCCTCCAAACGTGGAGGCGTCCCAGCTGGGCAAGGGCCCTGACCATCCGCCACAATATATATATGACATTCTTAGTTGTGAATCGCAATCTGATTATTTGGGTGGTTACCTACCAGGCTGCAAGAAGCAGCTCCTAGATATGCGATACTGTACTCCAATCCACAACCTGTCAAATAAGTGAACCAGCTGCCATGGCACAACTTCAGAGGCTTCTCCTCAAGCGCTGACGTCTGAGGTTCAGTCCCCATAAGAGGAAGCAAAAGTGCAGCCACCTGACGAGCCCAAATAAAGGCGAAACACACGTGTCACGTGCTCTTTGTATTATTTGGCAGATACAGTATCATATATATATATATATATATATTATATATATACTGTGTGGTAGAAACAGGTCTGACCCTCAAGACACTGAAAGCTGTTGTGGAAAAGAGGATGGTGGCAAAATTGGATTCCATCATGAAACCCCCTCCATTCCCTGCAGGAGGTGCTGTCTTGGAGCACATATGCCACAGGCTCATTGCACCATGGAGTGTTAAGAATCATCTCTGGGGGTCTTTTCTGCACAGTGAAATCAGGCAATTCAATGTTTCCTCCAGATGACGTAAATTAAATGCTGATACTATTTAAGTTCATTTTGCAATTTGTACATAATATACAATACATTCTTTATTTACTTATCAATTGGTTGATTGCATTATTTGTCTCATGAGTCTCTGTCTTTGTTTTTTTTGTTTCTGCTGCTGCATGCATCTAAATTTCCCTTTGGGATTAATAAAGGTTATCTAATCTGATCTAATATATTTATATATTTATATTTATATATATATATATATATATATTTATATATATATATATATATATATATATATATATATATATATATATATATATATATACACATTGTAAAAGACCAGCCTGGCTACAGACAGACACACAGACCAACAATGTTCCCAAAACACACACGTCTATTATTTACTTCTGCACCTGCACACACAATACAGTGCACAAACCCCAATAAACTCTGCTCAGTCCTTTCTTTGTCTTTTTCTTAATTTTCCTTCTGCGAGTGGAGTGAGGCATCCTCCTTTATACTGAAGAGCTCCAGGTGCTCCTCGATCAACTTCCACCAGCACTTCCGGGTGTAGCATTAAGAAGAAGGACGCCTCACGCCTGGACAAACTGGTGAGGAAGGCAGGCTCTATTGTTGGCATGGAGCTGGACGGTTTGACATCTGTGGCAGAGCGACGGGCGCTCAGCAGGCTCCTATCAATTATGGAGAATCCACTGCATCCACTAAACAGTGTCATCTCCAGACAGAGGAGCAGCTTCAGCGACAGACTGCTGTCACTGTCCTGCTCCACTGACAGACTGAGAAGATCGTTCCTCCCCCAAACTATGTGACTCTTCAATTCCACCCGGGGGGGGGGGTAAACGTTAACATTATTCAAAGTTATTGTCTGTTTTTACCTGCATTTTTATTACTCTTTAATTTAATATTGTTTTTTGTATCAGTATGCTGCTGCTGGAGTATGTGAATTTCCCCTTGGGATTAATAAAGTATCTATCTATCTATATCTATCTATCTATCTATCTATCTATCTATCTATCTATCTATCTATCTATCTATCTATCTATCTATCTATCTATCTATCTATCTATCTATCTATCTATCTATCTATCTAACAACACGAGTCTGCCGGAGCCAAGGTGTAGTCGTGGTCCTTAAGGCTTTGATCATCGTCCTCCTCCTGGTTTGGTGTGGCGTCCTCTGTCGGTTGCTTTCTCCTCTCCCAAAGCAAGAGATATTGTTCCACTCCAACAAGCTTCTTCAACAGTTGCCACCCTGGCTGAGACCATGGCTCACACTTGCAATCCATTGTGAAATAACCAGCTGGACACACAGCGAAGGTTTGGGGCAGCCACCGTATAGTTTCCCTGGCTGCAAAAGGCTTTAGTTTGTGCACAATGTGTACAGGTTAGAGTCCAAAACAGAACTGATCAAGTATGGAGGATGAGGGCTTTTTATAGGTAGTTCACAGAAAGTGACGTCCTCAGGGCCGGAACAGGAAGTGACATCCTCAGAGTGTAATCACATACAGGCAGGATTTCTCGTATTTGGTCTGTGGAAAGAAAAGAAAGAGTGGTTCAGCGCGACCTGCCACCTACTGGCCTGGAGTGGAATTGGCGTTTTCTTGTCCCTTTGATTGACTCCCAAGCACACGTGTGTGACACCGTTTAGATCGGGTTTCTGCATCGGTGGGATTTGTATGAGAACGAAGAATCTTGTTGTACTAACTGGAAGCTAAGGTACACAACAACGTTCAGCTGTAGAGCTATCCGTACGCTGAAACTTGAACTTCTTTTTCTTGGACTTTCTCGCCACTGAACCAAAATCACCACTGCAGTATGGACAACAGAAGTGAGTGAGCTGGCTAAGACTTCACCAGACATACGTCAGCAATACCGCCTGCATATCGCCTATTGTGCCATTTCCACTAGCATGTGAGGCTGGGTGGCATAGCACTTGGCTCTTGAAACGGAGTTCCTATCAACCAGAGAAGGCTGCAGATTTTCCTTTTGCGTAGATTTGTATTTATTATGGTTTTAGGCCGTGGCGTTTGGCTTTTCTCTATTTACTATTTTTTGTACAGGTCTTTGTGTTAAACAGCGGGGTCTGAGCCTACTTATTTTGAGGCCATTTTTGGATTTGGATTTTCTTTCTTTTGTGTGTATAACATTTGTGTGTTCCTTTTAATTTACATTTTGGCCATACTTTTGTTTCACTATAAATACTTTTAACACCTGCTAACACTGTTCTTTGGTTTTTCTTTGCTCACAGCGTTGACTTTTTGCAGGTTACTCTGAACTTGATTTTTAGTTAATGGCATTCTGCTGTATTTATAACTCCAATCTCGGCCAGTTTACACTCCATTTTATGCTGGTTCTGTGCCTTTTCCTGTCCAATCCCCCTGCAGAATGCAGGAGACGTTATATTGAGGTTTAAACAATGCCACAATGAGGGGCCGGGCAAAGCCTGAGTAGGGTCCGTGCATGAAATCACAAGCCTGTCTCTTTCTCAAAAGGACAAGAGTTCAGATTACATGCGGTGACTGATGATCGCTTTTTGACAGAGTGGAAAACAAGCGTATTAAATTGACGCAGCTGCTGCTGTCCCTAATGAAGCGGAAAATGAAGGGCAGGCGAGACGTGAGGGGATTCCACTGCAAAGCTTTACTCCTTATGGCAAGTGGAGCAAACTAAGTGGAAGAGTTACGTAGGCATGTGTCAGAGGGCCCAGTGGGCCTGAACATTTTGGACAAGGCATTTCTTCCCAGGTGGTGACACCTTTGTAAACATTTGCTGTCATCCTGTCTGCCACCGGTGATATACGTGATGGACGACGGCCAACTACACGAGTCCTGCATTCAGGATTTCAAAGACGTTTGTCTAGCAGGGTGTGAGGGTTCGGCGGAGGCGAGGCGTCACATTTTGTACTTGTACTTGCTCAGTGTCACAAGGTTTGTGTTAGGCGGGTTGCGTTGAAATAAAACGTGCCGACAGAATGAATGCGTAAACTACTTTTAAACCTTAAAATCCAACTATGAAAGAATACAGAGAGAAAGCATCACTCAAAGGAAGTCACCTGGGGGGCCATGTGATGATGTCAAGGTGATTGATTGCTTGGACATTGGAGGAATCATCACAGAGAGCTGTTATACGGACTTCAAACGCGCAGAGATGTGAAAGATGGATTTGTAAAGTGACACCAGCAGATCCTTTGGGTGGAGATTAAAGACTTCGAACATCAATGGACCTCTGGAGGGTGGGAGGCAGAGAGTGGGGGGAGCGTGGAAAACTACCTTTGTGATGTCAAAGTCTGGGTTTTCAACAGCCCTTTATATTTTTTCACAATGTTGCTGACTCATTTTTAACAGGACTTGTAACACATAGTTGCTGAGGATTATAGGATCATTAAACCCTATAACAATAAGACGACATACAGACCTGCTTAACCCCCCCATTCAGGGTCACGGGAGGGGGAGGCAAAGCCTAAATCTGGCAGTAAAGAGGCTGTGGGGCCCACTCACAGTTTAGAGCCGCCAGTTCACCCATCATGCACATCTATGGGGATGAATGAGGCCAAGGGGAGGCCGAGAGAAAGTTCAGACTGCGTGTGCACTATGGCTTCATACCATTAACACTACACCATAATAATAATCATAACCAGAACAGACACAGTGTGAAAAGGCAGTATGGTGTAGGACACACTTTCTTCCTACAGCACTGTGGGATTCTTCTCCTGTTGTTCCGGTTTTCCTTCTCCATTCTAAAGACATGCAGATGAATGAATTGTATTTATTTACATGTCCTCTTCACCCCAGTAGGGGGTCTTCACAAGAGCCGAGCACTCCACTCTGCACAGCCTTTCACCTTTGTGTCTGCTTCACTCCGAAGACATTCGCAGATCCTTCACCTCTCCCTCTGTTGTGTGTTTTTGGTCTGCCACTTGGTCTCTTGCTCTGTGGTGTCCATGGGGGGCCTACGTTTGTGATGTTGGCTCCTACCATCTCAGGTGTTTTTGCTGTTTCTTTTAAATGAGACGTGTGCACTTTGTGAGGCTTGGCTGGAATATGCAGCTTATTTTTCAGAGTCAGCGATGATGGCAACTAGACGGCGCTCCCATGTCAATTTTGGTTATAGGCCAACAGTCAGTCCCATACATTAGAGTGGATTTGTCGCTGCTGTTATGGACTCTGAGTGTTGTCTCCTGACTGTGTTGCTTAATCTTCCAGGTGGATCTTAAACATTCATATGTCAGTCTTACTTTGTCAGCCTGCTCTTTATGTCTTTCTAGGTGCAGTTCTGACTGTTCCACATCTGAAGTATTGTGTGCAGTTCTGGTCACCACGCTATAAAAAAGGCACAGTGGCACTTGAAACTGTGCAGAGGAGAGCAGCTAAGTACATCGCGGGACTTACGGACACGTCCTACTGTGACAGACACCAGACAGTTAACCCTTTAAAGGCTAGAGTCAGTCCCCAGGGAAATTTGGCAGCACACCACAGCTGGTCAGTAAGGGCTGTTCATTTGTTGAGCAGTCAGCTCATGACCACTGCCGCCCTAGCGAATCAGCATCAGTCTCCCTGGGATTCAGCCAGTGGTGTAGCTCCGCTCGGGGCGGGGCGGTGCTTCAATTTGCCACCCTCCAACATATCTGAATATGTTAACCTACTTAAATAGAAAATTAAAATGACATATAGAGAAAAATTTTGCTATATTTTGAATAGATTTATTCATATATAGAAAGACAGCAGTCATTTTTCTCATATAATTATTTATAAGCATCAACTAGACAAGAATATAGTATAGACGCACTGATAAGCCGTGTTCTAATTATTAGTTTAATTTAATTATGCTGTGAAAACCCGAACCAGTGTAGTGTACAAGTGATAGGTGGGGATGTTTTCTGTGCAGAGCAAGAAGGCATTTAGATTGATAACGAAATGAAATTATAAATTGTAATATTGTAATAATTCATTAATTAATTGTAATAATCTTTGTAGAAGATTATCGGTGTAATGTTTATGTTTATTTTTGTTATTGCCTCAACTGCTGTGTTTGATGCCATCACAGAAGGACAGTCTGAAAATAATTTTTTGAAGCATTTGTGGATAAAACTCTGAGAATTTTACTTTTTCATTCATGAGTGCTATTTTTCCAAACCCTGCTGCTTACGCATGAATTGGACTGAGCCATTTGGACAATAATACTGCCCCAAAAAGTATGCCACCAGAAGCCTCCTTCGCTCGCCCCTAGCTACGCCACTGATCATGATAATGAAGCCGCAACATAATGGAACCTGTGACTAATAAAAAACTATCAGAAAAGGTGCAGAAATAGTTTATCAACCTTAAAACTGACTTGAAGCAAAAAAATACTGTTGGATTCGAAGTCTTTGGTTATCAAAACCCTAGAAATGATGTAAAGACATAGGAGAAATGAAACAAAATTACTAATGATAACACCCATAAAAGATGGCGGCACAATGCTGTCTTCATTCTACTACTGAGATAAGTTTTGATGTTTTGACTTTTTGAACTTCTTTGCTTTGTTTTTGATTAAAAGTTGTAAGTGTTAATTTTTGGCTTTGGTTGCACATCATTTTGACTTTTTTGGCTCAGACCTTATCTTTGTTTTTTGACCATTAGCTACGCCACTGGAATCAGCCGCTGCACTAGACGAGCCTGCAAGCATCAGCGTTGGTCTCTGTGTGCCTGAAAGCAGCCAGTTCAAGTGCAGTTGGCTCAGTGATTTACTGAATTTCATCAATGGTGTCAGCTGCACCTTGTACATATAATAAGAGATTGTTCCAGTAGTTTTTTTATAGTTTTTACAATTCATTGGCAGTGTGTAAAATGATTGATGGTGCAGTAATGATGATGCTCTTTGCATGAAAAAAATATGTGTTCCATTAAAGTTTCACTTTTTCTTGGTGAATTGTGATGTTTCCTTAAAAAGTGCAGCAAAAGAGTATTTGGCGTCCGGGGGGGTGCATTAACCCTCCAAGTATGTGGCGGTTTAAGGGTTCGAACAGTTCAGTCTCCATCCGCAGAGACCGCATGTAGACCTAATCCACGTATTTCATATTCTCAAGGGCATTGATAAAGTAGATCCAGCAACTTAACGAAGAATCACGTACTCGAGGACATCAGTAAAAATTAAGGGGAAGCGCATTTAGGACTGAAGCCAGGAAGCACTTCATTACGTAAAGAGTTGTGGGAATCTGAAACAAACTGCTAAGACACGGAGTTGAAGCAGAAACCTCAACAACCGTCAAGAAGAATCCAGATGAGCTACAGGGACAGCTTAGCTATTTGCCTGATGGACTGAGCGGTCGCCTCTCATTTGTTCTCAATTTTCTTCAGCTAAACAGATCCAAAACAGAAGCCATCTTAGTTGGCACATCACATCATCTTCGCTCTTCTACCATCACCAGTATCACTTTTGCTGGTCAAAACATCCCCCTTTCCACATTTGTCACCAATTTGGGTGTTAAAATGGACCCTCAACTCACCTTTGACACCCACATCAAACACCTCTGTAAGTCTTCTTTCTACCACCTCAAGAACATCGCTAAACTCCGCCCAACTCTCACCCTGGCAGATGCAGAGAAGCTCGTCCATGCCTTTGTCTCCTCCAGGCTGGATTACTGTAATACGCTCTTCATCGGGATTCCTGGCAAGAGTATTCAGAGACTCCAGTATATTCAGAATAGCGCTGCCAGGATCCTGATGTGGGTGCGAAAGCATGACCATATCATCCCAATCCTGAAAACCCTTCACTGGCTCCCTGTCCCACTCAGAATAGAGTACAAGGTCGTTCTCCTCACCCATCAGTGCATTTATGGACATGCCCCCCTTTACTTACAGGAACTCCTTACCCCTCATACCTCCTCATGCACCCTCCGCTCTGTACACACTAACACTCTCCAAGTCCCTAGAACCAAGCTTCGCAGTATGGGTGATAGGGCTTTTTTATCTGTGGCGCTGAGACTGTGGAATGCCCTCCCTGACTACCTGAGAGCCCCACAGTCGACTGATGTTTTTAAACTGAATCTAAAAACTCATCTTTTCAGAAAGACTTTTTGTTAAAGTATACAGTAAATAGGTTTTCTTGTTTTATTATTTTATTCTTACTCTGTAGCACTTTGAGATTGCTAAAATATAAAGCGCATTATACAGTAAATAAAATGTATTATTATTATTATTATTGTCCCATTTCTAGCGCTTTGTATTGAATTTGTAGCTGTGCCGTAGTGAAAAGCAATGTGTTTCAATGAAGACGCGATCACACTGTGTCAGAGTTACATGAATACGCAATGCTTTGTAATGTAGTTAACGCGTTGGATTGCATTTCAATATGGCACAAATAATCCTCCGTATTTTGTGCTATCCAATGAATACATTTTTTCCAATCCAGCACTGTAGCCACACATCTCCAGGTCTGGGAGTTATCTGGTCTTCAGGCCTGACACGCACACATTACGTTGCTCCCTGATGATAAACCAGCATCCCACCCACGGTGGTTGCCTCCCATGCTCTTCTTAGTACTGCCAGGAGAGGCGGTGGGCCTCATGACCATGAATTGGATAAGAAAAGGTGCAGATCCTTTGACAGCCTTGGGGTTTTGCTTTAAGCTGTGTCTTCCCCAGTAATGGTCTTAACACAGTTTGCTACAGCTCTGCCCCATTAATCAATCAATAGTCTTCACGGCCATGTTCTTCTCAGATGTGTTCCACTTTAATGGTAATGCAGTCCTATGAGATTCGCTGGGAAAGATCCATCCTAAAAATAAGCATTAGCAGCCATAAAACTACAAGGAAGTGTTAACCAGACAAGTGTTAAATACAGTACAGTGCATCCAGAAAGTATTCCCAGCGCATCACTTTTTCCACCTTTTGTTATGTTACAGCCTTATTCCAAAATGGATTAAATTCATTTTTTTCCTCATAATGACAACGTGAAAAAAAGTTTACTTGAGGTTTTTGCAAATTTATTAAAAATAAAAAAACTGAGAAATCCCTTGTACATAAGTATTCACAGCCTTTGCTCAATACTTTGTCGATGCACCTTTGGCAGCAATTACAGCCTCAAGTCTTGTTGAATATGATGCCGCAAGCTTGGCACACCTATCCTTGGCCAGTTTCGCCCATTCCTCTTTGCAGCACCTCTCCAGCTCCATCAGGTTGGATGGGAAGCGTCGGTGCACAGCCATTTTAAGATCTCTCCAGAGATGTTCAATCGGATTCAAGTCTGGGCTCTGGCTGGGCCACTCAAGGACATTCACAGAGTTGTCCTGAAGCCACTCCTTTGATATCTTGGCTGTGTGCTTTGGGTCATTGTCCTGCTGAAAGATGAACTGTCGCCCCAGTCTGAGGTCAAGAGCGCTCTGGAGCAGGTTTTCATCCAGGATGTCTAAGTACATTGCTGCAGTCATCTTTCCCTTTATCCTGACTAGTCTCTCAGTTACTGCCGCTGAAAAACATCCCCACAGCATGATGCTGCCACCACCATGCTTCACTGTAGGGATGGTGCCAGGTTTCCTCCAAACGTGACGCCTGGCATTCAAACCAAAGAGTTCAATCTTTGTCTCATCAGACAAGAGAATTTTGTTTCTCATGGTGTGAGAGTCCTTCGGGTGCCTTTTGGCAAACTCCAGGTGGGCTGCCATGTGCCTTTTACTAAGGAGTGGCTTCTGTCTGGCCACTCTACCATACAGGCCTGATTGGTGGATTGCTGCAGAGATGGTTGTCCTTCTGGAAGGTTCTCCTCTCTCCACAGAGGACCTCTGGAGCTCTGACAGAGTGACCATCGGGTTCTTGGTCACCTCCCTGACTAAGGCCCTTCTCCCCCGATCGCTCAGTTTAGATGGCCGGCCAGCTCTAGGAAGAGTCCTGGTGGTTTCGAACTTCTTCCACTTACGGATGATGGAGGCCACTGTGCTCATTGGGACCTTCAAAGCAGGAGAAATGTTTCTGTAACCTTCCCCAGATTTGTGCCTCGAAACAATCCTGTCTCGGAGGTCTACAGACAATTCCTTTGACTTCATGCTTGGTTTGTGCTCTGACATGAACTGTCAACTGTGGGACCTTATATAGACAGGTGTGTGCCTTTCCAAATCATGTCCAGTCAACTGAATTTACCACAGGTGGACTCCAATTAAGCTGCAGGAACATCTCAAGGATGATCAGGGGAAACAGGATGCACCTGAGCTCAATTTCGTGCTTCACGGCAAAGGCTGTGAATACTTATGTACATGTGCTTTCTCAATTTTTTTATTTTTAATAAATTTGCAAAAACCTCAAGTAAACTTTTTTCACGTTGTCATTATGGGGTGTTGTGTGTAGAATTCTGAGGAAAAAAATGAATTTAATCCATTTTGGAATAAGGCTGTCACATAACAAAATGTGGAAAAAGTGATGCGCTGTGAATATTTTCCGGATGCACTGTAAGTGCATCATTCTGGTGAGCCCAGCCACACATTTTTGGCTGTAGAGCTGAGGACCAACACAGTGAAATTCAGAAACCCGGTGTAGTCGGCCAGAAGCATAAATGCCATGCAAAAGGTTTAGCAGGCCATATGAAGCACAAACAATGAGGCACCCGAGAAGACAACATTCACTAAGAAACACAAGGCTGGCTTGGCTTGCATCTGTAGGCCGGGCCTTATTGGAGACACAAGAGGGGACCACTAAGCACGTCCCCTCAGGACCGTCTCCTATGACAGGGCCTGTTCAGTGTGTAGCCCCCATTTACAACCAAAATGTAGAATCACTTTCATCATCTTTTACCCATTCTGTGCAATGCTTTGCTTGCCCTCCTTCAGCTCATTGCTCAGACCCCAGGGTTTGATGAATGTTGACTGAAGCCTAGCGCATGGCTTGTGACGATAACAGAGGAGCTTAGCGAGACTATGGAGTTCAGCTCAGGCAAAAATGCTTAAAGAATTAGCAGCATCTCCATGATAAAGTAAGCAGAGAAACAAAAAGAACTCAGACAGACACCCTGATGGCAGAAATCCCAGACACAAGATGCCTACCAACATTGGTCCAAAACAGTGATGGTTCTGCGGTAATCCATGGAGTGATCATACTGAGTGGGCCAGTTGACCTGACCAAGTGGTGAGAACTGGATTAGGGAGACGTCAAAGAGGAGGCGTCATTATATTTGGGTGTCACCCGCTAGGATCTCGGCCCTTCTGATACTTCACCGGTCAGTAGTGATGAGACCACCTCACTGAGTCCACTGCACTGGCTGACAAAACTGCAGAAATGTTCAGGAACTTCACCAGACTCGACAAAATGAAATGAAGCCATTGGGGGATGCAGAACTAGAGCGTTTTTTAAACAGATGATAATGGTGCAGTGGTGTTCAAAGTGTGGCTAGTGAAGCATTTGCTAAATATGGTGGCTGAATTATAATATGGTGCCGATTATTATGGCTGAAACATGTAATCTGAGCTGTGTGGCCGCAGTGCTAACCACTGAGCCATTGTGCCACACAAAACACGCAGATGGAACGAGAACCACAAATAAAATGCAACAGGCAACCATAAACTAGCAATAAGTAAAAATAAAAAAATGTATCGTTGTGTTCACAGAGTTCCAGTCTTCAGAGTACACGTTGGTCATGCCATGAAGCAGAGGAGTGGAACTGGCACCAGTTATTCAATGTGTTTTTGATGCTGTTTGCTGTTGTCCAGTATCACTCTCTAGTTTGATTTTAAAATGTTTCTTGGCCATCACTAGCAACTACTCAGGGTGACTAACAGATGAAAGAAATCTCATTTTGAGTGGAGTTTGTACTCCTTTAGCATATGTGGGGGGCACCTAGTCCTCATGGCAGGCCTTTCTCGTCACCCCTTGCCCGGTGAGAGACCCCTGCCATGTCTCCTTTTGCATCTCTTTAGCTCAGAGGTAAATGGCAGACTTTGTTGCATAAACTCATGCCCTTTCTGGTCACATTTGAATTTTGCGAGTCAGCGGAATTCGACGCATCGGTGAGTTGAATGTGCCCATCGACTGCTGGGTGAGGTCCCCTGATAGCCCTGGTTCAAACTCTTCTCTAAGGGCACTTGTGGTCGTAGTGGGAGCCGATTCTAAGTGGAAAGACGGCAGACCCCTTTAGTTCTTGCCTGCCCGCTCTTACCCAACTGTTCATTTGAGGCCTTCTTCATCCAAACTGTATAATGTGATTCCAGCTGCTGACAATGAACTTCCAGTCTGCTGATTTGGCTAATAAGTCCACCTTTTTGAACTCTTCTCATTCGTGTGTTAACAATCGGGGGGGCCACAGCTGTCGCTCCTGCAGTGGTCTTGCTCTGCAGGTATTTGAGATCCCGGGAGAGTCGCTTCACGTCTTCACTTCTTGCAGCTCCTTAGCACATGTCACAGGGAGCCAGGCTGTGCAGGAAGCATTCGTCTGCTTCACATTCTCTCTTCTGATCACTGAAATGCCGCTGCCACTGTTGGGGTTCCCTTGGGCTTCCTCAGCAAATGTCAAAGTTATAACAAAAAGGAAAAAAAAATGAGGCCGTTACTCTGATGTTCTGCTCTCTACTTACGTCGAGGAGTTAGGCCAGTGAAGACGAGCAGCTCTGCTTGACCTTTGGTGGAGGCCACGTGCAGCTCCGGCGAGGACGTACTCAGGTGTCCTGTGGCATAATAGGCACTGCTGTTATGAATCATGCGGCTCGGGATGAGTGAACAAATGGAGAGCACAAGCAACCTAATAAAGTGCAGTGCATGCTGGACTTGAAACCAACGGCTTGCCGACTGCAGTCTCCTCCATGTCACTCTGCGTAGATCAGAAATGGGCCACCAATAATTAAGTATGACACAATTCAGAGCTTTGGACAACACCCAGCCATCATCAGCGGGACCTCCGGGCTCAGCTAGGGTCCCATTCTCCAGTCTTCAGTGGGGAGGATTTTTAAACTTTGTTTTGAACTCCCTTTTGCTTCATTTTCCTTGGCTACAACATGCGTCATTAATGCTCTTCAGTTTAGGCATTTAGGATTTACAATCTATATAAACAAAATACTCGTCTGTCACGGGATTACTCCTGAACCCCTGAGGCTAGAGCCTTTATCTTAGTCTTAAATAAAAGCTTATGACAAGATACATGCTTGTGAAGCCAAATATTTGGGTAGTGGCAACCTCCACGAATTCATTGAGGTTTGCATCTTTTTTATGGCAAACTGCTCAAGAGGGTGACGTGGCAGAAAGGAAAAGAACAGCGGTGACATCTGCTGAGTGTCAAGCACATTGGTAGGGCTGCTCATAGCACAAAGAAGAATGTCAAGTACATACAGGATATGGAATACATACCCATCAAAGACAGACAAATGCCTGTGCCAGGTGCCCTGTGCTCATGTACAATACACATAGTGATGGTACAACAAAGAAGAATAGCAGTACCACCTACTGAGCGTCAAATACAGGATATGAAATGCTTGCCCATCAAAGACAGAAAAATGCCTGTGCCAGGGCCATATTCATTGTTCATGACTGAATTTAGCAACCTTTTATCTGATTTGGCTATAAATTACGATTCACGTAGTACTGATGGGGGATTTTAATGTACACATTGATGTGGAAACTGACACTTTTAGCAAATGTTTTACTTATTTGTTAAATTCAGTAGGATTTTGTCAGATTGTCAAAGGTCCAACTCATAATCATAACCACACATTAGATTTAATTATAACTTACAAAGTTGAAATTCAAAATTTAAACATTACTCCATTAAATGAAGTTATTTCCGATCACTACTTAATTACATTTGATTTAGTCCTGCCTTTGCAAATGCATTCACAGATTAAAACAAAGACAATGCGACATCTAGATTGTAATTCTGCTTCAAAATTTATAGATACTTTGAGTAAGTCGAGTGTAATTGTGGAAAACCATTTAGATCAGTTAACATCAAATGTAAACGTGGAAAACAATTTAGATCAGCTAACATCACATTATAATGTGACCTTGAGAGATGCTCTGGACGCAGTGGCTCCCCTTAAAACAAAAGTGATCAAAGCACATAGAAGCTCTCCCTGGTTTAATGAAAACACTCGAGCTCTTAAATTAGAGTGTCGAAAACTGGAGCGCAGATGCAGAACAACAAAGCTACATGTCTTTCAAACTGCATGGACAGAGAGTGTTAAAAATATAAAAAAGCTCTCTTTAAAGCTCGCTCAGAATACTATTCAACAATAATATATAGCAATAATAAAAATCTTCGGGTACTGTTTAGAACAGTGGCTAAATTAACAAATGGGAATTCAGATCTACAGTGCAAAATACCAACAGATATTAGCAGTACAGACTTTATGAACTTCTTCAATGAGAAAATTAAAAATATAAGATCCCAGATCTCAGCATCACAGTACAAACCAAATACTAGCTTAGCAGACCCTGTCTCACATTGCATTCAGCACTTTAGTAATTTTAGTCCTGTAACAGAGCAGGAAGTCTTAACTTTAATTTCTAAAATGAAACCCACTACTTGTTCCCTAGATCCAGTGCCAACAAAACTAGTAAAAAGTGCAATGGATGTTCTTGCAGCGCCTATTCTAAACATTATCAGTAGTTCATTATTGCATGGCACAGTACCTGATGCACTAAAACTATCAGTCATTAAACCATTACTTAAAAAGTCATACCTAGACCCACACATACTTAATAATTATAGGCCTATTTAAAATTTACCTTTTCTCTCTAAAATAGTAGAAAAAGTAGTCGCCAATCAGCTTCAGTCACACCTTACGCATTACAATTTATTTGAGAAATTCCAGTCTGGTTTCCGCACTGGTCATAGTACAGAAACGCCACTATCGTGGGCTGAAAATGACATTCTGATATCCTCTGATGAAGGAAATTCCACTGTAATTATGTTGTTAGGTTTAAGTGCAGCATTTGACACCATTGACCATTCTATTTTACTGCACAGGCTAGAAAATGATGTTTAGCTTACAGGCACTGTGCTTACTTGGTTTAGTTCTTATTTGTCAAATTGATTCCAATAGGTACAGAAATGTGCTGACAGTACTCCATCATTATACACAGAAGTGAGGAATGGTGTCCCGCAGGGCTCAGTACTGGGACCTTTACTGTTTTCACTTTACATGCTTCCACTGGGATCTATCATTAGGAAACATAATGTTAATTTTCACTCATATGCAGATTACACCCAGTTATACCTTTCATTTAGATCAAATGAAGTTTCTCTGATGTTGTCTTTAATTCGTTGTGTTAGTGAATTAAAGGAGTGGATGAATGAGAACTACCTATCTTTAAACACCGATAAAACAGAGATGTTAATTGTTGGAGGGAATGACGCTGATCACAACAATATTTTGTCATCATTTAACTCAGTTGGAAGCACCATTAATTTTACTTAATCAGCCCGCAATCTAGGAATTATCTTTGACTCTAGCATGTCATTTAAAGCGCATATTACAAAGTTGTCCAAATCATGTTTCTTCCATTTTAAAAATGTTGGGAAATTAAGGCGCTTTCTAAATAAACAGGATTCTGAGAAATTAATTCAGGCATTTATTTCTAGTAGGATTGACTACTGCAATGCGGTGTTCACTGGATGTTCAAACTGTTCTTTATACAGCCTCCAATTAATCCAAAATGCTGCTGCAAGAATTATTCCAAGAACAAGAAAATACGAACACATAACTCCAGTTCTTAAATCCTTACACTGGCTCCCGGTTAAGTTTAGGGCAGATTTCAAAGTCCTTCTTTTAACACATAAAGCAATAAATGGCCAAGGTCCGGCTTACTTTTTTGAACTTATCATGACTTACAAACCAGAGCGCACATTAAGATCTCAAGATGCCGGTCTGCTTATGATTCCAAGGATTAATAAAATAACAGTGGGAGGTCGAGCTTTTAGTTATAGGGCCCCTAAACTGTGGAATGGTCTGCCTGCTATTATAAGAGATGCCCCTTCGGTCGGTCTCAGCTTTTAAATCCCGGCTGAAGACTCACTACTTCAGTTTAGCTTATAGCACTAGAGCTGCTGATTAACTGTACAGACTGCATCTCTGTTGTTAGTCATTATCACTAAAACATAAGTAACATGATAGTTATAATTTGTTACTAACCCTCACCTATTCTGTTTCTCTTCTCAGTACTCACTTGGTGCCATGGCCCACCTGCCAAGTTGTAAAGTTGTAAACTAAGGTAAAGTCATCCCTGATGGAGGATCACCGGAATCACCGGTAGAGGGGTCCTTTCATCGGATTGGCTGGCCCAGCACTGTCTCAGGTGTGGAATGGCCAAATGGGGGAGGCAGCTTGATGGTTGAGGCCTCCAGGACTCTAAACAAATCCAAATCACATTATGTGGTATCATCTACTGTTAAATTGTGGTCTGTACTTGTAATATTTTTATTTTATATTGTATTGAGGATTTGTTCTGTTCTGTGTATTGTATTGTATTGACCCCCTTCTTTTTGACACCGACTGCACGCCCAACCTACCTGGAAAGGGGTCTCTCTTTGAACTGCCTTTCCCAAGGTTTCTTCCATTTTTTCCCTACAAGGATTTTTTTGGGAGTTTTTCCTTGTCTTCTTAGAGAGTCAAGGCTAGGGGGCTGTCAAGAGGCAGGGCCTGTTAAAGCCCGTTGCGGCACTTCTTGTGTGATTCACACCATGATAGTGCAATAGAGAACTCCAGTAGCACCATCTGCTGAGTAACAAGCATATTGTTGAGGCTGATAATACCTGCTGAGCGTCAAGTACAGAATGCAATATACTTGCCCATCAAAGACAGAGAAATGTCTGTGTCAGCTGCACTGTGCTCATTTACAGTGCTACACACTGTGACGGGGCAACGGAGAAGTCCAGCAGCGACATTGAGTGTCAAGTGCATTGCTGAGGCTGCTGATAGCAAAAAGAAGAAGAATAGCAATGCTACATGCTGACTGTCAAATATGTACAGGATATGACATGCTTGCCCATCAAAGACAGACAAATGCCAGTGCCAGGTGCCCTGTGGTCATTTAAAATGCAGTGCTACACACTATGATAGTGCATTGGAGAACTCCAGCAACGACATCTGCTGATCGCAAGTAAATTGCTGAGGGCACTTAGCGCAAAGAAGAGGAATGGCAGCATCAACTACTGAGTGTCTAGTGCATTGCTGAGGTCGCTCTTAGCATAAAGAAAAAGAAGAATGGCAACGCCACCTGCTAAGCATCAAGTATGTACAGAATACATTGCCCTGTACTCATGTAAAGTACAGTGCTACACACTGTGATGAGGCAAAGGAGAACTTCAGCGGCGACATCTGCTGAGCATTGAGCCAAACACAGGAGGTAATTTGGTGATGAAGAACCGCGAACAATAAGACAAAAGCAGACTGAGGCACAGAGATAAACAAGAGGTGAGCTTGAATCTCAAGCCATTGAGCACCTGGCTAATACTACGGCTCATTGACATGCCAGTCGCACTCCACAATAGAAAACACATGAACAACAGCAATAAGAAATGCCTGCTGCAGTCAAGAAGATCGTCAGACACTCACATCTTCCCCCAATATGCAATCACTGCTTTTAAATCCTTAAATCTGAGGTCACGACAACCTCAGAAAAATAAACTGCTGGAGAAAGTGACCTGGCAAAAAAGGAATGTGGTGCCATCTTCTGAGTTTCTTACTGGTGGGCAGAAAAATATATTTTACTAAAAGCTCAACCCATCTATCGACAGGACAACCCTCTGCCCCCTATGCCTCGTCAAAATGGAAAAGTTCAGCTTGGTTTATACCTTTCCGGTGTCGTAACCCATTTTTTGGACCCCTCAGCTATCAGAGCATTTGCCCCTTGGTGGATCGAGCGTGAATGACCCACTGCGCTGCTTTCTATTAACCGCTTTTGCCTGAGGGCCTGTTTGTCCACTGTTTCCTAGTAATCATTTACAAATTCACAGACTCATTGGTAAAGTTCAATTTTGGTACCACTAATCATTGATGAACACAACATGTGATTGGTGTGGTAAGCATGCCCCTCTGACGCTGTGCCCACCTCAGTGTATGTGATCTCGTCAGCATCGCTGGTCTGTGAAGCCGTGCCGAGCAGCTGTGGTCCACTTTCTGATCAGAGGGTCCTTGAATCAGTTTGCTCCATCCATCAAGCCAATGGAGAACTGCCTGACAAAAAGTGCTAAGCGAGGAGGATGAGGAGGAGGAGAGGCCGAAGACCGCCATGTTAGAGACGTGCTGCTAAGACTGTCCATTTGGAGGCGCTATTAAGACTCAATGTAGTGCATAAAGTGGAGGTGAAGATCTGGGGAGTTCGACAGAGAAATGCCATATTGTATTCATAACACGTGTGGTCTGCATTATCGATAGCAGTGCGGTGTGAAGTACCCCACCTGTGTCAACTGTGGCCCACCAGGGGGCGCACTAACCACCCTATAAGAACACGCAGGCAGGCAGCACACACACTTCTTTTATTCTCTTCTCTCCCCTGTTCCCCACACTCACAGCACAGTGATTACAGCACCAACAAGCAAACACACTTCTTCTTCTTCTTCTCTTCCCCTACTGCCTTCACTCCCCTCCCAGCAAGCTTTGTCCACCTCCTCCCGACGCTGGCAGCCCTTTTTAAAGGGCACCCGGGAGTGCTCCATAGGCTCTCAGATCTACTTGTGGCAGCACTGCTGGGTGTGGTGGAACTCAGGCGCCCCCTGGTGGTGGCCATGGGCCCCAGCAGGGTGGAGCTTCTAAGCTGTGAGTCAGGGGGGGAGGTTGCCCTCTCGTGTTTTGTGACCTGAACATATCCCCTCCCCCCGGTCCTTCCATTACAGGGACCCAAGCCGTCTGCCACACAACACAAACGTACCCCCCATGCAAATGTGGCTTAAGTGCAAGGAAAATTTGCCCCTAAGTTCAAGCACCTCATATTGTTACACGTCAGAAGCACCATTTACTACCCCAGAATGAAAAGGCGAGTGCGGAGGCACAAAAGACCTCTGACCTCACTTCCTGGAAGTCTAGTGTCTTCTAGGGGTGAGTAAGATAAAAGAGCTGGGAGTTGGCGTTCGTTTTCAGACCCGCAACTGCTGCAGCCATGAAAGCCCACTGGAGCAACAACCTCTGAGCCGTGCATTTGAAGTCTTTTGCGTTCCTTCGTTATTTCTTTAGCATTGTTTGCTAATAAACAGGGTTCTTTGGGAGACCCCAAGTCTTTATGTCATCCTGTCTCATTCTACATTATAACTAGCTATCCCCCTGCAGCTTCGCCCGCGCAATAGTGCAACAGGACAGTGAGGACGGCCCCGCCCAGCTCTCTACTCCTGATGTCACTCTTCCCCCTCCCCTCGGCCCGCAGCCTCTGTCTCAGATTAGCGTGAATATATCGCTCCTGCAAGTGAACTATGATTCTTAGCGTAATGAGAGAAGTCAACCGGAATGTTCAAGCAAATTATAGGAAAAAAAAATCTAAATCCATTAAGTAGTTCTCTCGTTCACTAACTAAGTGGAGTTAAGGTTACGCTCCGAGGCAGGCGCGTGAGTGAGGAGGCCCTGCCCCCCTGCAGCCTGATGAGTGTCTCTCGGATTCGCGTTAATAAATCGGTACCGTAAGCGAACTATGATAGTTGGCGTGATGAGAAAGTCACAAAATCAACAGAATGTTCAAGCAAATTATAGAAAAAAAACCTGATCTAAATCTGTTAAGTAGTTCTCTCGTGAAAAGCGGACAGACTTACAAATGGGTCTAAAAAACTATAAGAAATTTTGTGCTTGCATCACGAAATTTTTAAGAACGTTTCTTAGTGAGCACATATGGCCCAAGGGTAACCGTAATCTTCACGTGAAGACACCTTTAAGTGAAGACACTTAAAAGACACGAGAGACGAAAGAGATTGGCCACGGAGCGTCTCGCGGGGACCTTAAACATGAGACTTTGTGCCAAGAGATTGACCCAGGACCATCTCACGGGGATGCAGAACATGAGATTCTTGCAAGACACGCCCTACTTACAACCAATATCAAATAAGACCACGGGCAGCAAAACACTCAGTCGTGTAAAGGATTTGAGCACACACAGATCAAGGGCTCTCAGCACATATAAAGCGTATACTGTAAGGACAATACGTTATAGATGAAACGTCGATGACTAAGTGAAGAAGAAAGAGCAGCGCAGTGAAAAGAGACTCAAAAGTGTTGGAGAGAAAAAAATGCTAAAAAGAAAAAGAATAATCTAGGTGCAAATTCAGAAAATAAGGAAAGTAATAATCAGCCCGGAACAAGTAGAACTGAAAAAAAAGCATGTCCAATCGGGTTCAGAATTAAAAGACAAAGTAGAACTTCATAAAGACGTTCAAAAACGTTGGTGCTATACAAATGCAAAAGATAGTAAAGATCGCATTAGCGCAAGCAAACGGAAATTATTGCTCGAAAAAAGGGAAAATAATCACCACGGACCAGGGATCATTGAAAAAAAAGCAGGACAAAGCGAGGTCAGAAATAGAAGACAAAAAGTAGAAAACAAAGTAAAACATCATAAAGAGGTTAAAAAACAAGGGGGCCAAATACATGCAGAGCAGGTTAGAGATATTGAAAACACTGGAATTCAAAAGTCTCAAAAAAAACATAGGTACGAAACACATGCAGAGCAAGATACAGAATATGAAAGCAGAAAAAAACGACAGTATCAAAACAAAGAAAGTAAAGATCGCAGTAGTGCAAACAAAGAGAAATTATTACTCGGAGAAATAACGAAAAGGCGAATAGAGATTGAATATATGAACCACAGCACGTCAACGCACAAGACCACCTCGCCGTAGCCTGTGTGTGTATATAAGGCCTGTCCAACTCGACAGGCTCTGGCGAGGACAGCATCTGAGCTGCAGAAATAAAAGAGACTGGGATTACACATCACCAACATCCAGCCCTGCCCCAAACATTTAGTCATGTCCCAAACATCCAAACCAACCCAAAACATTGAGTCTGACTCCAAACATTCAGCTCCTGCTCCAAACAGCCAATCCAACTCAGAACATCCAGCCCCTCCCCAAACATCAAATCTCATCCCAAACATTCAGCCCCACTCCAAATATCCAGCCCACCACATTCTGCAGGTTGTGGCGAGATGTACAGTCATGTGCTGGCTTATGGTCGTTGGTTGGTCATAAAGTGTACTCGGTGGGCCGGGTGGGGATCACTGGTTTAACCAACACTTACCACAAACTAATATTCGAGCCTCGATAGCCTTAATTCAGGGTCCTGCGCAGCACTTTTGGACTGCCGCTCTGCTGTTCTCATGCTGCTCCCTCCTCTTCCTGTGCAGCACTTCAGAAATGTTGCATTGGCTGGGCTCCCAGAACTCCAGTGGGGGATCGCGCTCGTCATTCATATGTCGATGGTTCATGTGGCACAACTTGTCCTTCACATGTTGATGCTCTGTGGTGGGAAGACTGGCCATTCATTTTACGGTGCTCTTTGTGGTGATCAATTGATACGTCACCAGTGAAAACTCGTGTGGTGAGGTGGAAGTGAAGAAAGAGATCATAAAATGTAAGTGGCAGCTCATCTTATTTTCGCACTTACTCAATGTACTCAGGTACGAAGAGCCTCAGGTGGGTCGGCCACAGACCACCACGTGACTGCACTTTAAAGGGGATCGGTGTCAACACCAGCTGTGCACATTCTTTGCATATGGCAATTGTCTGGGGAGGCCTGAATTTTAGATATTTAACTGAGTGAAGCATTGTGGGTATTTGTGTGGCCCTTTAGTTTTCTGGTTTAATTTTACAGAAACAAGCGTGCAGCAGTTTGAACTTTAAAATGTAAAAGTGAAAGTAGACAGAAAACTCAAGTGAAGCAGAGCTGCTGATAAAACATACTTACAGTAAGTGTTGGAATGAGGACGGTCCATGTCTATACTGCACAGCTGCTGTGTTATGGATATCTGCCGTCATGAGGGATCTACCAAATAGTAAAGAATAATAATTACAAGACTATTGGGCACCCTCAGGTTCCATGGTACCCCCTAAACCGTCTAAGTAAGTCAAACTTCCCTCCTACTGTCCACCTGTGAACCACCTCGACTCTGAGGGTCCGGGTTTGGTATGCTTACCCTTCAATTTTCCTTCAGATATCCTGAATACAACTTGTTATAAAATTTTTTTTCTTGAAATTTGAAAAACTCCAAGTTAAAAAGCAGTGATAAATTTTCACAATCATCGCTCTGCGACCTCAGTGACTACGCCATTTACGGATTTCCCTTAGAGCCGTTAATTCAAATTGTAATGTCTTCACCTTTTACACACCCAGTTGCTGCCCCAGATCCCCAGTTGAATCTATCAAGCGGGCCCACACGGAGCTCATAGTTTCCTATGAACCTCTGCAACGCCGTCCTATTTATCCTGCTGCTGGAAGTCACACTAGGTAAGTGGATTGACCTCCATAGCCGTGAAAGTAAAAGATTGGTCTGTGCAACCCGAGTCACTGCTTACTGCAACTGAAATGGACAGCACATTGAGAGACGTCATATCAAAAGGTTGTTTTTCTCTCTTCTAGACGTCTGACAGGCATGTTTTACGTCAAGCGGCTTTGAAAGTGTTGAAGAGAGGCCTGTGTGACGTGAAAAAGGCTTCTTTATTCAGCCGAGGCTGCAGTTGTCTTTCTTTGCTCACCCATTTTCGGGAGGATTGCCTGATTTATTTGTTATATTTTATTCTTTGCACCTCTGATTCTTCAGCGTGTGCCGCTGCCCACACAGTGTTGTTCTTTATGCCTCCCCATGAAGTTGACCTCAGCTCTTCTCACCCAAATGCCAGGCTTCAAGATTTTATGAAGAGCTGTTATGATTCTAAGAAGGAAGAATAACATATTTATTGGATTGGTCCTTCAGAAAGAAGCTGGTTGTGCCATGTGGTAGTGGGCACCAACGGCTAATCCCAAAGTATCCGAGTGGCTCACTGACTGGTCAGCAGTCAACCACTGGAACAATACAATTGCACTTTCTGCTGATCAAACGTATTGTAGTTTGCAATTTATACACAGCCTGGCAGGAAGACAATTTGTCTGACATGCCAGTGTCTTTGAGCCCCAAGCAGACTCTTCTACCTGATGTACAGTTTTCATATTCAAGGACTCCTCCACCATCATGGGACAAGTACATCAACGTCTCAAGTTAAATGGAAATGCACCTGGCAAACCTAAAGAACTCTGTGAGACCCCAGATGTTACGTTTCATCCTTCAAATCTTTACTGACCATACAGACCACAATTACCCAGAGACTTGGGGGTGGGGGGTTTACTGTCTGATGCTGCCAGAATGGGATTCAGCCTTAATTTGAAAATGTCACGCTTTTTCTTTACTTTATGGCCATAACAACATCCCCTTCATGGAATCTGATTTGGTGGCACTTAGAAATTAATCATCAACGCAAACATAGACCACGAGGACAGCAGCAACCATCGTCCCACAATGCAACACAATGACTCTGACATCACGCATGTCACAACTGGAGGGCCAACACTGTTAGGACATCAGTGGCCACCATGAACAAACAGCAGGTCAAGTAAAGGAAAATTCAGCAGAAGAGGACTGACACCTCAAGGAGAACGAGTTGAGTGGCAGGTGTAACTGAGAGATGAAGATGTTTGGGGTCTGAACACCAGAAGCTCGGAGGAATTACAATAACAAAACCAAAATGCAGCGCAGGAATCAAGTCAAGAGGACAGAGCAAGGAGTGGTGACAGGACAGCATTTCAGACCCTATGAGGCTGGAACCTTCACATGAAAAACACGATGATGTTTATTTGTTCCTCTTGTATAACTGTTAAATTATAATTAAATAATATACTAATTGGATTCAGGAGACTCTTTCAATTCTATGTGATGCTATACCTAGAAAATGGAGTCATTTTATTTTTTAACATAAAATAAAGTTACATTGACTTCTGAAAATACAAACACGTATGTACAGTATATATGTATATATATATATATATATATATATATATATATATATATATATATATATATATATATATCAGTAACGGCTCACTGCAGAATACACTTGACTTAAGCATTCATAGCTTTCCTCCTCTTTTTCTGTACGTTTAGCATTTGTTTGCTCAGAGGTCAATCATCACCCCGAAAGCGGATAGTAGGTGTCACTAAGTATATGTTTACCAAATTTCAGGTCAATAGTTCAAACGGTTTGTGAGCTACAGGTGATTTAAAATCCTGGGCAGACAAGCAAACAGCCAAGGTAGCTTATTATATATAAAGATATATATATTGTCACACACGTGTGTTTAGGAGACAGCCAAAGGGCTTAAATACAGGTAATTCCATGCCAGGCCAGGGGGTGGCGGAGTGTACTAATTTTCCCTCTCAATCTGTTGCAGACCATTCTAGGGAAATCCCGCCCGGCTCTGGGGCAGCCAATGACGTTCCTTCCGGTTCCGGGGCTGATGACGTCACTTCCTTAGCTGGCCTTTAAAAGCCGCCATACTGTCTGAAGAAGTCAGTTCTGTTTTGGACTAGGTTGAATGAACATGTATGCCAATTTTGATCTCTTTTGCAGCCGTAATGGATTAAATGGGTGGCTGCCCCAAACCTTCTTGATGTCTCATGGTCGTTCTTGTGACAGTGGCATAGTCGGCAGGATGGAGAAAGCCCTGAAGAGAATGGGACCGGACCTGAATCATGTCTAGGTGGGAGAGTACCTGGGCCAAGCTTTCGGGTGGGGAGTGCGTCTCGGGTTTCGGAAAGAACCGGTGCAGACTCCGCTCCCTTTGGCTATCTCGGGTGCACCCAAATTGAATAGGGAGAGTGTCGAGGGGACACACAGACATGGGCTGGTCTCTATAGGGGAAACGATGGGGACTTATTATGCTCTCTCGGAGGAGAGCGCTGTCCTTTCCACGGGGGCTAAGGCCCCACAGGAAAGTGGACTTTCCCCGGGCCAGCAGGTGAAGAAAATACAAACCTGGAAGTTTGACCCTGAACGTGCTACTGGAGAACAACTAGACGTTCTCTGGGAAGAGATGGCAGGCTGGTTAAGGCCCGCTGATTGCTCCACCTATCAGATGGTGAGAAAGTGGCATGTTTGCTGTTTATAAATGGCCTGCCAGAGCTTTTCACCCAGCCGGCCTGGGGAGAATTTTCAAATATAAACGAGCTCATAGAGCTCATTGAAACAACCAGGGCAGTCTCACAATCTGAGAGGGCTGAACGGTCCTTAAATGGACGCCATAGAGATTACGTCCCTCTTAAACTGCCCTCTCAACATAAACTGGAGTTTGCACCGGAGTCCCCGATCCCGCGGGCGCGATCCTCGCTCGGGGGCAAGGCGGAATGTGAACGGAGAGAGGGGGTGGGATTGTGTGCACTTTCAAACCCCCTGGCTTTGGCTCATAAGGGAGAGGTCATTGTAAATGGCCACAAGGTAGAGGCCCTATTTGACTCTGGCAGCAACCTTTCTATGGTCGATTGCCATTATGTACTACCGCGACAATGGTTAAAAACAAAGACCAGCATTACCTGTGTACACGGAGATGTCCGCGCCTATGAATCCGCCCGGTGTTTCATCTGCCACGGAGGAATACTCAAAAAACTTGTTGTTACGGTACTTCCGAATCCTCCGTGTGCGGTGATTCTTGGGCGAGACTGGTCTGACAATAAAAGCGGTGCTGTACTGATCTCGCCTTATGCGAAATTGGGCCTAGTAACAGATGGGAATCCACCGTCTCAGGTTGTCTCCACACCGTGTACACAGCCGGTGGAGAGAGATATGGGCAATCGTGAGGAGGATGGAGAGCTTCCTGGTACGTCGCAGACTAATACGTCATCAGTCCGCTCCTCACCAGAGCGGGAGGTTTCTCCGCCCCTTGAGGTCAGCCCAGACCCTCTCTCAGATCTGAGCTTTCAATTCAGACAAACACCGGCATCATTTAAAAGGGAACAGTGGAATGACGATTTCCTTAAATTTGCTAAGAATGTAGCAGTCCTCGTCAACGGTCAACGCACTAGTCAGCCCATGCCACAAGGACCCCACTTTGTGTTAGAAAATGACTTATTATATCGGGTCAATGAACACGAGGGGGGGGGTGTGGAAGTTGTTGCTGATTCCACGAGCTTTCCGGAGGCAAGTTTGTGAGTTAGCGCACGCCCATCTCCTAGGAGGCCACTTGGGCACCGAAAAAACTCTAGAGCGCATTAAGCTCCGTTTTTATTGGCTGGGAATTAACGAGGAGGTTCGCCGCTTCTGTGTTTCGTGCCCGGAATGTCAGCTGCGGCAAATTCCTAGGAGGGACCGTGCTCCTCTCGTTCCCCTTCCCTTAATTGATGTTCCCTTCGAAAGAATAGGGGTCGATATAGTAGGACCCCTGGAACCCTCAGCTCGAGGACATAAATATATACTAGTCCTCGTAGATTATGCGACCCGATATCCAGAAGCTGTTCCGTTGCGCTCAGCTCAGCGTGCAGAACTTCCAATACAACTCGGAGTCCTGCCATGTGCAAAAGTTCGCTGATGACACTGCTGTCGTGGGCTGCATCAGGAATGGGCTGGAGGAGGAGTATAGGGACCTAATCAAGGACTTTGTTAAAAGGTGCGACTCAAACCACCTACACCTGAACACCAACAAAACCAAAGAGCTGATGGTGGATTTTAGGAGGCCCAGACCCCTCATAGACCCAGTGATCATCAAAGGTGACTGTGTACAGATGGTGCAGACCTATAAATATCTGGGAGTGCAGCTGGATGATAAATTAGACTGGACTGCCAATACTGATGCGCTGTGCAAGAAAGGACAGAGCCGGTTATACTACCTTAGAAGGCTGGCGTCCTTCAACATCTGCAATAAGATGCTGCAGATGTTCTATCAGACAGTAGTGGCGAGCGCCCTCTGCTATGCAGTGGTGTGCTGGGGAGGCAGCATTAAGAGGAAAGACGCCTCACGCCTGGACAAACTGGTGAGGAAGGCAAGCTCTATTGTTGGCATGGAGCTGGACAGTTTAACATCTGTGGCAGAGCGAAGGGCGCTCAGCAGGCTCCTATCAATTATGGAGAATCCACTGCATCCACTAAATAGTATCATCTCCAGACAGAAGAGCAGCTTCAGCGACAGACTGCTGTCACTGTCCTGCTCCACTGACAGATTGAGGAGATCGTTCCTCCCCCAAACTATGCGACTCTTTAATTCCATCCGGGGGGGTAAACGTTAACATTTAACATTATACATAGTTATTGTCTGTTTTTCACCTGCATTATTATTATTCTTTAATTTAATATTATTTATTGTATCAGTATGCTGCTGCTGAAGAATGTGAATTTCCCATTGGGATTAATAAAGTATCTATCTATCTATCTATCTATCTATCTATCTATCTATCTATCTATCTATCTATCTATCTATCTATCTATCTATCTATCTATCTATCTATCTATCTATCTATCTATCTATCTAATTCTAAAGCAATCGCACGGGTACTGATGGAGGTCTTTGCGCGAGTTGGGGTCCCTAAAGAAGTCCTTACGGACCAAGGGACGCCGTTTACCTCAGAGACGTTCAAGAAAACGGCCAAATTACTCAAAATAAAGCACTTGAGAACCGCGGTGTATCATCCTCAACCCGACGGTTTAGTAGAGAGATTTAATCAGACTCTCAAGCAGATGCTTCGGCAAGGTGGTCAGCGGGGATGGGAGGAATTGGGATCAACTCCTCCCCCTCGTGCTCTTTGCCTATCGGGAAGTCCCTCAAGCCTCAACGGGGTTCTCCCCTTTTGAATTATTATATGGACGACAACCCCGGGGCATATTGGACATTTTAAAGGAAGGTTGGGAAGGAGAGGTTCTTCCCTCAACTAATATTTTGGAATATATCATGCAGTTACGCGATAGATTTGAAAAAATTCGACCCATATTAAAAAGTCACATGCAAGAGGCGCAAGCAGCACAGGCCCGCTATTATGACCGGGGCACGACCCTCCGGGAGTTCCAACCGGGGGATCGAGTCATGGTATTGGTTCCCACCTCCCACTCTAAACTACTTGCCCACTGGCAAGGGCCATACGAAGTTAAGGAGCGAAAGGGACTTGTCGAATATTTGGTGAAACAACCCAATCATCGACCGAGCGAGCGGATATATCATGTAAACCTACTGAAACCGTGGAAGGAAAGGGACCCTGATCCCACCTCCGGTCAGCCCCGCTCCTTCTTTGCTCAAAGTAACACCCTTAACTTCGGGTCTAATTTGAATAACCGACAGAGGCGAGAGCTGGAGACAGTTATCTCGTCCGTCCCAGAGGTGGTTGACGAAATCCCAGGAAGGAACTCTCTGGTTGCCCAATAATATTGTGACTGAACCCGGGGTCGTAGTCCGAGAACGCCCGTATCGTCTTCCTGAGGCAAAGAAAGCGGAAGTGGAACTGGAAATCAAGCGCATGCTGGATCTAGGAGTCATAGAGGAGAGTCATAGTCCCTGGTCCAGCCCAATTGTCTTGGTTCCTAAGCCTGACGGAAGTTGGAGGTTTTGCAATGACTTCCGTCGGCTTAATCAGGTCTCACAATTAGATGCTTATCCGATGCCTCGAGTGGACGACCTCCTTGAGAGGCTTGGACAGGCAGAATACCTGACCACACTTGACATGACCAAAGGGTACTGGCAGGTTCCTTTAATGGACTCCGCAAAGGGTAAAACCGCGTTTAGCACCCCTAGTGGGCACTGACAGTATCGTGTCCTTCCATTCGGGTTACATGGGGCTCCTGCAACTTTCCAGCGTCTGGTGGACAAAGTGCTCCGTCCCCATAACACGTATAGTGCTGCCTACCTGGATGACGTTGTCATCTATTCTAGCACCTGGAAGGAACACCTACAGCATGTCGGAGCCGTATTGTGGACGCTGGGGGAAGCCGGTCTTCGCATCAACCCAAAGAAATGTTTCTTTGGATTGGAGGAAGCCATGTATTTGGGCTACCTAGTGGGTCGTGGTACAGTGAAGCCACAGTGCTCCAAAATAGAAGCCATTTTGACATGGCCCCGTCCGTGAAACAAGCGGCAAGTCCAGGCATTTCTCGGATTGGCGAGGTACTACCGCCGGTTTGTACCACGTTTTTCAGAGAGAGCCGTGCCCTTGACTAATTTAACAAAGAAGAGGGCTCCTAACATTGTGGTATGAACTGAGATAACAGAGGCAGCCTTCAGTGACTTGAAAAGGGCCCTGACGTCGGCACCCATTTTAAAGGCGCCTGACTTTTCAAAGCCTTTTATCCTCCAGACGGACGCTTCGGACACAGGCCTCGGGGCAGTGTTGAGCCAAAGTGTCGATGGTGCCGAGCACCCCATCATGTTCCTAAGCCAGAAACTGTTGGATCGGGAGACCAGATATGCGGCAGTGGAGAGGGAGGCTCTTGCGATTAAGTGGGCGATCACACAGTTGAGGTACTACCTCTTGGGACGGGAGTTTACACTAGTCACGGACCATGCCCCTTTACAGTGGATGGCCCTGCACAAGGACTCTAACCCCCGAGTCACGAGGTGGTTCCTCGACCTGCAACATTATAAGTTTTCGCTCATTCATCGGAAGGGTTCTCTACACGCCAATGCCGATGCTCTCTCCCGTGTTCACGACCTCTCGGTAAAGGACGCCCGACCCGATGGGTCTGGGCTAAGGGGGGGGGCCCTGTCACACACGTGTGTTTAGGAGACAGCCAAAGGGCTTAAATACAGGTAATTCCATGCCAGGCCAGGGGGTGGCAGAGTGTACTAATTTTCCCTCTCAATCTGTTGCAGACCATTCTAGGGAAATCCCGCCCGACTCTGGGGCAGCCAATGACGTTCCTTCCGGTTCCGGGGCTGATGACGTCACTTCCTTAGCTGGCCTTTAAAAACCGCCATACTGTCTGAAGAAGTCAGTTCTGTTTTGGACTCGGTTGAATGAACATGTATGCCAATTTTGATCTCTTTTGCAGCCGTAATGGATTAAATGGGTGGCTTCCCCAAACCTTCTTGATGTCTCATGGTCGTTCTTGTGACAATATATATGTATGTATTGTAGGAGATGGCCGGCTGTTAATCTCGGCCAATACCCCCAAGCCACTAGATGGAGCCCTCTCTGTAGCATGGAAGTGCCCCGAAGACCAGCAGGGAATCATGAACAATGGAGTTTTTATTCCCGACTCTGCTGGACACCGTGGGGCCCACCAGAGAACGCTGCATGGAGGCTCAAGGACTTATACGTGCCCTATAACCCGGAAGCACGCCATTCCTTCTGGTCATATGATCAGGACGCACTTCCGGGATGAAGAAAAGGACTTTTAATCTGACCCGGAAGTGATAGCGAATCATGGACTGCAGGGTTGGAATCACTTCCGGGTCAGGGGATATAAAAGGACTGTGGGAAAGCCCAGACACTGAGCTGAGCTGGGAGGAAGGGTGGCTAAGTGTCTGGGAGAGGAGTATTGGTGTTGGATTATTTGATTATTGATTATTGTATGTGTAGTGTGGAGTGGAGGGTGTTTAGTGCACATTATTATTATAGAAATAAAAAGTCTTGGACTTTTACCTGGTGTTTGGCGTGGTACCTGAGGGTTCAAGGGAGCTCTAGCGCCCCCCTACTGTTACAGTATGTTGTGAGCTGCGAAGCTGATCACACCCCAAGAAGTTACAGACGCCCCTGGGAAAACCCCTAAGAAACTTAGACAGATTACCTTCACATTCCTCCTTTCCCTTCTAGCCAGCTCTGTCGCGTAATATGCCTCTCGCGCGGTATTCCGCCTTCTTAAAAAGCCTGCACGGGCTTCTCTCAGTTTGTTAAATTGATTATCTCTCCTTCTCTCTCTCAGACCTCTCTTGCTCCTGGCACGTATTCCTCCGAAGAAGAAGAAGTCCAAGGTTACTTTTAAATGTCAAGCGGAGGTGTTAACTCTTTCCTTTCAAGGAGCATGTTTGAGAGATAAATGTTTGTTTGCAGTGTTTGAATAAAATTCCAGTCTCTTCAACTTCCTCTGGTTTTTCTGTGCAATTTTGTGACCCAAGCGTGACAATGTATAAAACCAGTAACAAAAGACGCATTTATGCTGTGGTTCTGCTTCAGATGCACAACTGAGAGACCTCAATAGTTTAGGAATTTAATAAACACTGAATCCACAGGCCTCAAAGCTAAGAAATCCACTGGTCTGAGAGCAGGAACTAAAAAGAATGTAAATTGACACGAGAAGCGTGTGATGTAGGAGTCACTACATTGGCGAAACAGGGGAGCGGCTACTAGAAAGTGGGCGGAGTTGAAAGAGATGGCGCAACAGGGGCTTCAGAATGTCTCAGATCGCTGATTCTCTCCAAGGCTTTAGATTGTCTTGCCTGCAGCTGGACTCTTTTGAAGAATTTTAACATCAAATCTCTTTGGACGAGCCTTTTAGCTTTCTCCTCTTCCAGTCTGGTAGGCTTTCTCGCTCTCTGGTCTCTCTGGTACATGTCTCTAACTCTTAGAGGACTCGGGTCTAAATCTTTCTGTGCTGGAAGGGTTGGGACTTGTTCCGGAAGTCACTGTTGGGCAGATGTTCAGGAGTGCCATCACTAGCGACTGTGCCCCTTCTCATCCTGGAGTGGTATTCATTACCTCAGTCGAGCTTGTCTAGGGACTTTATATACAAAACAGATGCAAGCACAGTACCAAAATGAGAACAAAATAGTGATGTCCACGAGAGTCCTCAGAAAACAAAATGTTGAAAGGTGATGTCATAATCATTATGCAAAAAAATAAGTAAATGCAAGAGTGACAAATATAATTGCAAAATACCCACGTGATGGGAATCCAAATAGCACTTGGGTCGGTTTACGCTAGCAGCAATCTGGAGACAAAGAAAAGGGCCGTCTGTCGAGTACCAGGCAAAGGAGTGAAAAGCAACGAGAGTGATGAGCATCAACAATTTGAACAAGAGTTGCCTGAGCCTGCTCTAACGTCATCTTCTCTCCTTGTGATTTTTGAAATGAGTTCAAAGATTTGAATGCATCCTAACGCATACCGCCATCTTATTGCTGCTGGAGTATGTGAATTTCCCCCTGGGATTAATAAAGTATCTATCTATCTATCTATCTATCTATCTATCTATCTATCTATCTATCTATCTATCTATCTATCTATCTATCTATCTATCTATCTATCTATCTATCTATCTATCTATCTATCTATCTAAATCTTTTCAGGATGAATTCTTGTTACGATAAGTTTTTTTTCTCTTGTTCAGATTGTTTTAAAGATACAAGTAAGAAATGTCTGAACGCTCCATCAACAATGATCTTGAAGCCATTCAAGGCTGCCGATCGCGTGCTTTGGTAAGTCGCACTGTTTGCAATGTGTGCTGCGCTGCTGCCACTGTTGGTTTTTTCTCCAGATGAAACACTCGGCTCGTGTTTCTTGTCTTCCTAGATGGCTTGCAATAACATTTATGTGGGCTGATTGAAAACGATTGAGAGTAATTTTGTTATTCCGAATTGGATGACTGCACAGGCTCAGAACATTTTACAGTGTGAAGTAGTGTCCCTCACGTTGACAACATTTTTTACGTTTCAAAAACGATTCCGAGACAAGCAACCGACTGTTTTGTGACATCCCTTTTAACGATGCGGCCGTGGCATTTTTCACTCCACTTCTTTCCATGTAGTTGTTTTTCAGTTGTTGTTTCATTACCGCTTTTCCCAAGCTTAACGCAAACTTCAATCACACACCTCTGCCGGACCTTCACAGGAACATCTTCTTCATCCGCCACAAGGACACGTATGAGGCGCCTCCACTCACTGTGACAGAATGCTGACGAATACGGAGGTCCAGCTGCAGGTTCACACACGTCGACGTATGCTGTTCAGCTACAGTCTCACTACTTTTCAATCAACCCTCGTAATTAATGTGTTTGGCAAGGGAGAGATATACTATAACGGCCGACTCACTCTCCAAAACCAGCAGCTACACCACCAAGACCCACGGCCTTGCAAGTTAAGGACATTAGACCTGACAAGCCATACTTCTTCCAATTAAACTTCCCCCAATCGACGATCAAAAATAAGCCAAAAAACAAATAGTATGCAAATAATAAAGTGAGTATATATTGATAAAAAAAGAAATAAACAAACTACAAACAATATAAATATTATACCCCAACTAACCTCGACATAACATTCAACCCCAAAAGTGTCTGGTGGAAAGTAATAACAAAAAGAAAAAGTGCAGCACAAAGTTAATATACAATACAAACCTTCCCTTGACCTCACACTGAATACGAACTCAATAAGACACACAGAAAGCATGAAACGCACATAAAAGTCCAGAAGATTTAACAGAAAGTGGATAATGTTTGTGAACCTGGTTCAGCTGGAAAAATTGCCCTACAGAAATTACACGGATGAAAGTGATGGCCTGTTCCTCGCCCCAAACAACAAGAAACAGTCTCACCGTGCTTATCCTCGGTATGTGGCATAATCTAGAACCCCAGGCTTTTGCAGTGCAAAGATGTTGGTTGTCGGGCGTTGAAAGTGACAGGTAGACAAAGGTGTGAATGATTTGGATCGCTGCTTTTTTCTGTCTCTGTAGTGAATTGACGGTCTAATTGAACGGGCTGTCTTTTTTTCGTCTTTCTGTCCTTCTGTTTAAATAGCGAATTATCGGATGCAGGTGATGGAATTGACAGGACCAATTATCATTAGGAACCACAGTTCCACAGTATTATCCTTCCCCTTTTGTTTCCAGGGGAGCATATTTACATACACACAGACCATGTAAACAGGACAACACGACGAAAGACGGGATTCAGCACAAAATATGTTTATGACGACATTAATCACGTAGCACCGCTACAGAGAGCAATGGCTGGTTTTGGCTGCCATGCTGTAGGGAGAATGGATGCCTGAAGTGTGCGAGCCTCTGTTTATGTTGTGGTCTTCACCAGAGATGACTCGTCCTGAGGTTTTGTGTCAGTTTCAGCCTTCTAACTCTTGAGGTTGACTTTTCTTGATAAAATTCAATAGAGAAAAACAGAATGTGCTGGAAAATGGAAAAAGGATGATGGCAGAATGTTATAAATGTCTAAGTATTGTGCAAGAAAAACACACCAGACAATAAAATCACAAGTAGAAACACAACTGTAAAAATGGGCGTGTGCTCCTGACAAGGCCTCAATTTTCAGTCTGAAAAAGCACGGCCCACACACAGTGTCTTCAAGTGGCGCACAGCACTTCTTGTAGTGACCACCTGTCCTCAGCAGAGCGATGGGGACCCTAAAATTGCTGTCAACAAAGGACGCGTAGCATAGCTGCTGTCTCAGACTTTCATGGACTTTCTTTACCAAACTGAATGGGTTGGCTGGACTTCTAAAAATGGTGGTGGCCTGAAATTGTCCAGTACCCATACATGCTGGCCATTGATGTAAAATAGGCACAAGGAAGGTTCATAAAGGGACCAGATGGTGGTACTAAAGTTTACAAGGACACTGTTGGTGTCATCAAAGGCACAACATGAAACGAACGTGGTCATCAAACCGATGAACTGCTTGAGTCTGGCTGGTGAACAGTGAATTGTCGGAAGCCAGAGATCTTCTGCAGGGTCCGGGGCTTGAGCTTATGAAGGCAGCATACAGATGGGTGATTTCACTGATGTCCTTCGAGGTGGGTGAATTGTATTGAATTGACGCCTTTCTTTTTGACACCCACTGCACGCCCAACCTACCTGGAAAGGGGTCTCTTTTTGAACTGCCTTTCCCAAGGTTTCTTCCATTTTTTCCCTACAAGGGTTTTTTTGGAGTTTTTCCTTGTCTTCTTAGAGAGTCAAGGCTGGTGGGGCTGTCAAGAGGCAGGGCCTGTTAAAGCCCATTGCGGCACTTCTTGTGTGATTTTGGGTCATACAAAAATAAATTGTATTGTATTGTATTTTATTGACAAAGTGAGACTGATCTTTGGCCTGCCAGTTCTTCTACTTCATTGCTATACACAAACGTGTTGTAAGAAGAAACAACAAAAACCAACATGAAGGTTTAGGGTGTCCACCCCATATACTTGAAAGAAAGGCAAACATTTTGCAATTTGAGTCCATAACTGAACTGAAATACATAAGACAATATGGCGGCTTTATAGGGGTTTGACAGGAAGAGGTGTTTTTCGAGGGGCTGGTGCTGGAAATGAGGTCAGGCAGGGTTTCCTACCGGAGGTCTGCAGAGGAAAGAGAGAAGGCCTTAGAGCACATTGCCACCCCCTGGTCCGGCGTATGAGTACATTTATTTGAGCCCATCGTGTGCCACTGGGTCATCATTTATGTTGAGCCCCACAAATGGGGTGTCATCAGCCTCTTCATCCATCCATCTCCCTCTCCATTTCTCTTTTGCTTTTATGTACCACAGACTTGTATCTTTATTCAAGGTCTAGAGTTACTGGCCTTCGTATTTGCACAATCAATTCTAGAACTCTCACTTTGGTACCAATACCAGCTCTGGTGTCAAATAATGGATAACTTCCTCCCCTTCATTCCCTCCATAGGTGTTCAGCTGCTTCGTCACCCACCCAGCCTGTACACACGCATGTTACCGCATTCTGCCCACTAGGGGTCAGAGGCCATATCATTCCCCAATACTTAATTGAGTTCTCCCCTCACTGGCATGCATACTACAAGGGGGAGTCAAGCTAAAGTTAGCAAATGGGATTTATTAGAAAAAGGAAAGAACCTTAACAAAACTGCTCATGTCATTTCTCAGTGTAGTCTCCACCCTTCTTAATGCACTTGTGCCACCTGCCTGGAAGTGCCTGGACTCCAGCAGAATAAAAGATTTTGTCTTGTCTTGATATGCTCGTATTTCAAGGAGGAGGTGGCTGCCCAAGCGGTGGTACGCAATCACATTAACATCTGCTATCGAACTAAGCATAAAGCTGGTATAGAAACATTTTAAAAACGTAGTAGTTTGTCATTTTTTTAGTTCTCGTTGTTGTATATTCGTATTTTCTGTATACGTTTTAATGCAACCAAATTCCACAGGGTGATGAACAACAGGAACACCTTATTTTACAAAACTGAACCAACCGCAAACGCTATTATCCCTCTCACACATGTGCCTCTCTATCGCTTCTTTCACAGACACTGCTCTAAACTCCAGACCCCCATATTTATATTACACATGCACACACCACCATGCCCTTTACCATATAATAACATTTACAAATGAAGATGTATACATAACACTTCGTATACCGCACAATGCAAATTTATACCGATGCAAAGCAACAGTAAAGATGGAACTTCAAGGACCTGGGGCCTCATGTATAAACGGTGCGTACGCACAGAAATGCTGCGTAAGAACGTTTCCACGTTCAAATCGCGATGTATAAAACATAAACTTGGCGTAAAGCCATGCACATTTCCACAGTAGCTCATACCCTGTCGTACGCAAGTTCTGCACTTGGTTTTGCAGACTGGCGGCACCCAGCTTCAAAGCAGTGCTACTGTTCCTATGTTGTTTACCTTTCTTTTTCAGATCCACATCCCTGACGCGGCTTTATAAATACACTAAAATTAACCGCATATTGTTTATTAGTTTAAGGCATCTGATTGTAATTAACCTGTAACAATATAATGGTCCACGGAATGGTCAAACTATTCTAAATATAATAGCTGCTTTAGCGTTGTTACTCTCACTGCACCTTCTTCTTCTTCTTTCAGCTGCTCCTGTTAGGGGTTGCCACATCAGATCATCTTTTTCCATATTCCTCTCACTGCACCACTCGGAGTATTTATATCACTGTATCTGAGTGTGAATCACAGCTGTAAAGCAAGTGATCATAAAGAGAATTATCGATATACAGCAATTCTCTATTTGAACAGCTCTCATCTGACCAACGCTTCAGAGCCTTTCCTGTTCAGACCTCGCGGTTCACAAACAGTTTCATCCCAAGAATTAGACACGCACTCAATCAGTCCATCAAGTGCTCCTTGTAGAACTGTTTGTACTTGCAAGTTTACAGTGAGGTAATTATTCTTATGATACAGTCATAATATTGCACAACCTGAGCCACTTTATAAAGCGCGTATTTACATATGATGATGATATCATTTTTAAGATGAAATGCAGCAAAATATATTTATTATTTATTATATTATACAGATAAAATTTTAACTTTAACTACACAGTGCTGCAGTGCTAGCGAGCTTAAGCTTCGTTCACAGTTTGTTCCTGCCTCACGCTGTATTCTTGCTGTGGTTGGCGTGACACTGGAAGGATAGATGAATAGAATAATTAAACATTACGGATATATTTCAATGTTCCTTAAAAGTTTTGAAGAATCGCCGTTCTAAGCTTACAGATGGCTATTATTACAGATGGCTATTACAGAGCTGATTGTGTGGCGATTGGGTATTTGGAGGAAGAAAAGTAAGGACAGGAATTGGGGGTTAGTACGTTTGAAAAAGACAGTACTTCTGTAATAAAGCATTTCATCAAAGGTCGCGCATGGTGCAACAAGCATCGTTTTTCTTTGCCTCCACTTGGTATTCGCTGAAATTCTTCTATTTTCCCTCGTACTTTTGCCATTGCCTTTTCACAGAACACTTAACACTTGAGCTTAAGAGCTATTTATATTTATTTGCATATTCAAAGAGGCATAATTCTGGGAGGAGTTGGGGTGGGGCAGCAGGCGCGTGCACGTGCGTTAATTTCCACGCTGACCGGGATTTATGTAGTGGAAGAACGTGGAAGTTGGCGAACACACAGATTTATGCATCTGGATTTTTTTGTGCGTAAGTACATTTCCGCTTTTGTGCTTACGTCATGTTATAGTGCAAATTCTACGCACGGCGTTATGCATGAGACCCCTGGAAATTGAAACGTCAGAAATCAAACAAGGGTCAAAATCAGGAAGACGTAAACTGAGCATCAAGACCACCAGACTGCTCCAGAGATTTTCTTTGTAAAGATAATAAATAATGCGTACCAAAACGAAAATGCTAAACAAGTCGTTGATAGGTGTCAAGTGAAAAATTCAAGAATTGAGACCACTAAACAAAATGCTAATAATGTCCCTGGAAATATCCACAGTCTTATCATGACCACCGTGACCACGCCCCCTAGTGACGGGTCACCGAATCATAGCAACTGCTCCACAAAATGGTGGCACCTTTGAAAAAACAAAATGGAGCCAAGGAACAAGAAAAACCGAGACATAAAAAAAACAGAAACCAGAAATGAACTCTCTATGAAACGTGAAAACAACCAAAGAAGAACATAAACTACAATAACAACTAAACAGAGTGATACTTGCATGTTCTTCATGCGGGTGGGCCCGGGTGAACTTTGCATGAACTTTGTGTCCTTGTCCTCCATCTGACCATCACACCAGCATGAGCTTGTTGGACGTCTCATTCCAAAACCGTGCGCATTAATATGGCGTGGGCCCCCCTGTGTGACTATAATAGCCCCCACTCTTCTGGGGAGGCTTACACAAGAGCCTGGAGTCTGTCTGTGGGGGTCTTGTGTCTGTGGGGTTTGTGAGGTCAGGCACTGATGCTGGATGTGAAGACATGCCTCACCATTAGCCTTCCAGTTTATTCCAGAGATGTTCAGCTGGATTGAGGTCAGGGCTCTGTGCAGACCACTTGAGTGCCGCCTGGTCTTTGGATGCTGCAGCATCAACAGTACTCTTTGCTGGAACCAGCTGACCGTACGGCGAATTTCCAGGAAAATATTAGGTGAACCAGGTGTCACACATGTGCAAATAGGAGACAGCTAAAGGGCTTGAGTAGTGATAATACCATATCAGACCAGGTGCCGGTGGGGTGTGCTGCCTGTCTTTTTCAGTTCCTTGCAGACCGTTCCCAGGGAATCCCACCAGGTTCCAGTGCCTTGGATGACTTCCTCTCCGGTCCTTTAAAACCGCCATCTTACCTCCAGTCTGGCAGTTCTGTTTTGGACTCTGTTCAATTATTTTTGAACTTTTGCAGCCAGGATATAATATATGGGTGGCTGCCCCAAACCTTTATAATGTCTGGAGAGTATTTCTTGTCACAAAGATCATCGGCAAGCTCTGCACACTTGCTACACCACTCGGCACTCATGTTTCCACACATTTAGGGCTTTAGAACTCCCAAAAACTGCATGCTGGTGTCCTTGTAGCCCCATGACAGATGGACATTCACTTCAGGGTTGTTTGCCATCTTACATTGAGTGCTGCTGGTGTAGACAGCAACCCACTGTGCCCCCAGAACAGGATAACAGATGCGGAGATGGACGGATCATGGCGTTTGTGCCCAGTAGACATTAACGTCCATTAACAGAGGTGCCCTCACGCTCTACACTGACTCTCCATAAAAGGAGGAGGAGGCAGAATGAGACAAGTGAGAATCTTCAGAATTCCCACAATCCCTTTCTTTGAGAAGTAAGAGACGTGGGGGAAGCAAGCTCGTCCTCGTGTAATGTCGATTGAGCCAAATGGGCACAAAGAGAGTGGCATGAGGCACAGCATGGGCATATAGTGCCCAGCCCTTTAACTCTAAGGGGTGTGTGTAGCTCTTCTAGTTCATTCTGAGGATGCGGAGGCGGGGGAGGGGGTACTGGCAGGTGGGCCAGTAGACTCAGCTGGTGTCTCGGATTTCCTGGCTGCCTTCAGCCCCCCACCCCTTGCAGTGATTGATTGACAGCTGCACTTTAGGGCCCCCGCCCCGCTTGCTGCACGCTCCATCGACTGTGACGTTTTCATTTGCGGCGGCCTTTAGCAGCCCTTGTCCGCGTTCACTTCCCCCACGAGAAACCTGCCGCTGCCTGCAGACGTGCCAGAGAGCTGCTAGAAAGTGAGGCCCGTCGAGGTAATCTCCAGATTTTTCTCTGATGGCCCACTTCAAAGCTAATAGTTGCAATTTTCGATGACTGTAATTATGATGATTATATTCTGTCAGATGCAGGCTCCTACCAGCACAGGCAATTACAAGTTCTCTTTCTTCATGGCACCTAGCCTACCCCAGCTGCCAAGAGTGTATAAATAAATTGGCAGAGAAACCTGCGCACGGTTAGCCGGAGTAGGCCTGCGCCTTCACTGTGACGCAGCACCGCCTTCCAGAGAGGCACAAGGAACATCCGCAGCTAATTCAGAAAAATGAGCTGAGCCCACACCGATTCTGAAGTCGGCTGTCTGGACCCCCCATTCGACACATACCAGCCACCCACCTACCCAGAGCAGGCTCCTTGGCACAGCCCCTTCAATGACTCTCGCTTCTCCTTGTCACAGAGATTCTTTCATTTGTCACATGCATACCTCCAGATGTGACACCCCTCGCCAGTGGCCAATAGGCACCAACCTCTGACGGGACCTCAAAGGAGACCTGAGCGAGAAAAAGGGCAACAAAGTGCATGTTTACCAAGACTAAAATGTCCAAGTGCAGTTATGAAGTCATCGCTAAATAAATCCTTCCATAAAATCAGTGATCCATAAACAGCTAATTCACCATCGCTCACTCCTTCACTCTAGTGGGATCCCACCTCCTCCACCCTGGAGATGACGTTGGACTCCTTTGCTCCTCTGCTGGTTGAGTCGTCATGAACCTTCAACCTCTGTGGCCCAGCAGGTTCCTCGTGCCTTCCCTTTCATCTGGGTGGTCAACACTTCGGTGCATGCTCTCCTTCTTTTTCTCTCTCTGGTTCACTCTTTCTCTCTTTCTTTCTCCCCAGTTCACCCTTCACCTTCAGTTTTATTGCTAATGAGGGATGGCTGCGCTGATCTCTTAGTCCCTCGTAAATTCTTCACTAGCCAGCTCCCCCACTAAGTGTAAAAGACAGAATTCAGAAGTCGTATGTAGTGTGTCCTGGGGGGATATCAATAGGTGGGTTTGTGGGGATCGCGCTTTTATGACAACAAACTCTTGTGATGAACAGTAAGATGCTCAGCTGATGACAGGTCACTTTGTCAATCCCTTTACTTTTCCAAGGTTCCACAAACTCAAACTTTTCAACTTTCCTGAACATATCTGGTTGTAAGACTTCAATTAAATAGAAGTACATGAGTACCAGCAGGTTGACCATGGCATCTCTATTCACATAAGCAGCATCCATGATTTGCTTCACACTCAGCAGATGTTGCTGCTCTTCTGCTCCTTTCTGCCATATTACCTTCTCCATTACTTTTCTGTAACAAACACACAAACCCTCAATCACACACATTTCTATGTGTTTGTCATTCTTGCATTAAGTACTTTGCACTTGACACTCAGTGCTCTTTGTCAAATTGTCAGCCCCTGCAATTTCCTTGATGTTCAGCAGATGGCACTAGTCTTCTTGTTCTTTCCACCATGTCACCTCACTTCATCACTTTGCCAGTTCCTAAGTTTGCCACCAGCTCAGATTTGTTGCTTCAGCAGGACATTTTGGGTCATAAGCTTTTGTTCAAGACCAAGATCAGTAATCTGTGAGTAACTGCGTGCCAGATAGACAGCACTGCTCCATTTTATATACCGTATGTGGATTCCATATTCAGTCATATCTTATGATACTGTTTTTTGATTTGAAATGAGACAGAAGAACGTGAAGCCCAAGTGTTCCATGCGATGAACCTCACTGACCACCTGCATATTTTAGTGTGACACGTCCATTAGTCCCACGTCCACTGAGCAGAACAGTGAGCACCAAGGAGGACATTCCGAACTTGGGTGTTCCTCTCCTGTCTGTCCGCCTGCTATCATGGCGGTTACTGATGGTGGTCTTTATAGCCATCAGACATTTACAGAACTGCCTAATTCAGCTCTAATAAAATGAACATACACGTCCATTAGATAGATAACAGACCATAAGACCACCCAGCCCCCTCTGGACATTCTACCTAACATAAATGAATAGTCCTCTTTGTATTTTAGGGTTCTCATAGGAGGACTTGATGATGATGGTCATGTAGACTTCTGGCTTTTAATTCACCAATGTAGGAACATCACGGTGCTTTGATTAGGTGGTGGTGGCGCAGGTCGCCACCACAGAAAACCGGGAAAAGAAACAGAAGAGAGAGTAGGGGTTAGTACGGATTTGAGAGCCACCATGAATAGTTATGATAATTAATTGAATATACAGAGCATCAGGATTAAACTAAATTGAAGTTATGAGAGATAGATAGATAGATAGATAGATAGATAGATAGATAGATAGATAGATAGATAGATGATGAGAGGCACTATATTGAATAGACAGACAGACAGACAGACAGACAGACAGACAGACAGACAGACAGACAGATAGATAGATAGATAGATAGATATGAAAGGCACTATATTGAATAGACAGACAGACAGACAGACAGATAGATAGATAGATAGATAGATAGATAGATAGATAGATAGATAGATAGATAGATAGATAGATAGATAGATAGATAGATAGATAGATAGATAGATAGATAGATAGAAAATGTGAACTTTTGGTGTTGCTGACATTTAAAACTTGTTTTAGGTGAGTAGAACTGATGTCTTTAGGATGAGGCAGGGTGGGCCAGCACTGGTAGCTCCAGCTGTGACTTGTTCCTGCTCTGCCCACTGTGGGGTCCTACTAGTGATAAGCAAAAGAGGGCAATTTTGATTTGCATTGAGTCTGGCAAATCTGACACCAAAATTCATTTGGTGAAGTACAACATTTATTATAATGAATTGTTTTTTGAGGATTTCAAGTTTTTTTGAGGTAGACAACAAGGAATACTCTGCTCCCTAAAGATGTGTTCACACTTTGTGTTTTTTTGCAACTGTGTAACGGACACCAGTAACATTAATTAAGTTTGATGCCTCTCATTTATGCACCAGGAGTGCAGTGTGTTTTGTTGCTTAATTATGACATGCTGAATGTTTTCCCCACAAAGACACACCAAGACGCACCACCATGTGTCCTTGATGTTTGCCTGCACAGTAGTCAGCGCCTTCTGTATAAATATGGAACTCCTTGTGAAGTCCTGAGCTCTTTCTTGACTATTCGGGTCTGTCAATGAATGGTGTCTGATGATGCCACCTCTACGTGGTATCAAATCTCAGTCCAGACTATTTTCATGTGTAGTTCTTTGCTGGAGGAATGCACTGCCTACCTCCACCATCCCTCAACATGTTCTGGAAGTGTCTGAAGACTCTCAGATTTGGTGAATGTCTGTCTCAGTGATAAGTCTGGGAATTGTAACTCACTTGTATTTTGTTTCTGAACTCTTCACTTGTGATGATCAATTTTGTCACCTTGTCCTCTCACACTTGTTCCCACACAGTCCCCCAGACTAATGTTACTCGTTGTATGTTGCCTTGAATTAAAGCTTCTGCTAAGCAAATAAATGTAAATGTAATGCACATTACTGTGTTTCCTCCATAGGAAAATCTATCTACAAGGAATGCTGCCCATGCCATTACCTAACAACCTCCCTTCCTGGTTCTTGATTCCTGTGGATGGATATTCGCTGACTCTGTATGCCATGGAGCTTCAAGTTTAATTTCTGTCTCCAATTGCAGTGACCAACTTGTCATTATAATCAGCAAAGTGGACATCACGGTACGTACTACCAGAACAACCACAAAACACGTTTGATGGTTCAACTAAGCGTCTGCACTGACAGAAAAAAATTTCAATACTATTTGTATTATTTTTTTTAATAAATAAATCTCACAACATTAATATTCATACACTGCTTTCAGAAATAAAAACATCCATCAACCTGCTGGTACCTGATCTGTTTACCCAGTGCAGGTTAGAAGGAGCTGGAGCCCAGCCAGGCAACATCAGACCCAACACAGGAGACCCTCACACACACAAACTCACCATCTTTGAGGTGTCAGTGGAAATGGGACAAGGCACAAATGACAGATAGTGAGTTCAGCCCAGCTCTGTGGAGCCAAATGTTATGTGACTGTGCTGCCTTACAATAAAAGAAATAATTCATGGAAAAAAAATAAAAAAAATTGAACTTTTGTATAAGCTGGCACCGTAACAAGAATTCATTCACCAGCAATGCCATCCTTCAACTGTGGACATCTATGGCAAACGGGACTTTTTTCTTTGCAAGTGCACAGCACAAATTATCAGCCTACACCTTGGAAGGGATGCCAGTCTGCCACATCATGCACACTGGAGCAATTTAGCATTGGCAGGCATCTCGAAGCATAACTCTGGATTGCAGCCATGTGAGTCCCACAGTCGGTTACGCCACCGCTGTGCCCCCATACTGGTAGGCACCACTAAATGATTGCAGTTAAAAGCTTTTATGCCGTCTGGAGAATTTTCATCAGAAGAAAATGACAAAAAGAGCAGGCTTGAATGATGACGACTGACAACTTACAAGTATAGTGTTTTTTAAATTTGATTTTATTATCTAAATGGGAAAGTAATATACAGGAAATAGATACATTATTTAATCCTAAGATATTAAAAAAGGCCAGTTTATTTATTTCTTTTTGTTTACAGTATGTGCTTCTCTTCATAGCTTTAAAAACCAGGCACACTTTGTGGGATTAACAGAGTACTGAAATAGCAAATTGATCCCCGTCACCCAAGACCCACATCACATCAGTCACGCATGCACAGAAGTGGCACACAGGACATTTGTAAGGTTTCATTATGAAGTGTACAATCCCCTTTTTTCTTTGCTTTGCATTTTTAGATGCTTCCCTTCCCAACCCTTCCAAAATTATTTATAGTGTTGATGTTTTATTAACTGAAAGTATTGCAGAGCCAGGCCAACCACAATAAAAAAAAACAAAAATCTGCAACGAGTTAAAGCTTTATATGTGTAAGAGAGAATGCCATGCTGGGGCTTCTGGTCCTGTGCTGATGCTTGATGCCCCAGTCTTCTCTGACCCACAGTTTGCCCTAATGGTCTGTGCCATTCTCATCATGAAGTCATGAGCAGGCATGGAAGGCAGGCAGGTCAAACTGTGATGCACAGAGGAGAAATGGTCTGGAGCGAAGGATCTGAAAAGTTCTGAACGAGGACGAGAACTGGGCCTCCGTTGTTGGGCTCAGAATAGGCTTTAAGGCCTGAGCGGATGGGAGTCACTTGCAAAAAGGGCAAAATCCACCCAAGTATTCAAACCACTGGGGACACAACACTTCCTTATTGATTCAGTTTGTTTTACCTTTTTGGTTTTTACACCCAACACTGACATATGTGACACAGAGACACTCTGTGGCAAAACATGTATATATATATATATATATATATATATATATATATATATATATATATATATATATATATATATATATATATATATACACGAGGGACTTCAAAAAGTTTCGCACTTTTATATTTTCTTGGGAATGGTGAAGGCGGGTTTGAGTAGTAATTGGGCATTAAAAGTTGTTACAATGCAGTGAAAGTTGCATCACAAATGAAGGAGACTATATAGAAAGTGATGTAATTTGTTTGGTGAAATTCTTAACAAATAAGAGTTAAAAAAATGCGGAAACCTTTTGAACGTCCCTCGTATGTATCATGTATATTTTTATTAAAAATGTTATTTTATTGTTTAATACATTTCCCGTACAGAAATTCTGAGAATCCTTCAGGTACCTGATAAAATCGTTTCTGATCAACATACATTGGCTTATCTCCGCATAAAGTATTAGTTTGTCACAAAAATAAATTACATTGTTCATATGTTACACAATTTACAGGAGTATTACATACAGCTTTATATTGATTGCACTTGAGTCTGAAAACAATGCACCTGGTCGTCTGTCAGGTAACCAGCCACTTGAGACGCTCTCGAATACAGCTGCAAAGCTATCACATAGTTGATTACAGTAGGACTTTGGAGCTGTTGACAATGTGGAAAATGAGGAAGCAGCACTATTTACTTGAACCTCACAAATTAAAACTGACCATTACATCTCTACAGGGTTACTCGAAAAGATGGCCAAGATTTCAAAACTTCAACAAGGAATACTTGGCAATCTTTTGAAGAAAATGTGCGATAACAACATCATTTAATAATTTATTATAACACATCTTAATGACAGCACAATGTGCAGCTCTCCAAACATTTTTCTGGCCTAGCTGCTCATTGTGTTGAATTGAGGTACCAGGTGGATGGTGGTGGGTGGCTGTAGGTCGTTTTTATCATATGTGTGCACTTTTGTGTAAGGGTGCTGAAAGCACGCAGGTACCACTGACCACTGTTTGGCAGTTAACATAAATAGTACAGTGGAACACGTAAGGTACATCAGTACCCACTTCAACAGCAAATTAAAGGACGAAGATTTACGTCGAGTTTTTACATAATCTAGTGTAAAACGTTTTGCTTCATGTCTCAGATTTACTGACAGGGTAAACATGGAGATCCCAGCCATCTTCTTAGCTACTACACCTGAATAAACTGTATTCTGATGCATTCCACAAACTCCACTGCAAACAATGGGAAAAGTGGTTTGTTTTCATAGAAAATGTAATCCACCACTGAGAGGTGAAGAAATGTCTGTTTTTTGGAGAACTGTGCATTCAGTCAGGCAATTGACTTACAGAATTGAAACAGAGGTTGCTTAGTGCAAAATCTGTGCAGTGTGACCCGCTGGCGTATATGAGCAGGGAGAAGAAGCCAATGTCAGTAAGCTAAGGGCAAGAGAGCAATGTACACAGAGAGAGCACTGTGAGATTTTCCAGACTCCCATGCTATTCTGCAAACATATTTTGTATAAATAACCTAGGAAAACATTTTTAACCAGAAAAAATGACTTCTTTTTAATTGCAAACAATCAAATATGGTATATAAGCATTATATATTGCTACGTAGTATGTTGTAAAATCCACTGTTGCATGGATTGGTTTACACATAAATATAGATTTTATTAAGCAGCTTATTGTTGGAGAGACCTTGAGCATATTTTGCCAGGATTAGAAGCAAGGCAGGAGCCGTCATGAATGGGACCCCATTTCATAGTCATGCTATATTATTAAAAATTATTGAAACTATTAAACTAGTCAAGAAATGTATTATTTCAATTAATTGTGAAGAAAACAATCAGAGATAGAGAGACAGCTGGTTTGAACTCAGCCCAGGGGTATTGTATTGTGTTGCTTAAAAACACAAGCGTTATTTGACTGACCCTCATACAAAAAATAAATAAATAAATAAATAAAACATGGGGTGAAGTGAAATACCTGAGAGGAAACTGTGGTTGTGTTTGAAGTTAATGGCAGTTACCAATATGGCCCTTTCAGATAACCTTTAGTTTCTTCTGTATGTACAGTACACTGTCCCTTTGTGAAAACAATATCACATTGTCAAATTCACGTTTGTGGGATTATGAAAATAATTATAAACACTGTAAAAAAGTGCCTAATGTCTTTAATGATAGCTAGCAATAGTGCCGTGGTTAGTGTAATTGAATTGTAAAAGTTAACTCTTGCAATGGGATAGACTTGCCTACTGTAGCACTTAAAGCATTGGGAGTCAACGCAGTAATGATTGGGGACTAAAGCAAGGAGGTGGATGATAAAAAAGCTGTCTTGCTTAGTGGGTACCATACCATACACTACATAAAATGACAACCGTTTGCCTAGACTTCTGGGCCTAAAATGAGTGCCCTGCAATGACTTTATCTTGATTTCGTCTGATTCAAGCAAGGTACACTCTCTGCCACAGGAGACAGTGTACTGTATAATCTACACATTCCTTCTCTGTCTGAAATGTGGGCAATGTGTTTTTAGTTTAAAGTTTTGGCACAAATTCACAAGGCCTGACTTTTATGAATGGAAACAAAATTAGAAGACATACAAAATATGATGTCATGAGTGAACATCATTCACCTCTAAAAAGAAGTGGTGGGCCAGATCTGATGCTCAACGGCTGCAGCATGCACCAGTTTTACAGTATAACTTGAAATTCTGCCTTAAACTTAATATGCTTAAGCAAACTGCACTTCATTAGAGCTGATTTCAAAATATAGTCTGATTTGCAATTACAAATGGGCAACTCTTATCAAATCATTACCAAGGACAGTTATGGGAGGTTTCAAGAACCCTCTGCATTGAACTATACCTGTGTACTTGACAACTATAATTTAAGGCCCAGGTGCCCCCAGCTCTGCAAGAGAAGAAGCAGGTAGAAAAATATCTGCATAGCTGCATTTAATACCTCAATATAACATTTTATGTAAGCATTAAGAAACATTCAGACCATCCATTAGCTGACACAGGTATTGGGAGGAAAAGGTCATATATATGCCCACCATGAACAAAAGAGAATTCCTTCAGCAAGAAAAGGACAAAACTATTTCATTATGGGGAAGACAGGTTTCCATCCAAAGTCATCATGAAAAATACTTTAGCGATCGGTTTTGAAATCAACGGAGGGGTGGTACACTGTACACTTCATAACAAAACACTGAGAGTCCCCTGTCTTATGGATTGTGGGAAAGAAAAAGCAATGGGATGGGTTTGGAAATAAAACAAAAACAAAAGTCTGTTCTAAATCTGTGAACACAACGACTCATGAGTTACTTTTTACCACCAGCATTCAGTAAAAATAAATCTCTCAATTGTGCAAACGATTGGTGCCCTGAAAGTGGGGCTAAAGTGACAAATTTGCATTGTATCTGGGTGAGAGGTTCATGTGGTGCAAGGGATGAGATCTGAGGAGTAAAAAGAGAAACATTAAAAAAGGGAAACCTTGCCAGGCCACCCACAATGCCTTTAATAAGGCAGGAAGAGATAAGTCAATGAAATAAAGAAAAGAATGGAACTATTGCTAGTTTGAGGCAGCCCTTAGGTCAAAGAAGTTTTAAGCACTTCTTTTGAAAATTTCAAATGAACATGGTCCAACTTCATGCTGATTTGTAGATTTTGTTAACTTAACTTACTGTTCCAAATTATAAAGCTAACTCAGTCTGAGTCTGCTTCTTTTGCAACTGCAAACCTACAGGCGTTTATAAAACATGGTATCAGAAGCATGCAGCGCATAATTTCCTTTAGCATCTCTGGTTGTCTTTTCACTTTTACATTAGCACAGATTGGAAAAAAAAAAAAACACAGATTGAAACAGCATTGCCTATTATAATCATTGTTTCCTTAAATCACCAATCACAATACCACTGGCAATGTTACCAGAGAGCAACTGGGTGTACAAGGTGCTTATTGTGTTAGTGAATACATGCAAAAATAATATCTCATGCACTCTCTGGTAACTTTCTATTAAAAACCAAACATGTCTTATGTGCATGACTATAAACCAATGGCTTTACACCTTCTTATATTTGGAATAAATACCTGAAAACATTAAATATTCAATATAGATCAGCATCACCAAAGGTTAAGAGAACTGGGATATGATTGTCACGCTTTCAGCTTTAAAGAAAGGAAAAAATAATGTAACTTTTCTTTTGTGATGCTGAGATTACAGCGTGATACTTCCCTGTAATACATAAACACGTCACTAGAGAGGTTACACTGTGATTCAAGCCTGTATAAAAAGTCTGGCTCTTAAAATCAAATTCAGAAAGACAATTAAACCGAATCTACTGTTCTCTCTGCACTTTCAGAATTTTGCAATGTACAGGAGTATCATACCAAATGGAAAAAGAGACCTTTCCCGTAAGTAGAAAAATATCAAATATAATAATAACTTTATGAAAGACCAGTATTAACATATACATTAGCTAAGATTTACATTTTTTCTTCAGAAATTGTTATAACTTTAGTGTTTTTTTAATTCAAGGTCATATTTTATGATAAGTATTCACACCGTTTTAGGTAAGACCTTTAAAGAATGCATATAGTCAGGCAATAGTTATTTGTTTTATGAATAGTAAAAATTTGTTCAGTCTAATAGATGCTCATTACATCAGTGATATATGTTGTGATCCTTCAGAAATTTTTCATGCATATAAGCTGTGAAGCATAGCTGATGTACTGTAAGCAGGGCTGGAGGGTCATTCATGATGTGTGATTTTCACAATGTCTTAAATATATCCAAGTAAGGTAGCCTTAAAAAAAAAAATAATAATAATAATCAAATAAAAAAGCAAATAAATGAAAACTTGTGGTTTGTTTTGCAACTAAGTGTACAAAAAAGACAATGTTGTTTGAATTATGTTACATTCGGTAAACAACATTTAAAGCATTTTATAACCAGTGTCACAGAAATGACTCCTTGTCTCTGTAGTTGTTTGTACAGAATTCAATGATACCAGTGCTTCTAGATTCGCTGTTTATCTGCTGTGAATCACTTATGGCCCTGGTGACGCTGTCGTAAGATGGAGGTGAAGAGGTGGACGATATCGTCTCTGCTGTTTCCACCCTAGAACCATAGTTTTCATGCATCATGGAGGCTATGAGTCCCTCCTTTTCAGGTGCACCCTCCATAAAAATGTTCCCTTCACTAGTTCTGTGGCGAAACAAGAAAGATGCCTGTTTCATAGAGCGCCGCAGAAGGTGCCTTCTGTAAGCTCTCTGAATTACTACCGCCGACACCTCTTCCTGCTTCCGCCGGAGAGTAGTTGTGATGGGCTCATAGGAGATCTTTGATGGGTTGGCCAGCATGAACTTTTCCTCCATTTGCTGTTTAAGTGCATCCATTTCCCCAGATTCTCCAAGGACTCGTTTGGTGAAAGCAAACAAGATATCTAAGCAGTGAATTTTGTCCCCACTGACCATTGGGAGGTCCATAGTAATCAGCTTGATTTTATTGGGCTTAGGAATCCTCAGAGGTTCTTCAAGGGCATCTGCAAAATCAGATAGCACACAATACTCAATGAACTGAGTAGCCTCGGGATCAAACTTCTCCCAGACTTTGTAGAACATATCAAAGTCATCCTCACTAAGTGGCTCTGTGCTTTCCTCTGTAGCCACGCTGAAATTCTCCAAAATGATAGCTATGTACATATTTACAACAATTAGAAATGATATAATAATATAGCTAACAAAGAAGAAGATGCCTACTGATGGGTTTGCACAATCCCCCTTAACTGAAATTCCAGCATGGACTATATTTGGGTCACAGTCAGGAGGGGTGTTGAGGATTGGGCTGAGGAGACCATCCCACCCTGCAGATGTAGTGATTTGGAAAAGGCAGATCATGCTGTTGCCAAAAGTTTCAAAGTTGAACATGTCATCGATTCCATTCTGCTTCTTCACATACATGAAGTTAGACATGCCAAAGATGGCGTAAATAAACATGACAAGGAAAAGCAGAAGACCAATGTTGAACAAGGCAGGAAGAGACATCATTAAGGCAAAGAGTAAAGTCCTAATTCCTTTGGCTCCACGTATAAGTCGGAGAACACGTCCAATGCGTGCAAGTCGTATCACACGGAATAAAGTTGGAGACACAAAATAATTTTCTATTATGTCTGCAAGCACAATTCCTGGAAAAAAAAGGCAGACAACTATCAGCAAAAAAGTAAACATCCAAGGATCAAACTATGAGGTCATTTTACATTGTGAGGAAGCCAAATACTATTTTAGCAGCAATAAGAATAAGGCAGGGACTGACAATGAATGGCAAAACAGTCACATCCACACTGGGGGATAGATTCAAAGAATCAGAATGTGATCTTTGGGAGGAAACTGGAGTACACAAACACCAGCCACTTGCATATAAGGCGAACACACAAACTCTACACAGTGAGTGATTCTATGTGCTTTAGAAGTGTGATAACTTACACGAACAAGTATTGGTCAGCAAAGTTTACACCGATAACCCACAAAGCAATTTTAAAGTCGTGAAAATAATTGTGAATGCACAATATATCACTGACAAATAAGCAAATGAATGTTGTCCACCAGTAAGAAGAATATGGCTCATATTATTAACACTTGAGATCATTTATTAGTCTCAATTTCAGAGTGCATGTGCCCTAAGGTGGCAAACAATGTGGCATCTTGGCAGTTTAGTAGTAGGATTATAATAGTGCAGATTTACAGCATATTGGTAGTAGTGTCAGACAATGCAATGGGATGCTCTTCCTACACTGAACTGCATGCTTTATAAACACCAGGAGACAGAAAAGCGGGATTCTGAGTTATGCCTGATACTGCTATGTTAAGTTCCGGCTCCCTGCAACCTTGAACAGGAATAGCCAGATTGAGCAAAATGGCAGGCTGCATGGATTTAAGAGATTACAGTAAATTTGTGTTCAGTTAACAAAAATAAAACAAAATATGAGCTGTTACCCATAACACTAAATGTGACCTGTTACTCAGATCTGTAAATTATATTAATGCACATAATCTCTTGGCATGAGACTGACAGAATAGGCTCTGGCTTCTGCAACTATGAACTGGATTAAGCAGGTTTGAAAATTTAATGTTAGCAATTCATATGCTATAGTGATTCATATGAATTTCTGGACAATTCAGAATTTATTTGGCAAAGAAAAACAAAAGTATGCTGGAATATAAATCAATTAGAGGAGCTGAAAAAAGAAATGTCCATGTTATCATGTTACTCTAAATCCTCATTTTTGAACACATACTTAAAAGTAATAGTTATGTTCATGTATTATATTGCTTTTGAATTCAACTTTTTATTCTCATTAAACCGAATCAAAATTGGATAGTAATGGAGCAGTATTTAGGTTTTGTTTCTGTTGTGGGCACTGCCTGTACAGTGTTTGCATATTCTCCATGTTTGCATATTTGTTCTACATGTACTTACGTCTTTTTTATTTATGTTTATTTTAACATCATTAAGGGAAGAATGTTAATACTATAAGTGTTCTGGTTCAAGTGTATAAATCAATGTGACTCACAATTGCCAGGGTTAGTTCAGGCACTGCCTTATCCCTAATATTGATGGTTCTTTATGACCCTGTACTGATAAAAGCAGGCACAGAAAATAGATGCATGGATTTATTATAGTTCAGATTCATTTGATCTCTTTCAATGGCTTTGAAACTTCCATTACATTAATGTTAGTGATGCAGAAATGAAACATATTTTGCATTTTTAGAAGAAAATCTTTATTATAAGCCTATATTTAAAATGTCTAACACTAAAGCAATTAATTTGTGGATGAATGACATCCTGTTAGCCACCAACAGGAAGCAATACAAGATAGTTCCACACATATTAAACCAAGCTCTACTAAACTGCTAAAAATGATTTTTCCAATAAAGACACTTTAGATGGTAGAAAAGCACACCATGGTGGGGTGTGTTAACTATTTTCAAGACAGAAAACAGAAAGTGTGTGACATTAGAGAGGGGAATGCGGGGAATGGTTATGACATAACTTTGTGGATTGACGTTTATTTTCTTGTTACATTCCCTATACGCTTATATAGTCTTACTTGAAGAACTGCAACATATGAACTATGCCTACGGTTGTTTCATATATTCTTTAATTCTAGTACAAAGTTTTACTTTTGGCTGTTACCAGTAAAGAAGATGTTAAGGCATACACATTCCCTAAAAGCTATAAAAACTTTAGGCATATCAGAAATACATTAACATCTTCAAGTAATGGCATAGTGGCTGTAATAAGCCATACATAGAAATTAATTTAATTCATATGGTGCACAGTTGTGTGATTCTACAGTAGATAAAAAGAAAGCATGAGAAATATATAACTACAAAGCTAACTACGTAACATATCTACAAATATTGTGGATAAAGAAATGTTAAATGAATACATTTATCCCTTCATCATTCTTCTGAACCTGCTTTATCCAGTGAAGAATCAATGGGAGGTGGACCAATATTGGAATGAACCAATTCAAATGCGCCATTTAATCTAATAGCATGTCTTCAAACTGTGTGAGAAAATCAGTGCTCAAAGGGGAAGCCCATGCAAACGTGGGAAAAACATGCAAACTCAGCAGAAGGGATACATTCTGAGAAATGAACTTAGACAAAATACTATGTTGGGATTGGGCTCCCTTCTCTGCTGTCATGCAGCACAAAAATATCCAGTAAAATATTACCTCATTAAAGGAAAGAAGTATATACTTTGTCTTTTAAATTATGTACAGTAAGAAGAAATGTAAGAGGATTTAGAGGTGATAAAAGGGAAAAGTAAGCAACATGTTCAGGAAAGTCGAATGAACATATACTAGGATAAGGCTTACTTAATAATAATAAAAATAATAATAATAATAATACATTTTATTTATTTGAAGGCACCTTTCTAAACACTCAAGGACACCGAACAATGTACGAAAACACAGATTATAAGCAAAAGTAAAATACAATACTTGGCAGGGAGAGCAGGTTGAGATCAGAGGAAAATCTTATACTGGAATGAACTTTGAGGGACAGTAAAGACTATTGTGAGAGTGACTCCTTGACCAGTACAAAAGTAGCAGATTTAATATACAGTAGGTGATCAGAACTGAACAAGAACATCTTAAGGGTAGAGGGAAGCAGTTTTTCATTTTTGAGGTTTACGTACCAACAATGGAGAGGATGACCACCACAAAATCAAAGATATTCCAACCAATTGTAAAGAAGTAACATCGAAGAGCAATGATCTTTATGCAGCACTCTCCAGTAAAGATTACAATGAAAGCCAGGTTGATATAAAAGAGAATTTGGTTCATTTTCTCAGTTTGCTCATCTGTTTCCACCATCATAGTGACCATGTTCAAGCAAATAAGGATCATAATGATGATGTCAAATACTTGTTTTGTCACAACATCGAAAAAGAAGCCTTGAAATTTGTTCTGGACAAAAAAAGATAATCAGAAAACATATTTTTTAAAATTCCAAATATAACAACTCTTAAATAATTTTAAAGTGAAATTTTACTCAAATTCAAAGTCTAGTGGAGTACACATTTATTCATACATTAAATTTTAAAGCTGCTTTTCTGGGAGAAGAAACTATTCATAGACACCTTAAAAAAGTATAAGACAATTAAAACCATAAAAGCCATCTGGAATGAAGAAAACTACCAATGTAAGAAACAATATCTTGACTGAGACCTGAATGTACTGATTGGGCATCTCAATGCTTTTTGAGTCAGCCCCTGAAACAAAGGAAACACATTTGGCTGAGCCTTCAGAAAATGCCTGTCATTACAAAAACAAAAGTGAACGCGCATACATCTACACAAAATGTCAGCAGAATATGGGGTATTGCATTTTGTAAATCTATTGTCAGATTCCTCTGTTTCATTATGGAGTGTTTAAAGTCCACATTTGTTCAGTTTGCTGTATGAATTTATAATGATATCCTAAGTAAACAGAATGATTCTCAAACACGTTTGCTCCTCTGCTTTCAAACTGGAGGGATTTCATATTTTCATGTTATTTACATTTTTAAAGAAATACATAAAAGGTTTCTGTAACAGCTGTAGTTATTTCTATTATAGGTGAAGTAATCAGTTATTGAGTCCAAAGGGGCAACTGCTTTTTCATATGGGAAATTACTATTGTGTATCTTCCTTTAATGCATAAAAGACATATCTAACAAAATGATGTACTATATTTACAACTAGGACCTTTTGTTATCTCATCCTAAGTTTTTGGTTGAGAATCTAATAATATTTATAATTAATAATAGCAGTAATGCAGAAAGAAAAGGAGGAAAATACTGCATGCAAATTATGTACAATCAATACATGCATTGGTGTCCTGAAAAACTGAATTTATTGGTATTTTTAAAATACCAAAAATAAAGAAAAGAGGCCATGTTGAAAGAAACCATTTGACACATTCAATAAACACACATATTTCAAAAGTACTGCACAATTTATAATGTTAAGAAGAAAAAGACACACCCACTGCCCTTTGCTGACTACAACCCTTAAACTCTATAATTGAAAATGCATTTAACATAGAGGTTTCACAAGCAACTAAATTAAAAGATAATTCAAGAAGAAATTAATGAAAATATCTTACAAGTAACATTAGTACAAGACCACTGTGAAACACCTCTGGCTACTTGTAGAAATTTCCTATAGTGCTCCTTCTTTAATATTATTTTCCTTCATACCTTTTCACAACTTTAATCAGTATGGTTCTGACTTCATTGCGATTCCATTTTTTTTATGGGTGCTATGTTTTTCTGATGTCATTTTTATATTTGTCGACAATGATACCTATTGCTGGGCATGTGATCTCCTAGAAACATAATGTGGGACATCATTGTGTAGACACTATGTAAGGTGAGCCATGCCATACTTTTTCTAAAAAAAATTCCATTGTAGAAATGTCTATTGTATCTGGGAAAGGACTATTAATTATTTTTAAACCTCTTCATATTTTTGTTTCAATGATGAATTTTTTGGATTTAATTTTGGTATTAGTTGCCTGTTCTTTTCGGTATCTTTTGGTATCTGAGCCATGCAGATGCATTAATTACCCCTAAAGGCTCTTCATTTCCTGATCCTTCAAGCAGTTCTTAAGTTCTTTGAGCCTGTCTATCTTCTATTCAGGCATGAGGAAACAAGATGGAGAGTAAAAGATTTTAACAGCAGACATTGTATAAAAATCTACTGTTTAAATTAATACATACCACTGTTATAATTTATTAGGTTATATAAAGCTCAGTTATGATTAGCAACATAATCAAAAAAGTGTCACACAATTAATTGTAAGCATGCTGATGGCAAGATAGACTACTCCAGAATTTATCTGTATTTGTCTCTTCATACTATTACCATTTATTAAATGCATTTCATTAATTAATTGAATAATAGAGGATGAATTACTGTATAATTAAATGCAAATCAATTTTTCAACAATAACATTTTTGATAATGACGATAAAATAGAATCAACGCATTTTGTTTGAATAAATTGTTTTCATGCAAATTTTTACAGATCTCATGTACATATTATAATAGTGTCATAAGGGGTGTTCAACAGAATTGGTTAAGCAGAAATATTTGAGTGGGATAATTAAAGACGTGGATTTACTGGATATGCCTGTCTATTCCTATCTAATATTATGTCATTGAAAAACTAGCCATGGCTTAAGTCCATCTTATCAAAGGAAGTTGCAGTTTGTTTATTGGCATCTGAATTTAGTGAGACAGAATGAACTAAGAAGAGGATCTAAAGTACAAACTCTCTTCATTTCATCCACTGCAATTCAAAAGGAGCACACTGTAACAACAATATGATCTGGGAAGTGACTGGGTTCTCTTTATTACAATAGATCAATCAAATAAATAAAAATAGAAGGTCAATGTATCCCCAAACATCTGTCAGTCTCTTACAACATCATTACTAAATTCATTTGATCTCATACTGCATAGTTTCAAGCCAAACTTGCTTGAAAAATCTTATTGTATTTGTTCGATGTTTTGTTTTTTCTGTGATGACTCCTATATAAGTAGTGAAAAATGAAAAGGTTCTTAATTGTGTTGTTTGTTGTTGAAGTTTTTCAGAACCGAAACTTAAAATGTGAATTGATAAGGACTTTTTTTTTTAAATAGTAAAGTCTTACTGGTGGTCGTGGTATTGGCTTCTGGGGTTTCTTAGAGCCAAGCTTCTTCATGGCATTGTAGTATTTTTTTTGTTCTTCTGTCATGAAAATGTCTTGTCCCCCTAAGTAAAGAAGAAAGTCTTTAAAGTCATTTTTTCACTCATATATTATAAATATTGGATAAAAGAACAGATATTCAGTCTTATTTTAAACTAGGATAAAGTAATTACACATACTAGAATCAATTCCTTTTTTAAAACAGAATCTGTTTAGCTGGACTGAATATTAAATATAGTCCTGATAACATCATATTGCTCTTAATATGGGTCTCAAAGACAAAAACCAAACATAAGTACTATCTTTAGCACACCAGTTTCCTCCCTCATTCCAACGATTGGAAGGTTAGGTTGAGTGGAAAGAAGGTACATTTAAACTAAGTTGTTTCTTTACTCAAGCCTTATTTATAATGGTGATGGAATAGGCTGCTTGGAAGAAGGACACACTTTTTTAACTGTTATTAATTTTTTAAATATACAATTCATACATATTGTAAATCTTTCAGTAGCAAATGTCAGATACCTCCTAATATGACCTGTTGACAGACTTTGAATATGCGGGTGTAATGAGTTGCTACAAACAAAAGTACCCTGAAAAATCTGTATTTACTGGAGCATGAGATATCGATATTATGTTGGAATTCTAGGACTGATTAAGCGTCACATATTTTTTAATTCTTGAAACTCACTCTGTTGACAGTTTAAGTGAGCATCCTGGGATGGACTGGTGCATCATGAATGATTTATTTTCTACTTTTGGATTGCTTTTTTCAAAAATAAACTTTTCAAGGTTACAATTTAAGGGGTTTTATCTGACCAGCTTCACCAGTATGATTGTTTTAATATGCTATGATATACAAAAACAAAACAATTGAACCATATCCTTGAACGAAGATACAGTACAGGAGATTAAAACTGAATAGGAATTCAGTAACACATAAAAAGTAGTTTGTAAACAATCTGAAAGAAATCGAATACCATGTGATTTTGTGAGTTTCAACTAAACTTCAGTTTGCATCAGATATGTGTAAAAACCGGAATTAATTTACATCGAAGTGGTATTGTAAATGTGGTTTTAGAGACAGGCCTATAATATTCTTGGAGTCTCCATGTTTCTCCTGTATCTGATTGGGTTTTTCTGGAGGACTCCAGATTTCCGTCCACATCTTGAAGATCTGTTAGGTTGAATGACGACTGTAAACTGGCCTGTTGTGAAACTGTGTGATTGCTAACTTTGCAATTGAGTGGCACACCACCCAAAGTTGGTTCCTGCCTTGCACCATTTGCTAATGGTATATACACAGACTCTGCAACATTAACTAGAAAGAATGGCGATGAAAAATGAATGGACATATATGTATAGTGTTCAAAGTTAGGTTAGTCTAAGAACCCATGATTTGCTCCCATCAGATGAATTCTGTAATTCTCAAATCTTACCAAAAAATCTGACAATAAATGATACTTAAAAGGGATTCCTAATAAAATTTCAACAAACTAATACAAAGCAAAAGCTCAAAAAACGGATGAAAAGATAAAAAAGTTAATAATTCCAAATTCAGAGTGATCTCATATGTTTTGATTACAGGCAAAGTAATCAGTCTTTATTTTCAACAAAGGTTTCAAAATAAATACACAAAGAATGTTAAAAAATATGAATAGAACTTTATATTGATTATGAGAGAAAACAGAATTTGCAATAAAATCATATGTAAATACATATAGACCCATTATAACACTCACAGTGGGATTAATTTGGCATTTTGACAACGTTTTCTGTTGATCAATGTAATGTCAAAGCTAAAACAAAGCTCTGTAAAGTTCTCTAAATTAACTACAAACATAAAACACAAAACAATCAAAAATATTCAAACCCTTTAATATCCATCCATCCATTTTCCAACCCGCTGAATCCGAACACAGGGTCACGGGGGTCTGCTGGAGCCAATCCCAGCCAACACAGGGCACAAGGCAGGGAACCAATCCCGGGCAGGTTGCCAACCCACCACAGGACACACACAAACACACCCACACACCAAGCACACACTAGGGCCAATTTAGAATCACCAATCCACCTAACCTGCATGTCTTTGGACTGTGGGAGGAAACCGGAGCGCCCGGGGGAAACCCACGCAGACACGGGGAGAACATGCAAACTCCACGCAGGGAGGACCCGGGAAGTGAACCCAGGTCCCCAGATCTCCCAACTGCGAGGCAGCAGCGCTACCCACTGCGCCACCGTGCCGCCCCACCCTTTAATATGACACACTAAAATCATCACTGGCCAGCCAATTGGTTTTAGAAGTCACATAATTACAGTAATCCCTCCTTGATCGCGGGGGTTGCGTTCCAGAACCCCCTGCAAAAGGTGAAAATCCGCGAAGTAGAAACCATATGTTTATATGGTTATTTTTATATTGTCATGCTTGGGTCACAGATTTGCACAGAAACACAGGAGGTTGTAGAGAGACAGAAACTTTATTCAAACACTGCAAACAAACATTTGTCTCTTTTTCAAAAGTTTAAACTGTGTTCCATGACAAGACAGAGATGACAGTTCCGTCTCACAATTAAAAGAATGCAAACATATCTTCCTCTTCAAAGGAGTGCACATCAGGAGCAGAGAATGTCAGAGAGAGAGAGATAAAAGCAAACAATCAGAAATCAATAGGGCTGTTTGGGCTTTTAAGTATGTGAAGCACCGCCGGACAACGCAGCTGCTAGGAAGGGAGCAATGTGAAGATAATCTTTCAGCATTTTTAGACGAGTGTCCATATCATCTAGGGGTGCGAACAGCCCCCCTACTCACACTCCCTCCGTCAGGAGCAGAGAATGTCAGAGCAAGAGAGAGAGAGAAAGGCAAACAATCAAAAATCAATACATGCTGTTTCATCTTTTAAGTAAGCGAAGCGCCATGCAGGAAGCATAACGCTTGACAAAGCAGCCACATTTAAGCCCAGCAAGGAAGAGAGCAATGTGAAGGTAATCTTTCAGTGTTTTTTGAGGAGCGGCCGTATCTTCTAGGGGTGCGAACAGCCCCCGTGCTCACAATATATTTGAGGAGTTTTATTTAATAGGTAATACGCGCTCTGTTTGGTTAGCTTCTCAGCCATCTGCCAATAGCGTCCCTTGTATGAAATCAACTGGGCAAACCAACTGAGGAAGCATGTACCAAAAATTAAAAGACCCATTGTCCGCAGAAATCCGCGAACCAGCAAAAAATCTGTGATATATATTTAAATATGCTTACATATAAAATCCGTGATAGAGTGAAGCCGCAAAAGTCGAAGCGTAATATAGCGAGGGATTACTGTAGTTCAATGAATTACAGATTGGCTGTCTGTAGTCAAGAGGTCTCTACTGATTGTCTTTCTGTTATAAAAGGAAATGTTGGGACATTCTCTGGGATAATTTCAGGTCCTGCGAGACAAGACTTTATGCAAAGAGATTTTGAAAAGTCATGCCCTATACTCAAACATTTAGAACAACGCCCACGGTCCAATCACTTCTCATTCGTGGGAATGCTATTGTCAGACACAGTTCCTGCGCTCTCACCTCCAAGTGGGGTCGGAAATAAAAGACAAAGAGTAGAAGACAAAGTAGAACGTCCTAAAGAGGTTAAAAACGTTGGCGCAATACACATGCAGAGTAGATTAGAGATTATGAAAGCACTAAAATTTGAAAGTCTCAAGAAACTGATAGTAAAGATCGCATTAGCGCTAACACATGGAAATTATTACTCAGTGAAATAACGGAACAGCGAAAACAGATTAAATATATGGACATAGGAGATATGACAGAAGTATAGAGATATTGTTTGGCTTTAAAGTTTAAGTCAGAGATTTGTAGATCATCTAATTTGTATTGCCATCAGGGAAAAGTAGTGTTTCTTCCCAATGAAGAGGCGTATCTGCGAGAATTAAAAGATTTGTTATTTGGTGAAAGTGAAATCCACATACGTGAGCGGCAGAGACGTGAAGTGGCTGGCGTGAGGCGCAGGAAGGGGGGTTGGCAAGCGAAACAAGCAGGGGGAAAAGCCAATTAGTACTATAAATAAAAATGCCAAGCAATGAAAAGGTGATTGAAAAGCACAAGTCAGGGGATGGACACAGGAAAATATCCAAGTCATTGACTATCCCTTATAGCTAGTTAAATCAAACATCAAGAAATGGAAAGAGTATGGCTCAGGTATAAGTCTGCCTAGAGCAGGCCATCCACACAAACTGAGTGATTGTGCAAGAAGATGATTAGTTAAAGAGGCCACCGAAAGATGTATGATCACTCTGAAGGAGTTATAAGCTACAGTAGAAAATTGGAGAGACAACCACTAGTGCCCAGGTGCTTCACCAGTTGCAGCTTTATGAGAGAGTAGCCAAGAGAAGGTCACTGTTAAAAAATGCACCAGGAGTTTGCCAAAAGGCACATGGGAGACTCTAAAGTCAGCTGGAAGAAGGTTCTGTGGTCTGAATAGACTAAAATGAAGCTTTTTGGCCATCAGAATTAATGCGTTTTTGGCGTAAGCACAACAATACACATCAACAAAAACATGTGATTCCCATTGTGAAGCACTGGGATGGTATCTGTGGGGATGTTGTGAGGATGTGTCTCCACAGCAGGCTATGGAAGGCTTGACTGCAGAATGAATGCAACAAAATAAAGAGAAATCCTGGAGGAAAACTTGATGCAGCTTGCAAGAAACCTGCACCTTGGGAGAAGATTTGTTTGTAAGCCATGCAATGACCCCAATCATAAAGCTAGAGCTACACAATATGTCTTAAAATATTCATCCATCCATTATCCAACCTGCTATATCCTAACTACAGGGTCACGGGGGTCTGCTGGAGCCAATCCCAGCCAACACAGGGCGCAAGGCAGGAAACAAACCCCGGGCAGGGCGCCAGCCCACTGCAGGGCACACACACCAAGCACAATTTAGGATCACCAATGCACCTAACCTGCATGTCTTTGGAATGTGGTAGGAAACCGGAGTACCCGGAGGAAGCCCACGCACAGAGAACATGTAAAAACTCCATGCAGGGAGGACCCGGGAATCGAACCCGTGTCTCCTAACTGTGAGGCAGCAGCGCTACCCACTGCGCCACCATGCCGCCCCGTCTTAAAATATTAATATTAATATAATAATATATTACATATAACACTATAAATTATAATATTAACATCCTGAAGTCATCCAGTCCAATTGAGAATTTGTGGCTGGTCTTTTAAATGACTTATGATCCTGACAGAGCTTGAGCAAAAAAAAAATTGTAGTGTTCAGTTGTGAAAAACTTGTAGAGGCCTGATACAGATCTGTGCATACAAACTCAAAACAGTAATTGCTGCCAAAAGGTGCATCTACTAAAAACTGACTGATGGGGTGAGTATTTATTTAGTGTTTTATATTTGCAATTAATTTACACCATTTTGCAGAGATATGTTTTCACTTTCACATTAGTGTCTTTCTTTGTTGATCAATGTAAAAATGTCAAAATAAAATCCACAATCAATGCTGCATAACAACAAAAATCTGTTTTGTTATATAATTTAAATTTTTCATTTTTAAAATAACTTAAAATGCAACCAAAATCAAATAAAAGTACCTTTCTTTTAACATTGTAAACATTTCTTATATTCCATTTTCAAGAAAATATGATTTTTCAGTTGCTCAACACCTGAATCACTTTTTCAGACTGTTTAATCCAACTGCAGTGCTTCAACCAAGTAGAGAACTGATAAATCGTTTTCTTTTTTTTAGAATGTAAACAACAACAATTTTTGAATTACAAAAATAATTTCAAAGAATCTTTGCCAAAATCCAATCTATATGGTCTTGTTGATGTAGAAAAGAAAGGAATATGTTCACGAGGCATATTTGAATTTTTATATTAAAAGGGTTTCTCTGGGAAGCAGTGTGGCTAGTTTATGATTATTAAGGTATATGTTTTTGAACGAGAATAAGAAATGAAATTGGCTTGGTATATTGATACAAACTCTTGTAATCTGTATAATTACTTCATATATCGAAAATAATGAACCTCTCCTGTAAATTCTAGTATGTGCAAAAATTTCAAACCTCCTTTTAAATAGTTACTGTTAGTAACCAAGTGTCATCATCTGCAAAATAGACCAGGGCAGACTAGTTAAAATCCATTCCAACATTATAAATTTCAAACAAAAGCAAAACTGTTAGTGACAGAATCTCAGACATTTTCTTGTAATCAAGAAAATAACCTCTTTCAGTAGCAATTCTACAGCTCTAAGTTACTTATTACATTTTCCTATATTCTGAAGCAAATTAGTCACTTATCTTTCTCTTTTGCTGGTTGAAGTTATCAATAATTACACCAATGAAGAGATTGAGGGTGAAGAATGATCCAAAAATGATGAAGATTACAAAATAAAGGTACATATAAAGATTATGTTCTACAATTGGCTGGTCCTCCACCTGTAAAACATAACAAATTGGAACAACTCCTCAATCATCATAATAATCTACATGTGAGAGATGTACAATACCTGGAAGCAACAAAGGTTAATACTGTCTCGATGAAAATAAATGATTTGGGATATAAAAAGATTGGGACTTTGGAATATATATTTCATTACATTCTTGCGTATTGTGCATCCTGAAGTTGCTACCCATTAGTTTTCAAAGGGGCAGCCTCTTACAGCTACTAATATACTAATTTGAAAATCTGCCTTCTAACTTGATTATTGTGTACTCAAAGGCTAAAATACAAAATAGATTGGGATGAGTTTTTAAATCTGCAAATTAATAAAGTCCCTATGCTATTGCAGTTTCTTGAAAAAAGCATGACATTAATGGTATAAATACTCACATTTCGTGAATCCACAGCAGCATACATTATTTCCATCCACCCTTTGAATGTTGCCTTTAAAAATACAAACAAAAGTATATTAGTTTTCTAGGGACAAGACCAGTCTCCCTAGTTCTTACTGAAATAGATTTGATGACACATTCATATTCTGAATGTACTTTTCCATTACAGTATTACAGAGAGCTGTTGCTTGATCTGAGAGGCCTATGTGCAATGTGAAGGAAACATTCCTGGTTGGTAGTAGAAATCAATCACATAGGGACAATTTTGAGCTTCTTATGTTGAATACGTTTTGTATATGGTAACAAACAAGAGTACTAAAAACCAAAGAGGACAGGGGGAAAACTTCCATCCATTCATTTTCCAACCCGCTGAATCCGAACACAGGGTCATGGGGGTCTGCTGGAGCCAATCCCAGCCAACACAGGGCGCAAGGCAGGAAACAAACCCCGGGCAGGGCGCCAGCCCACCGCAGGGTACACACAAACACACCCACACACCAAGCACACACTAGGCCCAATTTAGAATTGAAAGCCTGTATTTTAACCTCTGTTTCACTGTGTTGTGTTACTGACAAATAAAACATTGAAAAAAGCTGTGGGGAACAGCCCGGACACAGACAGGTAGACATGGTTCTTAAAGCACCACACACATTTATTTACAATTATGTACAAGTGAAACACGCACACCACAGTGCCGCAGCACCAATCACTCCAAAGTCCAGGCCTCTTCAGGGCTGCCTCCACTCCTGTCCTCCAAGACTCACCATCGAATGGAGGGAGGTGGCCCCTTTTATACACATCCGGATGTGCTCCACGTGCCTCCTGATGAACTTCCGCCACCCCTTCCTGGTGTGGTGGAAGTACCAACTGCGCACCCGGAAGCATTCCAGGTGTCCCTGGTCTTCTTTCCCCCAGCACTTCCGGGTGTAGTGGAAGTGCTGAGGGCCAAGGCTCCACAGGCATTGGGGTGCCCCCTGGCAGTGACCACGGGCCCCTATAGGGTTCCCATGGTCCCCAAAGCCACCAGGGTGGTCGCCCCCTCATGGTCTGGAGGAGACGTAAGAACCTTCTCCGGTCCTCCTGGGCATCCCGGCTGGATACCACCCCCAGCCACACACCACAAAGCATACAGAATTGTCATATAGTTTCTTACAGAAAATAGTGAAAGAGATTAAAGTACAAGGAGAATTATTAGCAACAAAGTTTCTTTTCAACTTGTTCTAGGACTAAACAATACAATTCAATATAATTCAATACAACTTGGAGTCCTGCCACGTGCAAAGGTTCGCTGACGACACTGCTATCATGGGCTGCATCAGGAGTGGGCAGGAGGAGGAGTATAGGGACCTAATCAAGGACTTTGTTAAATGTTGCGACTCAAACCACCTACACCTGAACACCAGCAAAACCAAGGAGCTGGTGGTGGATTTTAGGAGGCCCAGACCCCTCATGGACCCCGTGATCATCAGAGGTGACTGTGTGCAGATGGTGTAGACCTATAAATATCTGGGAGTGCAGCTGGATGATAACTTGGACTGGACTGCCAATACTGATGCGCTGTGCAAGTAAGGACAGAGCCGACTATACTTCCTTAGAAGGTTGGCATCCTTCAACATCTGCAATAAGATGCTGCAGATGTTCTATCAGATGGTTGTGTCGAGCGCCCTCTTCTATGCAGTGGTGTGCTAGAGAAGCAGCATAAAGAAGAGGGACGCCTCATGCCTGGACAAACTGGTGAGGAAGGCAGGCTCTATTGTTGGCATGGAGCTGGACAGTTTAACATCTGTGGCAGAGCAACGGGCACTCAACAGGCTCCTATCAATTATGGAGAATCCACTGCATCCACTAAACAGTGTCATCTCCAGACAGAAGAGCAGCTTCTGCGACAGACTGCTCTCACTGTCCTGCTCTACTTCACTGACAGACTGAGAAGATCGTTCCTCCCCCAAACTATGCGACTCTTCAGTTCCACCCGGGGGGTGAACGTTAACATTATACAAAGTTATTGTCTGTTTTTACCTGCACTGTTATCAATCTTTAATTTAATATTGTTTTTGTATCAGTATGCTGCTGCTGGAGTATGTGAATTTCCCGTTTGGATTAATAAAGTATCTATCTATCTATCTATCTATCTAGGAAAAAATTCCATTAGGAAATGGCAACACTTTTTGCTGCAGTTGGTTATTCACAGAGGCAAAGAAGTTTAGTATTCTGTTTGAAAATGTTAAGTTCAATTAGCTGCAAAGAGAAATACTGTGTTCAGCAAAGGTATGCTTAGTATAAATTCAAATCAAACACTTACTGGCTCACACTGTGACAGTTGACTTGCCCTCTAAGTAATAATTCACAAAAATATCTTCATGTTCACTTGTAGAACCTGGTATGAGTAGTTAGGGTATTTTGATATCCAGTATTGAACTGTATACTGGTACCAGGAAAGAATTACCTTCCATCAGCATCATACTGTATTGTAGTAGAAGACAAATGCATCAATGATGTTGAGTCAGCAATGAGTTGCAGTGGGTTTTTGTGCCTTTAAAGAAAACTGTGTGAGCTTTACCCAATAACCTGAGTTCTAATGTAATATTTCAAATGGGGTGATACAGTCACCTCGAGTGTTTAGTCCTTGCTGGACAAAAATCCATCTACGGGAATCACTTCTATAGCATAGACTGAGACCTCTATGATGCAGCAGTGCCAGATGAAAACTGTTAGTAATCTATGCCATCACACTACTGTACATTGGATGGAAAATATAAAAAATCCCACAGGCTATTTCACAAAAAAATGACATGCATTATATTGAAAATGTATTTTCTGCATGCATCACGCTCAGTGATATCAACTGTTAGTTCTGATGTCTTAAACTTCAAGGGACAAGGGTGACTATGCTAAGTTTACACATTCCTTACACGTTCTAGGGAATTTTCTTTTGGGAAGTCTGTTTCCTCACACATGAATGCATTAATATTATTAAGTTAATTAATAAAAAATATGCTAAAAACAGGGCTTTTGGTGTTTATAATACATAAATAACTCGACGACACAAGGTTGGCACTAAGACAGAATTAGAAAGGTGATAATGAAATTCCACAGGGGGCTAGGGATTGGGTTGATATATCATTACAATAGAAATAAAGTACACATTTTTGATTCATAACAAATATGCATAAACAACAGATTACAACACATCGTCTTACGATCACAGGTTGTATCCAATCAAACAACGGAAAGACAGCACCAGTGGTTTTTTCCTCACATTTGCTTTTTCAGCTTTTGCTGTGAGTTCACTTGTAAGTTTAATTCCTCTATTGAATGAGTTCATAACTGGAACAACCAGTACCAAATAATTGTCTGCATTCCATTTTGAATTGTCTTCTCTGCCCATATTTTTGACTTTGCTGGGAGATCGCAGATTGCAAGTATTGTGATACTGAAGAGACTGTTATGACGAAAAATTTTTATTGGGTTCAGAATAGTCAGGTATATCACTAATGCAATGTCTCATGAAACAAAATGTGGACTCAGTCATCCCATTTGTTTTTGGGCTGCCTTTATGTTCATCAAAGATCAGGCAATTTTTAGTTGCAATTACATAACAATGAGTGCACCACTTACAATGGAATATCATGTGCTTAAATACTTCAGTACTAGAATATTATGCGGTACCTCATTTACAAAACAACATTGAATAACACAACTGGATTACACTATAGAATGAACATATAATTGTGTTAAAAAAAGCAAAAATGTTTATACAGTATCAAAAATAGAAGACATAGAAGTCTATTGATTTACTATAATTGCTTATACTGTACAAACTTTAGAGCCATAAAAACTTGAACCTATTCTGGTAACACTAAGTAAGAAGCAGGAAACAATAATGGATGAGGTGCTAATGAACACAGCATGAACATCTTTGGGATGTAGGAATAAAACCACAGTACCTAGAGAAAAATTCATGCAGACATGAGGCAAACCTTACATAGGCAGTACTTCTCAAATCTACCATGATGCTTAACATTTAAATAATTATTCTTAAAAATACCTATCCTTTTTTTAACATATTGCAGGTATTCACAGCAGTGTCCCCCTGACCACAGACCCACCGCCTGTTTTATCCTTCCCCTTTTGTCTCCCAAGTGCAGCATCTCCTGTAAATGGTAAATATCACTTGATGTGCAAGCACCTAAAAGCTGTTATTAGAGATAGTAGGATAGGGAGATAAAAACTGTTCGACATGAGGGTTATTTTTACACCAGAAACCACGCAGGAGTGTCTGATTGCCCGGGGTGTGTCAAAGACATACTGACAATGAAAACTGTGTGAATGTAAAACATACAGTATTTTGCTTGGGGAGCCAATAGATCCTTTTACCTACAAGCCTTGCAACTGGCTGACCACTTGGCTGTCCTTACCGCCAGCGCACTTTTTATGAATGGTGAGTGATTGACTAGTTGTAGATGCAAATTAAAGGTTTGTAGCAAGCAGATGATGGAAGAGAGCTAAATGACTTGTTGCTAGGATACTCTGAACCAGGAATAGAAAGGCTATACAATAAAAGCATTCCTTAGAAGCAAATTCAAAGTTAAGTAACTGACTACTCTAGGCTGATCTATCTCTAAATTGACTTCCAATGCTTCAAAAGAATAAATTCAAAATTAAGCAAAAGCTCATAAAAACGTAAACTAGTGCTTTCTTGAAGGGATGAAGTTCCCTAACTGACAAAAACAGGCCAGCTTTAAACCTATTTTAGATTTTCTCCGTCCATCCATCCATATATCTGTTTTCTTAACTTTCTGATGAACCTGTTGTAATGCACGTGCACAATGGAAATGTGTGAATGGAAGGTATGGCTCATGAGGTAATCTGGGGCACAGGTAAGAGTGACGCTACTAACCTGTCTAGAGCTCTTCTGAAGATTAGTGATGTCCCATCTGCTTTGCCACAGAAGTCTCATCTCATCCGGTCACTTTGTTATAAAAGAAATAAGGCAACCACAGTTGGGAGTTCATTTAACATACCGTGACTGTCAGAGTTAGACTGCCAGCAGAAGCATCAAATAAAATGATCAGTGAACGATTGACTGATCTCATTAGGACCCCAATATTTTACTCTGTGATACCTCATTTCTCCTAGCAATGTATTTTGGTCTCCTTAGATTGTTCCTGCTTAATTTTTTTGTAATTTTTATGATGTGTTGTTCAGGTTACTTATAAAGCTTATTGCTATTCTGTCAATGCCATTTTGTGCTATTTATTTGGATTGTTTCCAACATTTTGTTATCTCTGCATGGCAGTGAACATATTGTTTATTATAACTATGTGTATTTTTAGTCATGTGACACACCAGTCACATGGTATATATGCCCTGATGGTCCTCTCTATTTAAGATGGCAGCAAACTTTAATTGATATACAAGTATGCAGAATTATTATCATTCCTTTGTTTTCTGTAGTGACTAGACTTTGTGTAACTGGCAGAAAATAAAATTAGTTAATGTGAGGACATTTTCTTATATTTCTTTTGTTTTCTGTATTAACTTGTAGTGTTGATCAGCAAATTTGACCAAAGCGTTATTCACAGCGAATTTGCTGCATTCACATTAGCCCTTGTTCGTCAAACTATTTACTGATAAATCGGCCACACCACCTTGAATTTTCTGTCTTTAAAAGACCTTCATATTTTTTGTGACTATTGACTACAATTTTATCATTTCCACTTTGTTTTGATGACATATATGATTGTGCATCTCTGACTGTGTTATTTCTTTTTTGATCTCACAGAGGCTTGGGGGTGTAGTGGTTGGCACTGCAGCTGCACAACTCAGGTCACCTTTTTGGCCACAGCAGTTGATCCAGTATAGTTGGCAGACATTTCTCGAGACCTCAGGGACACTTTAAAAATGATTACATCATTATAATCCTGTCAAATCTTGTTCAGTTAGTCCTTTCCCATTGACTTCAATACATTTCCCCCAGTTCACTAATATTCACGCAAACACTTCCATGATTTCTCTGAATTCGAAGTGAACACCATGGCGTTTGCTCATGACTAGTGACTAGAATTTTCAACTTTGCCCTAGACAGTCCCAACTTTTAACTTCCCTGTCCTGGTGTCCTCATAAACCTCTAGAAAACAGATCATCTATGGAGATCACGTGACCCTAAAGGCCAGTTTATACTTCACGCTCAGAATGCGTATGCATCATGGCTGCCATGCGTTCAGCGCATTCATTTGACGCGTCCTCTAAGCATGTCTTCAAAATTAATGCAACGTGTGCACGAGTTGCAGTACCTGCAAAAAATTGCGGCGCGCAACGTGTTCAAGTTGGAACATGACATCAGAGTCTTTGTTTGCTATCAACATGTGACAGCAAGCTGCTTTGCAGATTATACAGGATCAATGTGTATGCTTCGATGTTTGATGAATGCTTCAATGTGGTGAAGCAAAATGCTGACGTACAAATGCATTCGTGGTGCTTTTTTATTCAAGCATCACATATTCCCCATCGTAATTACATGATGCAATCTTCTGTGCCATCTTCTTTTTTTTTTTTTGTTTTACACCACAACAACAAGCTCAGAATGTATGACAGCATTTTTGAGCCACAGAGAAAAAAATTAGGGACACAGTGAAAAGGTCTATTTTGTGATAAAAGTGGAAATTTTGGCTTTAATCTCGAAATTTCCACTTTAATCACATAGTTGATTTTGTCATTAAAGTAGACCGTTGTAAACTTCATCTGAAAACCGACCCAGTTGTTAATTGCTACGTGATTCTGGGGCTTCCTCCTGAACTGACAGCAGCAATAAACAGTGATTGCCACACAGAACACATTAAATGTATGATATTCCAGCTCTCTGCACATTTAGAATCCTTAGATTTATACTTGATATCACTTTCATGATGAAATGCATTCAAGTATGTGTAGTATATAAATATAAATATAAATATATAAATAATGAATACTGTTAATACACATGTGGGAGCGGCACGGTGATGGACCGGTAGCACTGCTGCCTTGCAGTAGGGAGTCACATTCCTTGTTCCCTACCTGGAGTTTGCATGTTTTCCTGGTGGGTTTCCACAGTTTGCTCCGGTTTCCTTCCATAGACATGCAGGTTTGAGGATTTAGTGATGCTAAAATGACACTAGTGTTTGTGTGTGCTTGTATTCAGCTTGTGATGAGCTGATGCCCCATCCAGGGATTGTTTCTGCCTCTTGCCCAGTGAATGCTGGAATGGGCGCATCCCTGGATTGATGGATGTAATCATTAAACATCCATCCTTTTCAGAGATATTGTGGTAAGGTGTCCTCAGAATTTAATGGGTGTTTCAGGCAATTCATAACACAGGGAGGCTGAACGTTTCCTCACTGTGATGATAACTTGCACTTTCACCTTGAGGAATCTTCCAGATTTATGTACAGTGCGTGTGCAAGTATAAACAGTACATCACTTGCGTAGTAGTAGCATCCACTGGAGCATGCGTTGCGTCGCGTGAAGTGTAAACCTGGCCTAACCTGGTCTTGGATGGCTTGGATGAAACACTCAGCTTTTCCTCCTTTAAACCTGCTTATTTCCCTCCCCAGAAACTTACAATTAACTTCTATTTCTTACTTCTCTAAATAAAATGTAATAATGTCAATTGGGATGAGATCCCACAAGATTTATCCAGCCTATCCATGCACTGAGGCCTCCCCAACTGATGATACTGGCAATATTAGCGAGCCCATAGATGTTCAAAGACTTATAAGCTGTGATGAACAGAGTGCTCACCAATGCGAATAAAAGTAATTCTGTGGCAGGCGGCCAGGTCCCATGCCCAGCCGGGACGCCCCTTCTACATATATTCCGGGGGAGCAACCATGTGCGTCCCAGTACCTTCCTCGGGACGCTTGGTGGCTGCCTCCCTGGCTGACGATGGTACCTCAGTTTCCCGCAGGGCTTCATGGGAGAGGGAGCTCTCCACAGCCCTGTTGGGATCTAGGGTGGCCGCCAGGGGGTACTGCATGGGTCCCTGAGCCGGCCTGGACAACTCTACAGCCCCGCCTGGAAGTGCAATCAGAGGCAGGTGATCAAGAACCTGGAGCACTTCTGGGTGGGCTATAAAAAGGACCAGCAACCACCACTCAGGAGCCAGAATCGGGAGAAAGGGGACGAAGTTGCGAGGGAGGAGTGGTGGTGCCAGAAGGGTGTATTTGTGGTGATTTACTGTGCTTACTTGGACTGTGTTGTGGCTGAGGGGTTCATGGGGAAGACGTGTCCTCCAGCTGAAGAAAATAAAGTCTTTTTGTGTTTTTACACATGTCTCAGTGTGAGTCTGTGTCGGGTCGGGCGCTATACAGTATCCTTATCATAATTCACTCTAGAAGAAAATTCCCACCGTCTCGTCCAGCTTAATTGATTTTGAGAACCATATCTGATGACTATTACCCATCTTATCAGGGCGTATGAAGGTGGTGATGCCATTCAGTTCTGAAGAGAGTATTACCTACCATCTTTCTTAATGTAATTAATTTCACACTGGAGGTGGAGTGGCTGCCATACTGTATATACAGAAGGTTTCTGACAATATTTCTCAATTATGCAGATAGGCAACTTCTTCTTAAAGATGTTTGAAAGATTCCAAAGTTGACATTGTGTGTTCCCTGGCTGCTTGATGGATGGATCAAATGTAGACAGTCACATTTGTTTTTTGTATTTTTTGCACCTCTGCTGAGCGGGATCTGTCTATTGTTTCTCCACATATGCAATCTACAGTATGCTTGCCTATAAGGACTAAATCTTGCTGGAGTCTATTGAATGTTTACAGCTTTTTCTGAATTTTTTTTTGTGGAAATGAAGGCAGTGTGAGGTTTTTATATTATTATTATATTATTTATATTTTATATTTACTTTGTATAAAGGAGGCTTTATTGGGGTTATACTTGCTTTTGCTTTGTTTTGAGGAGAGGCTTTGAGGAGGGACTAGTTGGAGAGTGGGATTTTATTATTTGTTATTTTGTATCTTCAGGGGTAAAGATTTATAGTTTTCGCGATTGGCCTAGGGAAGTTTGACCCGCATTCAAACTGACAGGTTTTTGAGTGCTGGGGCTTGCTCTTTATTTCTTTATTTAAATTACATTACCTTATGTCTATGTTCTCTTAAGACTCCTTATCAATTACCTTGCAGTTCTTTTTCAGATTGTGCGGGGATTTAGATCAAAAAAATTAAAGGACTAGAGTGCTTGACTACTTGTGACATAATAACGTGAGTGTCTTTTCATATAGGAAACCAAACTTATAGTTAATATTTGATTAATCTAGTGTAGATGCTATAACCCCAGGTGTTATGTATTGCATTCCCATCTGACAACTTCAGGAAGCATGGTGTAGTGATTCTGATGCATTGCAATCTTCTGTCAAAAATTTTGGATTACAGATCTAACAAATGTGGGAGATTTTCTTATGTAATGGTAGAGAAAGGGTATAAAAAGATAGCTCTGTGTTCTGTGCCCAACTTCATGTAATCCTTCCTTCTTTTTCTTCATAACAAGTTAAATTCTGCACATGAAAAATTACAAAATGATATTGAACATGGACGCAAATTTCTTTATGAACCCTATATTGGACAAGTCTTCAACCCCATTTTGTCAGCATGTTCCACACTTAACTCACTTGCTATGCAAATTTGCATTTGATGTGAATTATACCAACTCCTTTCTCTTGTTGATTGAAAACAAATCAGGACAATAATCTCTTCCAGTTTAATAACAGCTTTTATATTTTTTTTCTTAAATGTTTCATGTGAAATCTAAACTTGCTTTCTCTGATATTTGTTGCTGCTTAAGGAAAATTCTTTTCCATAGTTACAGTGTCTATAGATGATATTGTCATGTTGGACTCTCCAGTGTCCCAATCCAAAATTAAAGAATAAATTTGATTCTATGAAAAAGGGGCACATCCCAGGAAATGATGTGCTTCCAAGCCCAGATTAAGACCCACACAGGCCCCTGAGTGACTTAGCTCCTAAACAGAGAGCTGACTATACTTTTAAAAATGCAGCATGTGAACGCTCAGTTTCTTAATGTAGTGCAGTATTTCCCAGTCTTGTTTTTGCCACATGAAGTCTCAATCGTTTCATTAAGTGGGTCATTTCAACGCATGGGGACTTGAGTATTTCTTTGAGCGGATGGTATTTCTTGAAGAGGCCCCTTGCTGCCACATGCCCCTGGGCCAACACCCAGAACACCCTAATGGTAGATCTGCCCCTGTGTGCTTCTTCCTGATATTTTTGTCTCACCGTTACACACATATTAAACTCGGCTATTTCTGCCACCAAATTACATCCAACAATAAACTGCTTTAATTAATCTTATTTTAAAGCAGGGCAGAGATACTGAAAAATGTGCTAAGTTCTGCCTCTTCTGTTAATGAACATTAGATGCAAAGCTACTAGCTAAACCTTTAGCAGAATACTTTAAAGGATAACCAACAAATGAATCCACCTTTACCAAACAATCTTTATCCAATCTCACCAAGCAGCAGATAATATCTACCAATGTCTAAATATAAAGGATGTAGCCCCAGTTTTATACCAGCCAGCAGTGATCCTATACTGGACACAGAGAAGACATTTAAGCATATGAAATTGGATTTTTTTATGGGAGAAAATTGTTTCTATGGGATTCTGGTAGGACTTTATGAATATGGTCCTCCCTACAGCTGTTGTCCTCACTAAGTCAGACATCTCTCATTCCTTCAGTTAGAACATTAGAACAACCGTTGATAAGAACAGGCCATTTAGCCCAACAAACTTGCCCATTGCACATCATATTTGTCTAGATTGTCCAAAAAACATTAAGTTGAGATTTGAAGGTCCTTTAAGTCCTACACTACACCACTTTGTAATTTACTTCATGTGCCTATATTTCTTTGCATGAAGACAAACTTTGTAGCATTTGTACAAAATCTGCCATTAACAAGTGCACCACCGTGCCTCTGAGTTGTAACAACTGGGATCCACTATACTAATTTCTTTCATAATTCAAAACACTTCTGTCATGTCACTTCTTAATCTCCATTTGCTTGAACTGAAAGGTTCAACTCCTTCAATCTCTCTTCATAGCTTATACTTCTTAGTTTTAAAATTAGCCCAGTTGCTCTGATTTGGACTTTTGCTAGCATTGCTATGTCTTTTTTAATATGGAGACCAAAACTAGACACAATACTTCAGGTGAGGCCTCACTAGTGTATTGTATAACTTAGTCCCAACTTCCTTGACTTTTTACTCAACCCATCACGATACATAACTTAAAATCCTATTGGGCTTTTTCATCAGTTCTGTACACTGTCTTTGTGAATCAAAATATTTGCTATTTCACTGTCTGTATATTCTAGCTCAGCTTTACTTTTCCAAATACTTTTCACCACCTTCTTGACCGTTCTTTTACTATTCAAATATTGAAAGATTCTCTTTGGGTCATCTTTGATCTTTTCTGCAATGTTTCTTTCCAACTGCCTTTAAGCCTTGCTAATGTCCTTTTTAACTATTGCCCTCAAATGACTGATGGTTAGCAATGGAGTTATTAGTCTTAAATGTTTTTTTAATCTCATTTATATACAACAGCATTTTTTTTTCATTTCATACTGCTTCTAAATGTTGGGTTAAACCTTACTTGCATTAAAAAACACTTTTAAACCTGACACACATTTCCTCAACAGACTAAAAAGCTTGTCCAAATTTACTTACTTAGGCTTTTCTGCTTCTGCTCAGACTCTACCTACTTAAATTAAATATAACTGCTTTAACTGAAGCTGATGCTCTTTAGTCAAATCCAAACATCCTCACAAAACTGTGGTTCACCAACTAATTGAAGAAGATTCAGATTTTTCAGTTTTTTACATTAATGGAGACTCTCCTGCCACATTGGCTTTCCCAGTTTTTCCTAAATAATGTGCATCCTTCTGTATTATTTAACCAGGTATCTATTATTCCTATTACATCAAAGTTATGTGCAGCTCATTCCATCTCATTTATTTCATTCTTAAAACTCAATGCATTAAGGAAATACATTTTTAACATTTCACCTACTTCACTTTGGCTTTTTTTTATTTTATTGATTTTATTAAAATCAAATAGCATTCCATACAAATAACTCAAGTTTTACAAAAAAAAGGTTTGAAATAAATTATCCCCTGCCCCTGAAAAAGAAAGCTAGGTCAGCAGAGTAAAACTTAAAGCTAGTTAAAATAAGCAATAAATAAATGAATAAATAAAGATAAACAGAGTAAAAGAGGGCAGAGAACCTGCTTCCTTAATTTAAGATCCTGCCAGGTTTTGAAAAAGCTTTGTACAGATCTTCTAAGTGCGAATTAGATTTTTTCCAGTTTCAAATAGTATATAACATCAGTTACCCACTGACTTAAAATAAGAGAGTTAGGATTCTTCCAGATGAGCAAGATAAGTCTACAGTATGTGCCAATAGTGTAGTAAAGGCAATTACAGTTTGTTTGTCCTTTTCCACTTTAAGCCCATCTGGGAGTCCACCAAACACAGCCGTTAGTGGATTAGGAGGGATTGTGACACCAAGGCTGTCTGAAAGGCATTTAAAGATTTTGGTCCATAATGATGTTTGGTCCATAATGATGAGGAGACCCTGGAGAGGTGGAGATATGCTCTGGAGAGGAGAGGAATGAACGTCAGTAGGAACAAGACAGAATACATGTGTGTAAATGAGAGGGAGGTCAGTGGAATGGTGAGGATGCAGGGAGTAGAGTTGTCGAAGGTGGATGAGTTTAAATACTTGGGATCAACAGTACAGATTAATGGGGATTGTGGAAGAGAGGTGAAAAAGAGAGTGCAGGCAGAGTGGAATGGGTGGAGAAGAGTGTCAGGAGTAATTTGTGACAGACGGGTATCAGCAAGAGTGAAAGGGAAGGTCTATTGGACGGTAGTGAGACCAGCTATGTTATATAGGTTGGAGATGGTGGAACTGAACAGAAAGCAGGAGACAGAGCTGGAGGTAGCAGAGTTAAAGATGCTAAGATTTGGACTGGGTGTGACGAGGATGGATAGGATTAGAAATGAGTACATTAGAGGGTCAGCTCAAGTTCGACGGTTGGGTGACAAAGTCAGAGAGGCGAGATTGTGTTGGTTTGGACATGTGCAGAGGAGAGATGCTGGGTATATTTGGAGAAGGATGCTAAGGATAGAGCTGCCAGGGAAGAGGAAAAAAGGAAGGCCTAAGCGAAGGTTTATGGATGTGGTGTAACAGAACAAGATGCAGAGGACAGAAAGATATGGAAGATGATCCGCTGTGGCATCCCCTAACGGGAGCAGCCAAAAGAAGAGGAAGAAGGCCCATAATGATATTAATTTGGAGCAGGCCCAAAACATGTGGCCCAATGAGGCTGGAAGTTGATTGCAGCATTCGCAGACTGGATCTTGCCCTGAAAACATTTTGGACAATTTTAAATGAGAAAGATGTGCTCGATATATAATTTTGAATTGAATAATTCTATGCTTTGCGCATTTGGAGCTCGAGTGAATACTCTGCATTACTACTTTCCACTCATTTTCTGAGATGTTGAGTGAGAGGTCCTTTTCCTACTGTATTCTTGGATCTTTGAAAGGGTGGGACTGTAAAATGGTTTTATATATTATGATAATGCTGACTGAGTCCTCAAGACTGATCAATATTTTTTTCTGGCATAGAGGTAGGTGAGAGCTGAGGAAAATTGGTCAGGTTTTGCTTAACAAAGTTTCTAATTTGGAGGTAGTGAAAGAAATGTGTTGCTGGAAATTTAAATGTGGAGTGTAATTGTTTGTAGGATGCAAAGACGTTGTCTATGTACAGCTCTCTAAGTGATTTAATCCCGAATATTTTCCAGACATTAAAAACTGCATACGTTTGAGAGGGTGGAGAAAGGTGGTTCTCGTGCAGAGGTGCCACAGTTTCTTTATCTTAAAATACTTCCTACATTGGTTCCATATTCTGAGTGAGTGAAGCACAATTGGGTTGTTAGTATATTAGCGATAACTTGTATTTATTGGGGTGCAAAGCAAGGAATATAAAGAAGTACTGCAGGATTTTATTTCTATTGCTGATCAAGCCTGTGTATGTACATCTATTTGTGTCCATCTCTATGTTTTTATAGCTTGTATATAGGGTCGCCCTTTGGATACGTGGATGTTTTCAATGCCAAATAAATGAGGTTATGGTTGAATCTAATTTCTTAAAAAATGATCTATTGATGTATATTGGAATGTTTTGAAATAAAAAGAGAAGCTTAGGAAGGATATTCATCTTAACAATGTTAATTGTTCCAGCTAAAATGAGATGAAGGGTTGACCATCTGTACCAATTTTGCTTAGTTTTTTCCATACAGACGGCAAAATTTTGTTGATAAAGAGCTTTATGTTTAGTTTTGATGTTTACCCCATGGTATTTAAACTGATCTGTGAGGATAAAACGGAAGGAGTCCAATCTAATATTGCATGCTTGAGAATTCACTGGGAAGAGCACACTTTTATTCAAATTGATTCTGAGACCAGAAATCTTTTGAAATTCTACTAGTGCTGTTTGGACTGCAGGCGCAGTATTTTGTGGATCTGATATATACAGTACCATATCATCTGCATATAGAGAAACTTTCTGTTCCAGTCCTTTTCTGATAATCACCTTTATCTCATGAGCATTTCAACAGTGAATTGCCAGTAGCTCAATGGTAATTGAAAAAAGCAGTGGTGACAAGGAGCATCCTTGCCTGGTACCACTTTCTAGTTTAAAGTGTTCTGAATTAATGGTGTTAATACAAACAGAAGCTTCTGCATTGGTATACAGTAATTTGATCCATGCACAAATGTTCGGGCCAAACCCAAATTTCTCCAATTAAATAATAATATCTCCAGGGTGTTTGACTTTGTGGGTGAATATATTACATTGAATAGACGTTGAAGATTGGAAGCTGATATTACCAAAGGCAGCACTTTCTCCATCCTTCTAGCTAGGACATTGGAGAGTATCTTAACATCATTATTCAGAAGTGAAATTGGTTTGTATGATACACATTGTAATAAGTCCTTACTTTGTTTACGAAAGATGGTAATTAATGCTTGGCGAAAAGTTTGAGGTAGAATTTTATTTTGTCTAGCTTCTGTAAATGTTGCTAATAGAAGGGGAGCTAGCAGAGTTGAGCACTTTGACTTTTAAACAGAGTACTAGAACTTTCAAAGTTATCTTGTTTTGTTGTATTTATATTACGTCTTTGTCCCTTTAAGTAAAGTTCTAAACCTGGCCTGTCCTAAACTCCCTACCAACCCATTCCCTGGTTTAAACAGTCTTCCACTAGCATACTCATATCATCTGACTCCCAAACACATCAGTGCCTCTTTTGTTCAAATATAACTAGTCACAGCGGAAGTGGTACCATCTGTTCCAGAAATGCCCCATAAACGTATGCCCATCTATTTTACACCTAGATTTGATGCACACCTTAAGTCTTTAATTTTCTCAATCTTACCTGGATGGGGGCACAGGCAGAACCTCAGAGAAGACCCTCTTGTCACTTCTGCACCTTTGCTTTGTGCTTAACTTGGTGCATAAATTTGGATTGCAGAACTGACAGCCTGCCTTTTATGTATGTAATTTGTTTCAAATTGGACAAAGACAACTGGATCCACCTCACTCCTTTCCAAGGAGGAAGGCAACATAAAGCATGCAAATCTCCATCTTTGGAGCATATCTGTGTATCAATCACCCTCTTTTTGAGGACTATTATTTACCCTATACGACTCCAGGCAACTCACACGTAGGTAAACAGACTTGAGGTGAGAGAACTTTCTGCCCTTTCTGCATTGGTGTGGGGATGGGATAGCAGGCTGTTTGCTGCTTTTGCTGATCGACACATTAACAACACAAAAGACACTGACAAGGAGGTGTGAAGGGATTTAAGGTGGGCTGGGATTACGAGTTTTTTCGTAGAGTTTGGTAATTCTAGTGTTAAAATCTGGGCCCTTTGATTTCATATACACTGGAGGTTTGGCATAAGGTTGAGAAACACCTGAACGTCTGTCTAATGCAGCATTCACTCACTTTACTTTTCAAATTTTTATAAATAACTTTTTTTTTTTACTTTCTTTTTGGAACTCTGCTTCACTACAAGTATTGCAAAGCATTTTTAACTACGTTTATGTGTGAAAATGTGCTACATAAGTACATGTTGTTGTTACAATCTGTTTCTTTTATATTTAAATAATAAGAATTTTGATTTAAAAAGTAGAAATTGCCAGAATATTTCTGTTTCCAGCACATAAAAGACTAACATATTAATCAAATCCAGTTTCAAGTGTTGAGAGACAACAGCAGTCCAAAGTATTTATAAACTTTGAATCCCAATATTCTGTCAAATAATGTAATTATCTACTGTACACAGCTGAAGGGAGCATGTTTGAGGCATTAAAACCAAAGACGTTAAAAAGCCTGTTGTAGAACACTTCACATCCCTTGATTATAGAGACACTGTTCTCTCTGTTTATGTTCTTTCACAGGGTTTCAAAGACACTTCTTAAAGAAATACAGAAGAAACTATGCTCATTCTAACTCTTCAAACATATATTTCTCCAGGTCTTAATGACCAACTAACTTTTAAATATCTACCTTCAACTTCTCTAATGGCAACTTTTTCTTACCTACTCTCACCTGTTCTGCTTTTATTTCTCCTGGCTTTGTTTTCTTTTTCCCCTCCTATATACACTTACCGGCCACTTTATTAGGTAAGTTTTGCTAGTATTGGGTTGGAAACTCTTCTGCCTTCATGGCTGTTGTGATGTGAGATTTTGCATATAAGTTGATAAATATTTTGTATGTCTGTATTTGTAACTTAGGCAAAACTAAGTCAGGAAAGTGAATTTTACGACAGAGTTGGGGGAAGTGCTTGAAAAAAATGTTACTCTGCTAAAGTCTCCCTCTAACCCCCCCCCCAAGAAAGCCAGGCTGCCTAACTGCCATGCTTTACCTTAACATATGATTTTGGGGGGTGGCAGGTGTTAAGATGTTCTATTCCCCCATTGGTCTGAAGTATGGCTGTTTGGAATTGGCTTGTATCAAAAGCTTTTAAGTATAATGATGTCCTATTGGCTCTAGGGGTTGGACAGAGAATCTATAAATTTACTTGTTTAACCTCACACTCTCTCTCTTACTAACATCTGATGAAGAAGCATCTCTTATCAAACTGATGAACTGAAAGAACAACACAATGGAGAGCACAGCTCGGCAGCCATATTGAACAGACATATGGCTGAAAGCTGATCACAAATGAACTAGAGACATTTTTAAGTAACTAACAAGTCTGTGTGCCGCCTGAAACTACACATTACCATTTAATCAGGTTGTATGGTTGCCAATATTCAAATGTACTTTGAAATAATACATTGTTTAAATTGTAATTTAACTCCTGCCTGTCTTTTACTATACCTAATTGCCTGAGGTTATAGATATAGAAGGGAAGGTGGGGAGAAGTTATATACTATAATACCTTATAAACAGTGGTAAGTCTGTGATATCTGAGGCATTCTGACAGTCTACATATTAATAATACAATAGGAGAAAGTAGAGCAATATATTACTCTACCAAGACAAAACAATGGCATAGACTCAACAAGGTGCTGGAAACATTCCTCTGAGATTTTGGTCCATATTGACATGATAGCATCACACAACTGCTGCAATTTTTTTGTGTCCATATCCATGATGCAAATCTACCATTACACCACATCCCAAAGGTGTTATATTGGATTGAGATCTGGTGACTGTGGAGGCCATTTGAGTACATTGAACTCACTGTCAATTTCAAGGAACCAGTTTGAGTTGATTTGAGGTTTGTGACATGGCGTGTTATCCTGCTGGAAGTAGCCATCAGAAGATGAGTACGCTGTGGTCATACTGGGATGGACAATTTCAGCAACAATGCTCAGGTAGGCTGTGGCATTTAAACAATACTCAGTTGGTACTAAATGGGCTCAAAGTATGTCAAGAAAATATCCCTCACACCATTACAACACCACCACCAGCCTGAATTGTTGATATAAGGAGATGGATCCATGCTTTCATGTTGTTGATGCCAAATTCTGGGCCTACTATGTGAATGTCGTAGCAGAAATGGAGACTAATCAGACCAGGCAACGTTCTATCTCCTATTGTCCCATTTTGGAGAGCCCGTGCGAACTGTAGCCTCAGTTGCGTGTTCTTAACTGACAAGAGTGGCATCTGGTGTGTTGTCCTGCTGCTGTAGCCCATCTGCTTCAAGGTTCGAAGTGTTGTGCGTTCAGATTTACTCTTCTGCATACATTGGTTGTAACAAGTGGTTATCTGAGTTACTGTTGTCTTTCTATTTACTCAAAGGAGTCTGGCCATTTTCCTCTGACCTCTAGCATTAACAAGGCATTTTCATCCAGAGACCTGCCGCTCATTGGATATTTTCCCTTTTTCAGACCATTCTCTGTAAACCCTAGAGATGGTTGTGAAAGACAATCCCAGTAGATCAGCAGTTTCTGAAATACACAGACCAGCCTGTATGCCACCAACAAACATGTCACATTCAAAGTCACTTAAATCACCTATCTTCCCCATTCTGATGCTCGGTTTGAACTTCTACATGCCTAAATGCAATGAGCTGCTGCCAAGTGATTGGCTGATTAGATATTTGCATTAACAAACAAAAAGTTGAACAGGTGTACCTAATAAAGTGGCAGATGACTGGATGTTTCCTGCCCTTTCCTTTTCAGTTGCACACCTGATGAAAGCTATACAGCCCAAACCTTGTGTCTTTAAACACTTTTCCTTTTCAGGTGGAAATTATATTTACCTTTTTTCTTTTGAAGATGCACTGTGACAAAGCCCTAAAGTAACTCCATTGTAATTAATAATTGCTTACTTTTTGCTATTTTGCCAATGGTGGAAAAAATTAGAAAAAGGATCAGGAAATTAAAACTAAAAGACTAAAGGTAATGTACCAACTTGAGTCAACACACAGGATGTGCTGCCACAAAAACAATTAAATAATTTAAAAACATTCTGCACACCTTACTGCCTCACAACACAGTCCCAAAATGGAAGTGGTGACAAGATACAAATGGGCATTGTATCAAAACAAAATAATAATATGAAAAATTATAAGATTAATTAAACTAAATGAAAAGCAGAAAATAAGCACACAAATGAATTCTGCACATGTCTAAACATTAGAATCACAATAACAATAAAGAATTTATGCAAAATTAGGCAAAAATAAAACAATAAAACATCACTTATGTCTTGTTTTTTGGTTCTTAAAAATAACTAGCAGCACAAAAGCATAACACTGCCTACTTGCCTCCATAAAATTGTACTTTAATACACAATTCACAAAAGAATAGCCTACTGCCTGCAGGAAATAAATGTTTCAGTTTGGTCTGCATTTGATTCAGCAAAAAAATGTACCAAAATCATTTTTGACATTTTGATTATAAGGATGTGAATTCACCATAGTATTTTTATTATGTATGACTACTTTTGAAGAGAAGCTGGAACTTAAGAGGACTGCAATATTTTTAAGATAGGGGTTATGAGCATCCAGACATCTTTTCCTTAATTACTGAAACTGCTTATAAGTATGTTGGAGTACTTTAGCAAGCAAATGAAGTAGCGTACATTAAAGAATATAAGAGCACTGAAGTAGCTAATTAATATTATTTGCATGGGTTGATGTAGGGATTTTATTTAAGAAAAATGGAGCCTATAACCCAATAATCCTCAAATTATTTTGGATACCAACACTTTCTTTCTTTAAATTTATTTCATTATTACGCAGAATTAAAACACACCTAATTAAACAGAAAATAGCAGCCAACCATATTAGGAAAACGTGGCTTGAGCTATATTCTCTTAAAAATCCAGCACCTCCTAACCTGACTCTCTAGTCCTAAATTAAGTTTTGTCATTAACTCCTTTCAGTGTTATCCTTGACACATTGCTTGATGGCTCACCAGGGCACATCATTAGTGATGCCATCTGGGTTCATTGGGTGTTTTGGGTTCTTCGAACATCATACACCCTCCCCCAGATAATCAATCCCTGGCCTGCACAGTAGCAGTATTCCATGGATCTGCTCTCTTCATCTAAAGCCATTGTTATGCTTTCTCTGCTGTCTCAATTATGATACCGAAAGCTCTTCTCTTCTTTGCTTCTGTAATGCTGAATGTGGCAAAGGCCTTGTAGACAGACTTTTCTGCAAATCCTGGACACCTCATCTTCACAGGCTAATACTTTGCTTTAGAACCTTTAACACAACAGTTTCTGACAATGTCTTAATATTTTCCCCTTTTCCCCTCTAAGGCCTTTTCTATCTGTTCTTCCCATGGTACTGTGAGTTAGATCATGACAATGTGCCTTGGTAAATCTGACCAGAGGACAGGTCTAAGAGATGTCTTGAAAATTTGCAAAGGAAACATTAATTGCTCTGGAGCAACCATGCTCTCTGTGATCCTGGTGCTGTTAGTTTCGCTGTCTCTCTCATAAAACATATGATGTTCTTTCCAGAGATCTCTTTCTGGCCAGTATTAATTGTAGATTGTGTCTGCTATAGTCCTTTGCACCTGGTCATGTCACCAACTATTGTGACCTTCTGCTAAAGCTCCAGGGCAGCAGCTGAGAATGTGTTCCACCATTCCTTTGAGTGGGCAGAGGGAGCAGTTTGGTGCTATTGGATGGGCTTGACATAACATCATAAACTGCTAAGTTAAGGAAGTTCAAGTTGTGTGATTCCGCCCACTACAAGTCATTCCGTGTAATATTTCTCTCCACTGCATTCTCCCATTTTGTCCAGGACCCTTGCTGTTTTAAAGCAAATGCTCTGCTGATTCTTTCCTCTTTCCAACCTCCCTTTGAATCAGCTCACAGCACAACTTCCCTCTTGCTTTGTCAAAGCGAGGAAACTCAAAGATTCCCAGGTCAGTTCTCCAAGCAGCATTCCACGGCAAGGTCTTGACTAAGCCTTCTCCACTACAACCTATGATTTCTACCACTCTCTATTACTTTTTACATTTTGTGACTACCACCTGTGTTCCGGAGACGTTTGGGTCACTGGATTCCTGGCACTGTAAGCATCTCCTGAACGCATGCAACCTGAAATTCGTTTTTAATGGTCTTCAGAGGAGTCTTAACTTGCAGCTGTACCCATAAAGTGCTATGATGCTAAGACTTCTCTGTAAACCCAGCCACCTTCTTAGGAAACAGCGAACCTTTCTTTCTTAATCAGTGATGGAGAAGATTTGAAATTTATACATATTTAGTGGTCACAGTATTCTTGGTAGGATACTGTGTTAGTACATTCATGCTTTGAACTTTCCTGGTAGGCCAGTCTTATCTACATTATGTAGGCATCTGTTAAGGTTGTCAAAGGTGTTAATGACTGAAGCCTTGTCTTGGCTTCTTGGAAATGGTAGGTATTGGTATATTTGAGATGAAAAAACAGAACTTGTCTATGATCTTGCCTTTTTTGAATACCTGTGATATTGATTTTGTGGGTTTAAAGGTAATCCTAGCCCACCACATTAGCTTTTCCAGTCCTTTCAGGATCAACCTAATTTTACCACCACTGTTTAAGTGGTAAATGTCAGCTTGTTCATAAAAGCACATATGAGAGGTTGGAGCATGCTTGAACTTGATTTTGGACCTCTGCTGTCTGGTTCGGTGGATGTTAAGGCAGCCATAAATAAAATGGATTTGGGTGATAATACTCTGCGGCACTTACATTTCATTTACTCAAAGAATTAACTATGGGGTTGCTTTTAACTGATTGTATACAGTTAAAAAGAAAATGCAAAAAATATACCTATCTGGAATTGTAATTGAAATGCAGTGCCTATTTCAAAGCATGATATTATATGTTATTTATGTACATTAACCTTTCTTTAGGCAGTTTTGTTGTTATAAATGACATTGATAGCCTGTATTGATTCTTTAAAGAAACAGAAGTCACTTACCACCTGGAGAAGAGCAAGGTAACCAGCTCCAACGTTGTCGAAATTGACTTTTACTTTGGTCCAGTAATAGAATGTGCTATTCATACTGTCACACATGGATTTGTTGTTTATGTGTGTCTCATTGTACGGGATTCCTGTTGTTTTGTTGACACATCTTCCAAATTTTCCAGCGAAAAGGTTCACCCCCATTATACTAAAAATCAACCAGAAAATCAGACAGACGAGCAACACATTCATGATGGAAGGGATGGCACCAATAAGGGCATTCACTACCACCTGTAGAAGCCAAGAAAAATATAAAAGGGAAATGTTTTAGACAACTAGTATCTTAATTACTTTTATGAGAAAGTTTGGTTGCTACAACATTGAAAATTTGATGGTAGTCTTAACTGAAACTGAAGAAATGTAACTTGACCAAAATAGTTGTATAAATGTGCTATTGGCTTTTAGCTGCATAACTGTCTTTTGGTGAATAAGAAAGGAATAACATGCTGAAAATGTTCTTAGATTTAAAGGTTCAACCTAAGAACAGCAATCTGCTTAGGTAATAATTAATCAATTTTAAATTAACACACAGCACATAAAATGTGTTTGTATTAGTGGGATTTTCACATTTCCTCTGCTTAAGTGAACAATGTATTAACTGATGTCTACATTGAGACCCTCCTGTGTGATCTATATTTTTCAGAATATAGGTAACACTTTAGTTTAGGTACTGCTAAACGGCATCTATTACTCATTTACTCTTATGCAACAAGACCTTAACAAAGGATTCTTTAAGTCTTAATCATGGTTATAAAGCATAGTTATAAACTGCTCAGAATTTCCATGTTCACTTTCTCAGGTCCCTCCCACATCTCAAAGACCTATATGAAAGTCAATCTACTGGACTAGTATGAATTTGTGTGGGTTAATGTGCCCTATGGGGGACTGATGTCTCCGTTAGAGTTGGTTCCTGCTTACTTTCCAGTGCTGCTAAAGTATGTTCCAGATTTCCATAATTCTGTAATAGAAAAAACAGGTACAGGAACAAAGTAGATTTTTTTTTATCTTACGCTGAGTTATATTTTATATTAACGCACCTTTTTTGTGTCATATTTACAGTCCGCCACTGCATGTTAGCTGATAAACAGTTAAAATACCATCAAGATGTTTCAAATTGTCGTAGATATACTTTAAAAATTGTACATTTACACACATTTTTCAGCACATCCATGAAAATGCTAAAACAATTACAAACACTACACTGCACAAATACCACCACACAAAAATGACATTGTAAATCTATTCATACGGAGTGTAAGAATGTTTATGATCAAACAGAACAAACAATTAATTGAAGTGTAAAATATCTTTAATGCAGGATCACTATGTCACCAGCCTATGATGTCACTCTTGCAAAAAGTTTACCAGAAATCACAGTATGTATATTCATTTAAATAACTTTAAGTGTTTTGTGTTTCTCTGGTTGCCTTTCTATATGGATTTTCATCCTAGATTTTCCAAGATACCAAAGGTTTATAGAAAAATACTATGAATTCAAGGCAACGATGAAAATTCAAAGCACATTTGGTTGGTTCTGGTAATATTGCAAGACAAGTACATCATGGTGGTGAAATTTTAGTTGAAATGAATTAAAAATGCTATTAATTTAAAATATGTTCAGGTTTACAAGAAAATTAAAAATATACATTTGTGCCAATAAGTATAACGTAATTTTTAACTCACAAATACCACACAGTAACAAATTATCTCCCTTACCCTAACTGAACAACTACAGACTTCAGCAAAGCAGCACTAGAAAAATTCCATTCAACATACAGTACATATAGTTGAAGATCTGGGTTAAGTAATGTGAGTAACATATAGTATATGCTGGTTTAACCAGCAAAACTCAAAGAAAGACCACTACATCATAACAATTGGTCAGTTTATTTTGAGAACATGGTGGAGAATTAAGAGTGTTTAAACAGATTTCTAAACAGTATTTCATACATGGAAATCTGGCAGCAATGTATTAATTGCTATATTTCAGTGATCCATGTTAGAGGGCAAATACAGCCATTTTTAACTTACTAAAATAAAATATACTGATTAATAACCAAACTTGTTCATGTATTGATTTTGTGAAGATACTGTGTTGGATTGCATTGTGACTCTTATACACTGTTCAAAAAAATTAAGGGAACACTTAATCATCACACTCTAACACCAAGTAAACTAAGCCTCAGGGATATCAATCTGTCCAGTTAGGAAGCATAAGTGATTGTGAATCAACTTCACCTGCTTTGGTGCAAATGAAAGTGACAACATGTTAATTGGAGGGGCAGTAGCAAAAAAACCCACAAAAAGGGAATGGTTTTGCAGGTGGTAGCCACAGATAATTGCTTTCTCCTTATCCTTCCTTACTGATCCCGCTCTAGTTTTGCATTTTGCTAGTGTCCTTGTCAGCACTGATAGCATGAGTCGCTACATGCAGCCGTTTCAGATTGCACAGGCAGTCCAGCTCCTCAAGGATGGCACATCCATACGTGCTGTTGCAAGGTTTGCCGTGTCTCCCAGCAAAGTCTCAAAAGCATTGAGGAGATACCAGTAGATGGGCTATTACACAAGGAGAGCTGGACAGGACCATAGAAGGGCAATAACCCACAAGCAGGACTAGCATCTGTTCCTTCGTGTGAGGAGTAACAGGAGGAGCACTACCGGAGCCCTACAAAGTGACTCCAGCTGGTTACTGGTGTGCATGTTTCTGACCAAACTGTCAGAACAGATTTCATGAAGTTGGCACGAGGGCCCAATGCCTTCTAGTGGGACCTGTGATCATAGCCCATCACTGTATAGCTCGATTGGCATTTGCCAGAGAATACCATGATTGACAGCTTCACTGTTGGCGCCCCATTCTTTTCACAGATGAAAGCAGGTTCACATTGAGCACATGTGACAGTTGTGAAAAAGTCTGGAGACTCCGTGGTGAACGTTATGCAGCAGGCAGCATCATCCAGAATAACTGATTTGGCAATGGGTCAGTGATGGTCTAGGAAGGCATATCCTTGGAAGGTCACACTGACCTTCATGTGTTAGGCATTGGTACCCTGACTGCTGTTAGGTATTGGAATGAAATCCTCAGAGCCATTGTTAGACCTTAAGCTGGGGAAGTGGGCCTTGGGTTCCTTCTGGTGCAGGACAATGCCAGGCTTCATGTGGCCAGGGTGTGTAGGCAGCTTCTGGATGACAAAGGCATTGATGTCATTGACTGGCCTGCGCACTTTCCAGACCTGAATAAAATTGAGAACCTCTGGGATGTTATGTATTGCTGCATACAAAACAGCGCAAGGTAGTGCCACAGAATGTCCAAGAGCTCATTGAGGTCCTGACTGAGGTCTGGAAGAAGATCCCCCAGGACACCATTCACCGTCTCATCAGGAGCAACCCACGATCGTGTTGCGAGTGGATACAAGCATGTGGGAGCCATAAACACTACTGAGTCACATTATGAGTTGCTGTGATGAAATTCACACAAGTTGGATCAGCTAGTGATTTCAGTTTTTGATTTTCATTTTGGGTATGATGTTGAATCTAGCCCTCAATGGGTTGGTGGTTCTGTCTTCCATTGACTGTTGTTACATCATTTTGTTCTCAATGAATTACACAGTATTACTCAGGAAGGATTTTCCACTTGAATATTTCACGCATTGAGATCCGATATGTGATTTATGTGTTCTCTTATCATCCATACATCTGTATGTTATTGACAGAGTGAAATAGGTGGAGCATGAATCCTCTCTTCATTTACATGTATGTGATTGAAGCTGGATGTTTGGTGATTCTGGAAAAGGTGAATTTATAACTTAGTCCTAAAGTTATCAATGTCCACTTCACTACAATTTGCCTCATCCTGTGTAAGGTTTTCCCCAGATCAACAAATGTGTAGTGCAGCTTTCTTTACCTCCAGATCATGTTTTTGTTTTGCCTCATAAAACAGATTACAGCCATTGTTTATATCTTTGGCACTAAATCAAAATGAATTTCAATAACTGGCTCTGATCTATGAACGATTTCTCTGGAACTCTCTGTATTGCCTGATCCTTCTTTATGTCCAATCCTTTAATGTGTCATCTTTCCACAACATATTTGTTTTCCTGATCTGACAGAACCTTTCTTCAGGTCTCTACAACATTTTGGATACACATTAACTCAGGCCCAGTATATCCTTGTCTTCACCATTCTTAGTCCTTATATGACCACTTCTTTCAAGAATCTATAGCTAGGTCTTTACATTACCTCACATGAATCTTATCATCCAGTTCAATCTCCTTATTCAGCAACTCCTCCAAGTAATGTGGGTTAGTAGTAACTACGTTGTGTCTCTACTTCACATAGTTAAAAAAAGGCAACAAATGACATATATTTTATTTAATAAAATATTCCTGCATTAAAGAATACAAAGTTTATGTTTATAATATTTTGTAACACAATTATGCAAATAGGTTATGCATAAAAAATACATTTCAGGATGTTGGTTTGATCTCATCCACTTATCATTTAGTCAATTTTAAGACTATACATAATTCTCAGGAACAGCCAGTGATCTATGAGCATTCATCTTGATCTCTGGTCTGAGTAAAAGAATAAAAAATATGAAAATGCATTTTTCATGTGTTTTGAAAATATAATCCTGTATTTCCTAAGACATTTTCATGAAGAAAAAAAACAAATAATGTAGATAAGAATACAACAGTTCACCATACTTATACTGTACTGAGATTTGAAAACATGTTTAAAAAGAATACTATTAAGCAGAAAGCCGAAATTTGTTCATGAAGAAAAAATTTCAGTGTTACAGGAATTTCATTAAGTATGCCATCAGAAACAAAGTATAAGATTTATGTAAAAATATAATTTCACTGGAGTTTGTTTCATACTATTGGCTAAAAATGGACAATAATGTATTATCCTTTGTTCCATAGCACATGTTTTAATGAATGAAGACACTGGTCATCTAACTTCTGAACTGAAAGTGTGAAAATTCATCTATATATAAATTACAGTTATTCAAGCTTAAATGTAATAATACTGTTAAGTCAGTCTGGTTGGTTTTATGTTAGAGTATATTTTTTATGTGTAAAGGAGTTCATTATACATACATATAGTTTCAATGTTAATAGAAAATAATTGTCCTTTGCACTGTGCACCTGTTTATATGCACATAACATATATGCACTCAATTTGGCAAAGTATGGAGTTTTACAGTAAGGTGCTTAGAATATTTTTCTAGGATACCTATTACATGAGCATGGCTAAGATGATTGCTGGTAATGATAGGTACTTTTCTAATTTCATTAAAAACAAAAAGTAATGTGTAAGCATCCCAAACGGGTTGAGGAATTTCATCCCATACCATTTTATTTCATCCCAAAGTACTTAAGAATCCTTTTGACATTTCATCCTTTCAAAATATTTTAATTGCTATTTGCTGCTTTTCTAATAAGAGATAACAATTGGATAATTAAAGACTTAAATGTGAATTTCATTCTGGCAAGGAAGCCAGTTTTTAGTTGTGGGTAGCCATTCATATTATGCATTCATTTATATGTGCTGTCAAATTTATATTATCAATTGTGTAACTTAAAAAGTTATCTATGCTCTTTTTGTTATCGTTGAACCCATAAATGGGTCACATTATACAGATGCAGGCCTTCAGGGCTGTGCTTTCATAATTCACATTCTATAATCCAGCCTTCACTGTCTAATCAGCTTAATTAAACTAATTATAGGTTAATTTGGGTTATTTTTTATTTAATATATATTAACTTTCAATATTTTCAAATGAATACATTCTTAATAAATCTGATTATTAAATTAGGTAATTACATGAGTGCTTTAATAGGATAAATTAAAAGACTTTATTATAGACAATGACAGAAATGCAAGTTTAAAACAGCTTAATAATGTCTAAAACGCAAGTCTGTTAGGATGCAGTGACCCTGTACAGAAGATAGCTGCTATCTAGCCACGCAACAGAAAATCAGGAGATTAGGTTGTGAGTGACTCTACTCTGCAGCTCTGCTACGCCAGAGCTCTACACTATGTGGGGGACAAGTTAATAAAGTAAGGAAAAATACCTTATCTCAGTTGAAAAGGTGACTAAAATGGTATGCCATTTTCTGAAGGAATGTTAAATTTAAAAGGGTGAGAGTGTAACACTTTCAATGCTTGAGAACATTATGGTGTTGGAATAACAGTGCTGCTGTACATAATTGTAAGACTAACTGGGTTATCTTTTCAGGTTATCTACTCATATCATTTGTCTATTTCCTTTGCACTGGGGCTGCAGGTACAAGGCAAATGATTTTATCCTAAATAGGGGACAGCAGACTCCCGTGACCCTGTGTTCGGATTGGATGGATGGATAGGGGACAATCTGTGTAAGGTGAAATGCAGAGTCAGATCATGACTAAATGGTGTAAGGATGTCTTTTGAAAACATAGTCCATTAATAAAAGATGACATATGATACTGACTATGCAGGTAACTGTCACAATAATGGAAATACCTGAGTACATGACAGATACAAATTCAACTGAAAATTAAGTGCTTCTAACACAAATTTGGTGATTAGCATGTTTAAACAGTTAATATTTCACTAAACATAAGGTTATCTATAGAAATTCTGGTTAAACCTTTGGCTACCTTGGCTCAAAAAAAGTAAAATCTCTGTGATTCTGAAACAAAGCTGATTGTTACAGCAATTTTAGCAGTAGTTTCAGGGACAAAGATTGCTCAATCTGTTCACTTTTCACAAGGAACATGGCTAATGTGATGGAATTAAAGTTGGAGGGGAAGTAATCATAGTAGAGGCAAATGTAGACAAAAGTTCTAACTAGTTTACCTTGACCTTACATCAGCACACTGATGTAAGTCAAAACAGTCTGTTGACTCTGGATCAGGTGTCTGTCATCGGCAGGAGGCGGAGGTTTTTACCAAGAACAATCTATTCAGACGGTAGTGCATCTTCTTCCTTCAGCTGCTCCCATTAAGGGTCGCCACAGCTGATCATCTTCTTCCATATCTTTCTGTCCTCTGCATCTTGCTCTGTTACACCCACCACCTGCATGTCCTCTCTCACCACATCCATAAACCTTCGCTTAGGCCTTCCTCTTTTCCTCTTCCCTGGCAGCTCCATCCTTAACATCCTTCTCCCAATATCCTCAGCATCTCTCCTCTGCACATGTCCAAACCAACGCAATCTCACCTCTCTGACTTTGTCTTCCAGCCGTTCAATTTGAGCCGACCCTCTAATGTACTCATTTCTTATCCTATCCATCGTCATCACACCCAATGCAAATCTTAGCATCTTTAACTCTGCTACCTCTAGCTCTGTCTCCTGCTTTCTGGTCAGTGCCATTGTCTCCAACCAATATAACACAGCTGGTGTCACTACCGTTCTGTAGACCTTCCCTTTCACTCTTGCTGATGCCCGTCTGTCACAAATATCTCCTGACACTCTTCTCCACCCATTCCACCCTGCCTGCACTCACTTTTTCACCTCTCTTCTACCATTCCCATTACTCTCTACTGTTGATCCCAAGTATTTAAAGTCATTCACCTTTGCCACCTCTTTTTTCACCTTGCTCCTTATCTCCTTGTACTCGTCTACTTTCTGCATCTCTCTGACTATCCCACTTCTTCTTTGCCATCCTCTTCCTCTGTATACTCTCCTGTACTTCCCCATTCCACCACCAGGTTTCCTTTTCTTCCTTCCTCTGTCCAAATGTCACACCAAGCACCCTTCTTGCTGTCACCCTTACTTCATCTGCTGTAGTAGCCCAACTGTCTGGTAACTCTTCACTGCCACCCAGTGCCTGTTTCACCTTCTCCCTAAACTCAACCTTGCTGTCTTCCTTTTTTAACTTCCATCTTTTGATCCTTGGCTCTGGCCTCACTCTCTTCCTCTTCTCGATCTCCAACATCATCCTACAGACCACCATCCTATGTTGCTTAACCACACTTTCCCCTGCCACCACTTTTGATCCTTGGCTCTGGCCTCACTCTCTTCCTCTTCTCGATCTCCAACATCATCCTACAGACCACCATCCTATGCTGCGTAACTACACTTTCCCCTGCCAGCACTTTGCAGTCTTCAATCTCCTTCAGATTGACTCTTCTGCATAGGATGTAATCTACCTGTGTGCATCTTCCTCCACTCTACGTCACCCTATGTTCCTCCATCTTCTTAAAATACGTATTCACCACAGCCATGTCCATCCTTTTCACTAAATACACTATCACCTGACCTTCTTCATTCCTCTCCTTGTCAAAATACCTACCCATCACCTCCTCGTCTCCTCTGTTCCCTTAACCAACATGTCCATTGAAATCCGCTCCAATCACCACTTCCTGTCCCTTGGGTACACTGTCCATCACTTCATTCAACTCACTCCAGAAATCTTCTTTCTCATCCATCGCACACCCAACTTGCGGTGCATATGCACTAACAACATTTCATCATCACACCTGCAATTTCCAGCTTCATAACCATTACTCTGCCTGACACTCTTTTCATCTCCAAAACACTCTTGACATACTGTTCCTTCAGAATAACTCCGAACCCATTTCTCCTCCCATCCACACCATGATAGATCAATTTGAATCCACCTCCGATCTACCTGGCCTTATTTCCCTTCCATTTAGTTTCTTGCATGCACAATATATCAACCTTCCTTCTGTCCATCATATCTGTTAATTCTCTCCCCTTACCAGTCATACTGCCAACATTCAAAGTTCCTACCCTCAGTTCCATTCTCTTTACCTTCCTCCTCTCCTCCTGCCTCTGGACACATCTCCCCCCTCTTCTTCTTCAGCCAATAGTAGCCCAATTTCCGCCACCACCCTGTTGGCTAACAGTAGTGGTGGCGGTTGTTGTTAACCCAGGGCTCGACCGATCTGGTATGGAAATTTGTATTGTTTTCCGCATATTGATTTGGCAAAATTTTACACCGGATGCCCTTCCTGACGTAATCCTCCCCATTTATCCGGGCTTGGGCATGAAGAAAAACTGGATTGTGCATTCCCTGTGGCTGCGTTTGCATCCCTTGTGGCTGGGTAAACCTTGTATAAACCTAAAAGTGCACTTCTGCAATTATAACATTGCAAAAAGCACAAGGAGCACTGGGAAAGATTTTCTGGTTCAATAAATCATTGATAACTTTGTTCTGAACAAAAAAATGGGCACATTTATGGTGCATATCTGTACAGTAGAAGTCTATAGGCCATAATCCCGGCAGCTCTCTTAAGAGTGAGGTGCATTTTACTAATATTATTTACATCTGCTGATTGCCTTACTGTGCAAGGTAAATGCATATAAATACAAGGCAACTGTGAATAAGTATGTTAATTCTTTGGAGAATTATTATTATCCTTATGGTTGTGTAATCTTTCAGGGCAGCTATGCCTTTACCTACAGAAAACAATCCATGAATAGGTTAAAGGCCATGACAATATACTGTAATAACCAATATGCTATGATTATCTCAGTCCAAATTAGCAATTTGTGGATTATTTTGGAGTGAAGTCTGTGATTGTGTTTCCACCACCATCACTCAGAAACTCTCAGGATAGAATGGCATTGGCTCTCTGTAGTTCAACTGCAGGCACTTGCTGAATCAATGCCAAGTCACACTGAAGCTCTTCTAAGAGCTCATGGTGATCTAAACCCTTTTAAGACAATATTTGGCAGTGTCTCCTTTATTTTGTCAGTTACCTGTGTGTTGCAAGCGACATATCATCAATCACACCCAACATTTTAAAATTGTAGGCACTTCTCAAACAGTTTACTGTCAAAATATTTTTAATTGTAAATAAATCAAAACAGATCAGCTTTTTTCCGGCCTGAAATGTAGTAACTAGCATATAACTGGGTTTTAGTTACAATATATCCATCTGTGCATCTGAATGCTTGTAGTTAAAAATGCATTCTATTTCTTGGTTTATCTTATATTAAGGACCATTTTAGATGGAGCTGTCTAGTGGTTTGTTGGGTTGGAATTGAGTGCTTAGTTTTATGGACTGTCTTGTGTTTTTCATTCATTTGATTGGGTCGTGTTATGTTATTATATTTTGTTTATGAAGCAAAAGGATGATAAAACCTAAAAAAGAAAACAAATCTTTCAAATAATGAATTATGTAATATGAAAATTAGTTCAGATATCTAGCTTGATATCAAGACTGCATAAAACTTGTAATAATATGTTAATTGTATTTTCATCTTCAGTGCAGTTATGATAAAAGGGTACAGTTCTACTAGAAAAAGGAAAATGAATGATTTATGCCAATGATAAGCATTTGACATTTTAGTAGTGAATTGATTATCTTATACAAATGCAAATTAGATAAGATAAATGCAAATTACTCAGAACATCAAATTATATTATCTGCATACACTGACTGTAGTATATTCCACTTAGATTATAGACACACTCTGATAGTAAAATGACTCCCAACTCAAACTGCAAAACATTTATACTGTACACAGCATTTTACACTATACTCTACATATTTGAATAATACTGCTTTGTGCAAAAACAAGCTTTTTGGTCTGTACATGTTTATTTACTGCTGATCAAGAACATAGAAAATCAGGTTTACTGTAATACTGTAAAGGAAAGTTTATTTTATTCTTATGGTAGATATCTGTGGGTTAAAAAATAATAATACTGATTATGAAACCAAAAGATAAAGAGATAAATTAAGATTTTCAGTGAACCAGAGAAATGTACTTGAGACTAAATATATAAAGGATTTTAAGAAAAACCTTCATATACTCTGCTGAAATAAATACAATCAAAGGACAGACCTAAAAATGTCAGCTGAATAGAAAGGTATTAATCGTGCCACAGCAGAGCCAAAGCTGTTCTGTGGATGCAGTGTAGTGAGAAGGGAGTTAAAAAGAAGATAAATAAGAGAATAGGCTCACAATCAATTACAAATTGCATTACAAGACTCTAATTAGCTTGAAAACAAAGATCAATTTTTTAATGCCTTATTAAATAAAGAATGCATTAAAATAAATTTTGTTCCCATGACAACTTTATGAATAGTTACTGAACATGAAAAATAATCACTAATAAAGTAGATGGGCTGCTGCTTTTATGTGTATTTGTGTTATCATTAGTAAATACTGTGTAACAAGGAGAAAACACAAGCCAAACAACCACAAAGGGAAGAACAACAAAATAATTTCCCTAATTCCAAATTGATTATTAACCATTTTATGCTTGCATAGGGATGGAGCCAAGCGTAATAAAGTGCATCTTAACTAGTGCACTAACTAGTAAATTAAATATTATCATTAACTCTTTAACTAGTAAATCACAAGTGTTTCTGCTCTTTACCCATGACTAACATTTGTTTCTCCCAATACTCTTGTGGGTGTTAAATTAATTACCAACTATAAATGGGCCATAAACATGTGAGTCTGCCTTGCAAGGTAGAATTCAATGCATCATTATTCCTGCCTTGTAATTGATGTTGGTCCCCCTTACACTAAAAATTGGATTAAGTGTTGGCTTTCCTTGCTCTCAGTCAAAACTTTAACTGTCACAATACTGAGATGAAAGATTTCATAATTTTTCATGGACACTGCCATTTTGTGTTGCTAGTTTTCATGGGTGCCATCATTTTAGGTTTCGGATTACTATGGTGCTACATGGTTGCCTATTACCCATGACATCATGACAGTCTTGTTAGAAAAGCTGGATGTGTACGTTAAATAGAATCTTGTTGAAAAATAAAGGAAACAACAAAACCTTGTTTTTGAGCATTCTTTTTGGTTAGAATTTTCTGATAGGAATATCGTTTTGCTTGTGACCTTGAATTTAGCAATCATCCTAAACCTGTAATGTCCCTAAATCTCTGGCACTTTATTAATTAATTCGGTTTACTTTGACTTCTTTGCTGCACTCATACAACAGTATATAAAATATCAAGTTATAGTAACTAAACAATAGCATCCTTTTTTCAACATAAAGACAATGAATGTTGGGTCAATGTGTTTAATGAAGACATAAAAATCCTTTTGTTTGATATTTGTTTAACCTCCCTACTTGGAAGTTAGATAAAAATACAACCATACTTTATTGTAAATCAACTTAGAAATACACATAGCCATGAAGAGTTCATGATTTCTTTTTCTACCCTATTTTTTTTCATTGTCTTAACTATCAGGAAACAAGAATGAATGATATTTCATAACTAATGTAAAATTCAGCTTGATAAGAAAGAATTATTTATCCATCCATTTTATTAGCTGATTAATCAGTTGAGGTGAGCACACCCCACTAGGAATAGTCACGCTGGTTAGAGCTCAGCTATATTGAAGGATAGACACAAACAATGGCACATACAGTACAGTATTCTGTACCCTCTCCCCACCCTATGCTGTGGAGAAATAAATACGCCAACATATCACTGAACAGCAGGAAAAACCTGAAGTTATTGAAGGAAGCCCACAAAGACAAGAGAAGATGACAACACCAAAACCCTGATATGAAATCAAACTAGAAACCCAAGAGTTGAGTTACATACAAATGTCACTGTGCTGAGTGTTGAAAGGATAATTAAGGAAGCCTTACTGCCTATGTTATTGCATTTTAACATGGAACAGGCATGTGCCATAAAGTAAGAAAAAAAACCATATGAATTATCAACATATAAAACTGCTTCTACAATAATAGTGAAATTATTCCATTTTAAAAGTGTTTTGGTCTTTGTAAATTCTTTTATGCATTTTTGTATTAAATGTTACATTTTCCACAGGAGTACTTTAAACTAACATCCTTTCTCCTTATAGAAACATAGCTTAGATGAGTGATTTCAGCCTACAAAGGAAAAGGAAAATATTTTGGTAAAGTGTTTGGTACTGCCGCTTCTGAAGACCTAGTACTACTCAATCAATCGCTATGGAAAGTTTCCATGTGTTTATGCAGATCTTAAATTGTTCTCCTTTTAAATACAAATGTATAACGGATATAGACCTGGCAAATAATTATTATAAGGTGCAGATTGATTTACTTTCAGATTAATTTCTAAATTATTTGCTTCATAATTCTGATGTTAAATTTTGTGAACTGGATTTATAAATGCAAACTGGTATTCATGCACATCTCTGCTTCAGATGTTTTTTCTTCCTTCTGCTTAATACCTTTCACAATGAGTCATCTTTACTCTCCTCACTATTAGCTGCAAAATTACTTTGAAGACTGAAAATAAAGAAAAGCAAATGGTCTACATTAATATGGGATTTACAGTTTATTTACTTCTTGAGATTGTTCAATGTGGAGGTGGGGATGGGGCCTAAGGAAAAGACAACAAAAAAATAATATTAAGTGTTCATCAAGATTTATAGACTTCTGTGTTAGTCAGAGAGCGAGTGTACATCTGCAGACAGAGAGATGTGCAGTGAATACATATCGTTGTCTGTATCGGACAATGAACAAATGGGAAGCTCAACAGGCCAATGATAAAAGACAGCATGAAAAACTAGAGCACATTGAGATATCATATTAGATTGCTAGATGATTAGGCATAACTGAAGTGAAGATATGAAATCTTCTTAACAGGAAAAAACATATTAGGAACAGGGATACGCAGATTATGTAAGAGAATAAAGGCCATGTATAACTTGAACCTAAACAGTGATAAGGATAAAAATTGAACTGATGCTGAGATGTTCTAAATAGAAACAAAAAATAGGGAAGGACTGTCATTCAGGCATAACATTCCTTTTTGTCATACCCCCACATCTCTTAACATTTTGCTACAGAAGCTTATTTCTACCAGATTGGAAAACTGGTACTTATAAAAAATATGGTGTATCATAGCACAGCTGATCCTTGAAACCTTAGAAGAACAAGTTTGTATGTAAACTGTTTGTACAATTAAATCAATGTGCATTTAGGTATCCATCCATAAACTGTTCATATATAGCTACATACAACTTTTACACCTGCTGAAAATTGTTCATGATGTCTATTTAAATTACAAATGCAGCTAAATATGGCTAGTTATCTGCATAAATTATGGTTTTATTTCATGTTGTGCTATTACATTTAGAGGACTACACAGATACCTTTGCAACATAATTGTAAACTATTTGAATTATATTACAACTAAATACCTTTTGCAAAAATAGTTGGCAATTGGTAACTTTAGGTTTATGTGTAGTTAAATTTATAATGATAAACATATCTATAACAAAAATGTTTTCTTGCTTTTTTTCTAGAAACATACAGTAAACACATGTTGCCTGCTGAAACATGGGTGGTTCAAACATATTAACTGCCCTTTCCTAAAATCAATAAATACACTCAATCCATCCTTAACTAATGAAATTTCTGCAAAAAGACCTCACCTTATCTTAATAAAACAATGGCTTATCTTACAATTTTGCAAATTTGGCACTGGGTGCACCTCACAGTGGGATATAACTAATTAGTTGACTTAGAGCGATGAATGAGTGGTTAGTTGTTGTCTTATATATCAAGCAACATTTTGGAACCTAACTCACAAATGCTAAGAAACAGAAGATATGTTGTTCCTGCTCATTTTCAGGTCTGCTCTGTGCTTGAATTGCTTAATGGTGTGACCCAGAGACTTGGTGGGAGGCACAAAAGCATAATTTTGGGAGCAGTTCCATTGGCACTTGTCTAAAATGTGGAGTTGTAAGAAATAGTTGGCTTCCTAGCAAAAATGACAGCCTAGTCAATGCAGTTGCATTTAAGATATAGCAAGTTAACTGTCTCTCTGTCCATAAGTAACAGAAACTCCCAGCTGAAAGTATGGCTTATGACACTGCTGACCAACTCATAAACATCTGAGGAGCTAACTTTTAATGATGGAGTCCACCATCTGAGTTTTAAAGGCATAAAGGCTGTGCTTGGATACAAAGCCTATACTTTTCTCAGAAGGTGACCAAAATAATGCTGGCTTGTTGTGCCTTACATCAGTGGTTTATAAACTTTTTTGACTTTGTAGACTGGACATGTGGAAAATACAATAAACATATTTACTCTGTATAATGATTTCGCCAACTAGCGTTGGAAGTAAAAAACTCATAAGTGTCTGTATTCTCTTTTTAAATCTGGTTTCTTAATAGAGATTCTAGTATCCAGATATACTAATATTATAGCTGGGGTGCATGCCCTTGGAGTTTCAAGTGTCCAGGCCACATGCAAATCTAACTCAAAGAACAAAATATGATGTAATTTTTTGTTTGAATTGTTATATGAAAATTGGCTAAAAAAACATAACCTGAGAATTCACTGATTTTCTTTGATTGACAAAATTATCCTTCAGATTGGTACTGGTTTGTGGACTGGTAGTTGGGAAACACTGGCTTACACAGAATTGCCACGGAATACGGCCAGCCTCTACCAAGATTTCAAATTAACCTGAAGAACTTGAACACAAATGCAATTAATTTAAATTGTCTGTTACAGTATCTGCTGCTATATTTTAACATTTTCAGGTGATATCACAATCTACATTTTACAAAATTTTTGGAACACTGGTTAGAAAAGAGAAAACAAATGCTGGTAGGACAAAGAGTTCTTCTTATTGAGGCAGACATAGACAGTTCTAAACTATTGCTCTTAATTAATTTGCTTCTATTTGTAGTAAACATTTGATAGTGTGCACTATTATGAAACAAACTATTATTAAAAAACTATTTCAACAATGCATTGAGTATACTTCTCCAGCCACATCCTATTACAGGTTGATTAAAGAAATAGTAAATTGATATGCAGTTTAAGCATGTGTAACTTGAAGCCATAATAGTTGCATTCACATTAATGTGAATATTTGTCAGTGTAAAACAGATACATCTCATTAATATGTGTTACTATATGAACTGTCAACTATATCATTCTGAGTCTTTCTGGAAGAACAAAGAAAATTAAGATTAGCTTTATTGATAAAGTTTTGTAAAAGTTCATAAATTTTATGTAAACTCGGTCTCCCTGTGCATTTCTCAGCCATAAATAATTGAAATGCAGACATAAAACATACAGTGCTGCTTTCTCTTATTTATTCCTAGCACTCAGAGAATGTAATTTTGAATGTAATAAATAACACAAAATGTGAACCTTGCATGTCAGTCCACAAATGTGTACATGTTATGCCAAATATTGTGTTGATCTCCAAAATACAAGAAGAAAAAGCCAAGCTGTAAACTGTTGGTGAAATATGATACATTTGCTTACTTTCTATCAGTACATGTATCCATTTTGAACCCTCTTTATCCATTATTAACATGCAGCAGGCCCTCAGCTATTCCAGAAGTACAGGGTTAAAGGTACAAAATAATCCTAGATGGGACACCAGCACATGGATAAGCAGTGCACCTCATGTTAAAGTATCTGAAAGTTACATATTTGAATGTGTTTTTTCTTTGCATGTATGAGACCCCATTCTATGACAGCAACTACCCTTCTTGATTAGCACCAGGAAGCAACAAGAATTTAAATGACGTTGATGGCCTGGTCCAGGTGTTTTTACACTACAAGTAACACCTTTAAAGGAGGAATAACTTGTATTTTTATTACATCAATCATAAGTGAAATATTTAGATATTTGCCTGAAAGGGATAGAATGGAGGAGATTCTTGTAGTGTCGCTCCTTTTGCAGTTATTATGCTTTAGTTTGTATTTTTTTCTGTTTTTTCATAATGTGAAATACTTGTTTCTTTCAGCTTCTTCAATATTAGCTTATATGCTGAACTTCATTATCGATTGTAGTTTCCAAAAAACTTTAAATATATTCATCTGCCAGGAATGCTTGTAGTTCATTTGCAGAACAATGCAAGTGACATCATTTTGCAAAAAAGTAAGATTGCATTAAAAAAATTAACGCAACTAAAGTGAGTGTCTAAAAAACACAATCAGAGCAACTGTCGTAATGTTCACTATGCTTCGACAGCAACTTCCCCAGGATGTAATCTGAGGTGCACCCTTGCCTAGAGTACACAGAGAAGCCATCATAGTCAGACAATCCAAAAGAAAACTCCTTCAGCGCAAGTGACTAATTGGGCTTCTGCCTGTAAGAGTGTCTCTTCTTCACAGCAGGATTGTGTAATGCGAGCCCTCTACACAACAAAGCTTCATATACAGTGTTGCCATCAGCAATAACAAAATGGGCTAGAAGCATTCTGTGATCGCAATGCCGTCACATACATATACTACATAAGGAGAGAAGACCAAACACGCAGTGAAATTTCATAGTTCCAGAAAGACTGTTGCTTTTGGTAACACATTTTGTTCTGTAGCTTTTTCTTTAAGCTTATGTTGTGCTTAAATCTTATTGATCTTCACTTCTGCAATAATGATGGCAATACTAGTAAACGAGTTTCTTAGTTTCTCCTGTAGTCAATAAAAACAACCTTTTTTTATAAAGTGTCTTTTTCAGTAATTTTGCATATCCTTAATTGACTATAGCAATTTTTGAGATGAACTCTAATGTCTTTCTGGTCTCCTTTTTATTTTTGTGTGAAATATATCAGATGATTTGTTCTCTTAGAAATGCCTTGAGTGTTTCACAAGGTGTTCCAAAGTTTTAAGCGTTTGTTCTACTTGAGTGTACATCCTAGGTCTCTCTTCTGAATAACAATGTCAATATCTGTGATGATGCTTTAGGTAAAAGAATAGAGGAAATGCTCACGTTTACAACAACCCAAGATAAAACCAGATATGTCAAAGGCAGACATATAATTTCAAATACTTGGATGATTATTTAATGTAATATATTCAACTATAGATAGATAGATAGCATCTGAGTCTCCAGCAATTCTGCTATGTCAGGATGTAGAAAACATTGAATGGGTTATTTATTTACTGAATTATGCAATTTTGTGCTTGACTTCAATATATACTGTATTTGCATGGATTAAACTGCTTTGGTTCACATAAATACTATACATTTTGACTAGTTACCATAAATTGGAATTGGAACCAGACAGGGATGCTCATTGCTTTTGAACCCTTAGGTATCTATTGTTGGTTAAAATCCAGAATCAAAGAGATCATAATGGCTGAGCAAAAACAAAAAAAAACTGTTTATGCTGATAATAAGGTGCTTCATATTTTGGACTCTTATCACTGTGATTAGTAGTAAAGTGGTTAGGTGAATGTAATAAGATCTCTGTGTTACTGATTAAAAATGTGGTCACAAAAGGAAAAAAGATCTCTGGATTTAAAATCAGTTTGGTTAAGATTGTTCTATTCCCAGTGAATTCTCTAGCATGTTAAACTAAACCAGATGATTTCTTACTGATTTTGTCAGAACAATTACAGCATGCAATTTTGTTCTCTTGAATAACAATTCGTAAAGATTAAAAAAAGGAAAGTAGTAGATGTAGATGTCATGTAGCCTGGTTTTATGTGCCAGTAGAAAAGAGGCATACTCGGTGTTTGTAACAAACTCTAATACTTTTTCCAATGCTCCCTTGCAGACGTAAATATCTTGGGTTTCTCCTTACAAAAATAATTTGATGTCCTGCTCAGCTACTTACTCACCAATAAAACAACAGCTTTTCACCAATAACTGCAATTTCTCTTTTTTCAGATTGATTTACTACCCAGGATGTAGGCCTCATTCCATATAGGGTGTAAACTATGTAGCTCTGCTTTATATATATATATATATATATATATATATATATATATATATATATATATATATATATATATATATATATATATATATACACCTGCATTTTTATCACTCTTTAAATTAATATTGTTTTTTTATCAGTATGCTGCTGCTGGAGTATGTGAATTTCCCCTTGGGATTAATGAAGTTATCTATCTATCTATCTATCTATCTATCTATCTATCTATCTATCTATCTGTCTGTCTGTCTGTCTGTCTGTCTGTCTGTCTGTCTGTCTGTCTGTCTGTCTGTCTGTCTGTCTGTCTGTCTGTCTGTCTGTCTGTCTGAAATAAAAAGCTGGAACTAGATAATGCAAATAATTACAAAATCGTTTCTGGTATGTCCTGTGAACTTTATCAAACTGTATAATTTTTTTTCCTCAGAAATATAAAATTGCTATAAAAATACTAATTTAGTGTACACTATGCAACATGTGGAGGGAGCTGATATCAACAAACAGTGTGTTGCTAAATTCTTATCTTGTATAAGAACTAAATAAGACATTCAGAATTTTTCATTATCTAGTTCAGGTTTGCAGGAGGCCATAACCTGTCTCAGTGGCATTAGGCATAAGGCAGGAACAAAGTTGGGACAGGGCAACAGTCCATCATAGTGTATACTCATGCACACACTCAATTTCACCCAACTGGAATCACCAGTTAATCTAACATGCCTACCCCTTTGGGGATGTGGGCGGAAAACAGGAATACCAGAGGAAAACCCATGAGTACATGGGTAGAATGTGTGAAGTTCACACAGATAAATAGGCCAGGATTTTGAATCCATAAGGCAACAGCAGTAACCACTCAATCAGCATGTCACTGTTCATTAAAAATATCCTGACAAGCCATGACAGTCTAGAAAACAATACAATTCCTCAAATAAATCATATTCTAAATTGCTCAAGCTATCAAAAACAAAATGTTAAAATCTATATACTGTATGTTCATGGTCTGTCAGAAGTATATTGAACTTTATTAACATAAATTGCTGAACATTGTTAATTTGAGAAAACTGGGATCACTGCTGGCCCAAATGTCATAATGTCATATGATTCTTGCATCTGCAATCATTATTAGCCTCTACTTTTCTCCTGTTTCTGCTCTGGCTTTCTATGATTTTCCAGATGTCAATGAGACCCACTACATCTAATCTTCTAGGACAAACCTTAAAAACAATAAAGAAATACTTAAGCACATTTATGCTAGTTACGCAGAATGGTCTTTGAATCCCTGAAGATTTTTTCCTCTCTCTTCTCCCTAGCTAGAGTTTTTTATTTTTTTCTGTTATCCCTGACCATTTGAACACAGCATCTGACTTATCATTGTAATCATGAAAGAGTTAAAAAATAATTAAGGACTCTACATTTAATTGATTACTTTGTATATCTATATTATTTAGTGAACTGATTTATTTTTAATTACTACTTTAGTTATTTCATTTATTTATTCAGATGTTAATTTATTTCTAATTTTTTTCTTTTTTCTTGCAATAGGTTCTTCTTTACATTTCATAAAGCACTTTGACCTAAAGGCCTTGTATGAAATTGTCCTATTGAAATAAATGCTGCTGTTGTTATAATATGATATAGAAACAAAAAAGAAATGTGACATAAATGAAAAGTAAGACTAAGCACAAATTAAGATTATAAAGCAAAGAATAATGTGTCTGATAGCCTTTAGTTAATGACTACAAGCTGTAACAGCATGTCATGCCGAATGTGCAAAGAAGGCTATAATACTGGATGAATGCACAGTGATTACGGCAAAAGAACAATGAGTAACTTTTAGAAATAACTTGCACGCTTGCATGTTTCTATGTATAAATGTAAATTGTATGCTAAAATGTTTGTTGTATATTTTCATGCTTGCATAACTCCTTATTGAAAAAACGTTATATGGAAGAAGAAAATACTTTCTTATACATAATATTTTGAGTAAACTCTTTGTGTTCATTGGGAATACGTTTTCCTTGCTTATCTTTAACATTTGCTATTGAAGTTACTCTAGAGTAAGAAACATATGCTTGGCAATGTGTAAAAACCAACGACGATAAATATCTACCAAAACTATCTGAAGTTTGCAGAGAAATGGAGATGGAGGAATTACATGCTAAACTGTAGTACGAAAATGAATGCAGTATTATAATATTAAAGACACAAATCTGCATCAGCCTGAAAATCTGTTTCCTTTACATGGGTTGTTTAAATTGCAGTTTGTGATGTGTGTTTACTACTGTCTACATAATCACTGTATTATATTAGCCATGCACTGTTTGAGAGTATACAGGCAAGATTTAAATTAGTGTCATCTATGAGTTTTATTTAGATATAAGGAATCCTGTAATGTGTGATTCATAATCTGCAGAATTGAAACTGTTTCAATAGTCTATAGTTGGTTAGTCTTGAATACTGGACTATTGATGTTACAAGTCCCTATTTGAATGTCATCTTTGATGTAAATATACAGTGCAGGTAGGAATTAAGAACAAGTAATATGCTGTGACATCATTTTTTTCTTCTGAAGAACTTCACTGCTGAGAGTAGAAAACATACCATACCAAGTTTTTATGTAGCCAGTCAGATGATTTTCAGATGTTTAATATTAAAAACTACAGTGAATCTGATGGGGTAAGACAAACCTAGCCATTTCATATGAAAACAAATAGTGTATACTGTAACATATCCATAATAGTTTGCTTTTGCTAAATGTGATGATATTATCAATATGGTTGTTTGTTGCCAAAACATTTATATTTCACTTTGATTGGTGTTTTTGTACTTGAATTTTTACTGATGTTGCATTATTATATTTAAATAAAAAAAGCTTGTATTGTATTGTGTTTACACCAGTGCACAAGTTCAATGACAACTGAGATGAATTGAATTTACCTAAAATCAGTAATTAGTACATGAACTCCCAAAGTCAATGATTAACTGTTTAGCTGTATTAAATATAACTTTTAAACATAAAGTATAACATTATTTAAAAATATCCCTTTTTACTGCTTTAATGTTACCTTTACAACTGAACATTTACTAAAGTATAGTGTTAACTGTAAGTTTCATTATGAAATGCAACACTGGAGCACATAATGGAAGTCAGATATATGGTACAAGAATATTGTGGCCTCATTTTCACAAGAAACAGAGATGTTATGAGTGTCTTTATTCTTAATTCAATGACATTTGAATTCAAAATCAAACTACATAAAAATCACAGTACTCAATTATTTTCTCCTCTATCATTTAAGTTAATCCGATAAATATGGCATATTGTAAACTAGACTAAAAAGGAAAAACTGCAAGCTAAAATAAACAAGGTTTTCACAAAATTAGCATAAATGTGTAAGGATAACTAATAAGTACTATGACTCTGACCTCAAATAACAAAATAAAATGTTACATTCTTTTGATCACATTACATGTAAATACGAAAATACATAACAAATATACATAACCACTTCCCATAAGTAAGCTTGAGGACTATTAATATTAAAAACAGTTGTAAACTGCAAATAGTACATGCTCAAGCCTCTATTTGTAAGACATTGCTGTTTATGTTGCATTTCTGGCATACTTTGCATTAGATGGCCCAATAGGAGTTCAGGAGAGCCCAGTTCAGGTGAACCGCTAGGGCATTAAAATTGACTATGGTTATATAAAACATAAACCTGAAATATTCTCAGGGACCATTTCTCACTCAGGGAATGTCATGCCCCAGTTTCCTGATATCAGGATTCAATTTTTTGCAGAAAAAATGTTAAATTTAATGAAAATTGCAAAGATCAGAAACTAAGTGTAAAAATGTAATGTGTATTGCAGGTCCATAGTGGGGCAACCATTTAAAAAACAATTTTTCACAGAAATTATAAGGCAATGAAATATTTTTCCATTTTCAAGAGAAAAGATGTAAATAAATAAAACAGCCTAGGCACAGAAGATTCAAGATAACTGGGAGGATGGCAAAAGCTTTCAAATCTTCTTCTATCAGGGAAATGTAAAACTATGATTGTGGCTGAGAGAGTGAGATGTAAAATAAGGGTTTTGCAGAGTTACTTAGACTTAACTCCATTTTACAAAACAGAAGGCTACAGTCTCTGTATGTCAGTAATGAGCAGATGAAACAAGAGGATCATAGAGAGAGAGAGACAGAGAGAGAGAGAGAGAGAGAGAGAGAGAGAGAGAGAGAGAGAGAGACCTGTGAAAAAGCTCTTACCCGCATGCCTTCAAAGCGTGACAAGGCTCTTAATGGTCTCAAAGCTCGAAGGGTCCTAAGATATTTTATTGCAGAGAAGTCCTGATATTGCAGGGCGTTAGCTACAAGGCTTATTAAAGAGACCTATATGGAGACACAAAAGCAAAAAGAGTCCAAGCTGTTAGCGACAGTTCCAAAACTCACTCTGAGGGTCAGGGGCCAAAAACCAGAAAGCACCAAATCCTGAACCTGGGAGAGAGGGAGCGGGCCTGTTAGTCATGAAGAGTATTTCTGTTGTCAGTTTTTGGTTTATGGTGCAGCATGTTTCCCACCCGACTGAGAAAACCTAAAAGCATTTTTAGTTATACTTCTTTAATTTTCATTCAACCTGTCATGTGAATCTGGGAAATGGAATTTACTTCAACTAAAAATCCACTCTTCATTGAAGCACTTGACAAAGTCTAAAGTTGGAAAACAGAGGAATAGAAACAAAAAAGCATTCCAGTGCTGTTGCTGCATTGATGCTGTTCTGGTCTGCATCACAAGCTACACATTAGTACTTATGTAATACATTAGCATATAGATAGATAGATAGATAGATAGATAGATAGATAGATAGATAGATAGATAGATAGATAGATAGATAGATAGATAGATAGATAGATAGATAGATAGATAGATAGATATGAAAGGCACTATATAATAGATAGATAGATAGATAGATAGATAGATAGATAGATAGATAGATAGATAGATAGATAGATAGATAGATAGATAGATAGATAGATAGATAAACAAGGAAGCTTTGAAAATGCCACTAAGTGACTGTTAACAACCATAGGCTTGCTGTTGAATTGAAAGGTCAGACATCAGATCTTTGAAACTAGGCAGGTTGCTGTTTTAGCATCAGTCCAGTCCTTGAGAAAACACATGAAATCATTATCTGGAGATGGTTGCAGTGAAAGACCCTCCAAGCTGAAAAAGCAAAGCCTTGTTACTCAAGAGAGAAAACACACTAACAATGTGGCACAATTAGCTCTTCACAGTCTGAAGAAACTTTTCCAGTGAGAGGGGACTACTTTTCAGACTGCTTAGGAGATTATAAACCCTGTGAATTTAGAGTTGTGATGAAATCATTGGAGAAGGCATTGTTCAGAGCATACAGTATCTTGTCAAAACACATGATTCTTAGAGGTTACCCTTACCCTCATCCCTGCAAATTTGGATAGGGCTCGCAGAGGCCTCAGTGCCCTAAGCGTCCTGAGAACTTTCATCGTGCCAATTTGGTCATATCTGAGAATGGAAGCCGTGAGGCAAACAAGTGAAATCTGTACGGATTAAATGAAGTTGTACACCATTAGAATTGTGCAGAATCTTTAGGAGGCAATAAATTGACCAAGCTTACTTACAATACTCAATCCAGGGGGAGATTTTACATCATCCACATTAACCCAAATGTGATTGGTAAAATCTGGAGAAAATGACACCAATTCAATGAACATTTAAAGCTGATATATGCGTTTTCTTGAAACTGTGCAACCTTAAATGAACCAACAGTGTGCTCTGCTCTTACCTTCAACTCCAATTTCCCACATTTCTCTTTGTTTCTTGATTCCCAGCTCCATGGTCGGGTGCAGATGTGAATTTTTTATTCATCAACAGCTTTCACATATGCAAGAGCAGGATCACCCAAAATTGCAGAACTTTTCCTTCTAACAGCTCAAGCAATCATTGGTTCCCTCATCCAAACTTACATTTAAAGTAGTAGTCTGTAAGACTTCAACTTATCCCTACCACCTAAATAAACTTTGTTATTAGTAATTTCATATATTGAAGACAAAACAAGAAATGTTAAACTTATTTCTCTGTACCAGTAGACTATTCTATACAGTGTTTATGCCAATTAGATGCAATAAGGTCATTCAGTCATTCACAGTTCAATATGTGCTATTCAAAATTGAAAAATGACAGATATGGTCATTTCACTCATGTTGGTTAAGAGGGTCCAAACAGGGACTTGCTAGGATGGTTAATTTTAAGAGTGTATGTAGTTGGAGGTTTGGCAATTAATGAGAAAAACATTACTGTCTTGAAACATTTTCTCTTTGGAGAAATGACAGATTTGGAGAATGACAGATATGGTCATTTCAGTTAAGAGGGTGCAAGCATATTATTATGTTAGTGTATTGAGTGTATGGTCAATTGTAGTTGGACTTTTGGCAGTTTATGAGAAAAACATTACTGTTTGAAAGTTTTTCTCTTTATGTTTTGAAATAATTGATCCAACTATGACTCAATTGATCTTTTGGCAAAGCCCTAAACAAAAATTACAGAAGAGCATTTTAAGTTTAACTTATTTTTTCGATTTAAGTTTAACCTATTTTTTTCTATTTTTAATAATTATCCATTTTCATGATGACAATTGAATCTCTTGCCATAGCAAGTATTTATTCATTTTTGTTTATGCATTACATGTCATGGGACAGAATGGTGTGACAATGGATAGTACTACTTCATTGAATGAGCATCCTGGGTTCATATCTCATGTCTTGTTATTGTGTATGTGGAGTCTTCCTTGTGTTGCATTTTCACATCTCCAGAGACGTGGTGAAAAGGTTGACTGGCAATTCCAAAATGGCTCGGTATGTTTATGAATGTGGCTGTACATGAGTGAACCATGCAATGGACTGTTTCACACCCTGTGCCAATGCTACCTGGACAGGCTCTGACCCTTTACAGCCCTGAACTGGATTAGATAGGTTTGAGAATGTTATGTTACATAATATGTATTTTTCAGTGGAAATTATTTGCCTATTTTCTGACTTCCTCTTTTACTGCAAATTTTTAATACTAAATGCTCAACGACCAAATCCTAATACTGAATTAAGGGCACCTGAGTGCCCTTTATTCAATAATGTTTTTAAACTTAATTATTGATAGAACAAGGTCATTCTCATTTTCATTGGTGGATTTTTATATTTGTATTTGGAAATTAGAAATGGCAAAATACCTCATACCACCCCCACAAAAAAAGGTTGAAAAAAAAAAGAATTACTGACTACATTATGACTCCTACAACTGCATGAGACATCTCTTCTAGAACTCTTTTATATCAGTAGAGTATGAAATTGAAGCAGTGGATGAATTCTGTTTAAATAATGGACTCTAGGCAAAAAAGAATAGCAGTTTACATGTAAAACTCCCTTTTTTCTTTCATGGCCACAGATCTAGATATCTTAATTTTAAATATTAAAATTGCTTAAGCAACTAGAACAAGTACTGGACACTTCTGAAATGTGTGTTTGAAACATACTTTATGGGTGTGAAAGACTTAAGCTACTGAGTAGTTTGGAGGCACTAGGAGGCCAACACATAAATAATATGTTAAGTGGGGAACTCTGACTTCTGCTGATTACTATTTGTCTTTATAAGGCTTGCATCTTTATCCCTGAAAACATACCAAAAACACATTATGAAAAAAAATACAATATAGAATATTGTGGTAATGCTTAATTATTACTTGGTCTCTTTCTACTGATCATGTTGAAGTGAAGCCTTCCATCAGAAAATTATTTCCTTAGAAATCTAACCTCCAAGGCTGATAGTAAATGTATTTAGTTGTGGAATTAAAATGCTCAGAAAATGCAAATCAGAAAAAAGAGCAAATGCATATAGTAGTTTGAAATAAAATATCAGGAAATTAAAATAGTAATTTCTTGTCATTTAGAACTTTTCCTGTTGTTCCCTAAGTGTTAATATTCACATGACCCTGAAACTGTTTAACCTTTTATATCTGGGGTTGGCTTTACCTGTGTTTATTTTATTGTAAATATCTGCTGTAGTGACACTGACTGTACCATAATGTTAATCCATTCCTACCTATGACCAGGCACATCATACCGATTAGTTCCCTGTGCATTGTAATTGAAACAAGCTATATGAAATAAAGTTTGCCCATTTATTTTTAAAATAAAACTAATTTTAAATAAACAAACAAGAATAAGCCTGAAAGAAGCCATTCATAAGAACATAATTAACATCATTTTCAATTTTCTACACTGCTTGTAAACTTTGTAATTTCTAATCACTCAAATGTATTTTATGTATAGTCTCCTCCGCCACTCTGTGATGACAATATTAATTTCCTCAATACACTTAACACTTACTTCAGCCGGTTTGAAGAAAAGAACAACACAACAACAATTAAACCCCTCACAGCCTGAACAATGAAGCACTCTGTCTTGACCCAGCTGATGTTCGGAAGACACTCCGCAGAGTCAATCAACGGAAAGCTGTTGGTCCTGACAACATAACACTGTGTGTACTCAGGAAATATGCGGATCAACCAATGCATGTTCATACAGACATTTACAATACCCCCTCCCTCCCCCCCCCACCGAGGCAAGCTGTCGTACCTCCATGCTTGCTTCAAGGCCACTATTATCATCCCATTAGCAAAGAAGTCACCACCAGCATCAACACTCAATGACTGTCACTTGTGAATCCTGAGCTTTACAGCCGCCCTAACCTCCAACACAGACAGGCAGGACACAGGTTTAACACAACACCCAGGATTATTTAAAGTTATTAAGTGTACAAAACTCCAACACCGCAACACACAGTCTCTTCTTGCCACCAGTCCTTCTTCCTCCACTCCTCCTCAGACTTTGTCCTCTTCCTCCTGACTCTGGCCATCGAATGGTGGAGAGTGGCCCCTTTTTATTGGGCACCCGGTGCCCAACGAGTGTCTTCCGGCCACACTTCTGGGTGTGGTGGAAGTGTGGCCACACTTCTGGGTGTGGTGGAAGTGTGGCCAAATAAGGCCCTGGAAATGTCCATGCGCCCCCTGGCCCAACTGAAAATCAAGGGGGCAGTCCTCTGTTGGCTCAGGGGAGAAATTGTCCTGAAAATACTCTCTCTCCCAGTCTTCTACACTCAGGGCATGCTGGTAAGGATTTCGCCTGCCCGCCATACACCCTATATAGCACTCACAACCATACTGATGAAGTGCTTTGAAAGACTGGTTAAGGACTACACTATATAACATCCAGACTTCCTGCAATGTTCAATCCACTTCATTTTGCTTACACCCTAACTGCTTCACTGATGATGCCATATTGACCATGGCCCATCTGGAGAATAAGAACAGTTATGTGCAGCTGCTCTTTTTTGACTTTAGGTCCGCTTTTAATACAGTTAACCCCCAGCACTTGGTAAGAAAACTTGACCAATTAGGCATCAACACCTTATTACGCAATATTGGACTTCCTCACAGACAGACCCCAGAACATACATGTTGGAAAAAATATCTCTGAGACCATCACCATGAATACTGGGGTTCCCCACAGCTTTATTCTCAGCACCCTGTTGTTCACTTTGATTACACACAACAAATCATGTCATCAAATTTGCATATGACACAATGGTGGTGGACCTCATCAGTAACAATGATGAATTAACCTACAGAGAGGAAGTGAACTAATTGTTGTCTGGTGTGACAACAACAACCTGTCACTGAATTATAACAACACAAAGGAAATCATTGTTGACTTCAGAAGGAGACACATGGCACATACTCCACTTACAATCAATGGCAACGCCATGGAGTCAGGAAGAAGCACAAAGTTCCCCGGGGTGCACATCATGGATGACGTGACATGGACTACAAACTACAAACACCAACTCCCTTGTCAAGAAACTTTCTGCAATGGATGAATTTAGTAAATTTCCCCCCTTCTGTCTTCACAACATTCTACAGAGGTGCTATAGAGGTCATTTTCACCAGCAGCCTAACAGCCTCGTATGGCAACTTCACTGTTTTGGATCAGAAGTTCCTACAGAGAGTGGTGAGGATGGCAGAGGAAATCCTTTGAACCACCCTCCTGTCTATACAAGATCTGTACTTGTCACGCTGCCCTAGAAGAGCCACCAAGATAATCAGAGACCCCACCAACCCTTGTACATGGGCAGTTCTAACTTTTGTCCTCTGGCAAATGCTACTGCAGAATGTGGTGCAACACTGCTAGACTCACTAGTTCTTCAAACAGGCCATCAGACTACTTAACTCTCTCTACCAACAAAAACATGTTGAGCTATTGGGACTGTTAATTTCTGGAACAAACAATACAGACTGTGTGAGCACATATATTTAGAATCTCATATCTCCTAAAATGCTGTTATGTCTGTACATTATGTTAATGTTTTTGTCACTTGAACACTTTCCAACTATTCACCTATGTGTCTATTGAAACATACATATGCTAGCTATGTAGGCCTGTGCTGTAAAAAGCCCAGGCTCCTAAAAACTATTGAAATCATCAGAAAAATGAAATGCAGAGTCGGTGGTTTTGTTTTGCGGACACGCTCGCCCCCCTTGTCGATCTTTCGTTTGTCTTTTCTCTGTGCTTTCACTTTGGTGACAGAGTCGGTTTCTTTAAGCTTCATACTGTAGCCTCGTACATTGTTCTTCTTCCGACTCGTTAACTTGGGGCCGCCTTGCCAGCTCTTTGAGCTTCATGCTGTAGCCTTGCACTTCCAGGCCAGACAGACAGACACACACACTTCCACGCATAGGCGTTTATATACTGTATAAGATTATGTCTGTTTGCTGTCTATTATTGTCTATCTGTTGTTGTGTAACATGCACTTGTCTTTATATTTGTGTTCATACCTTGAACCAGGAGAAATGCAATTTTGTTCAGCTGCGCACTCCTTGTTGTTTGGTTTGAATGACAATAAAGTAAATCTATCCACATATATACATACATATATAAATAATAGCTTGGGTATGTTCATATCATCTCTTGAATTTCAATAGAGGCCCAGACAGATTTTGTTTCTCTGAAGGCTTGATGTGCCTTACACAGAAAACTTTGCATCTGTAAATAATCGACCATAATATTTTTTGATGGCTGTATTATAGTGATTAATTTTTCATATCCTGTACCATAAGTAGTTTCATGTTTTGTCTCTTTTTGTTATTTCAACATATTGGACCTGGTGTCAGCCCATTTTAGGTTACAGATATCCACATAAATCTATACAGAGCAATCAAGCAGGAAACAGTTTCTTTAGATAGCAGGGTAAATCCCTATTAGATATGTAAAGAGCTGTGCAAGTGCCACATAAAACTGCAGGAAAGATATTGGGATGGCCAGAAGAGGTAGATACAGCTACTTGTACATTAGCCAACATGGCAGTGCAAGATAAAACTCAATAAAAGTAACAACTGATAAATTAATAAATTTAAAATTATTCAATATCATACTGATTGTGCTGTTTTCATCACTGAGAAACAAATTAATGTCTAATTTTCATTGTATAAATTTAAAAAAGGAACAATGTAAACAAAACAAATAAAAAAAAACACAGATAAAAGTATGAAACACAAAAAGTCTAAGGATTTCCTCCAAAGTGTGTTTAATTCACTCAAACAACCACAAACTTCCATTCAGTACATGTATATTGACCTTTTAGTTTTGTCTTCTCGGTTGAAATGGGTTGCAAGCATAGGCAAAATGACCTGGAAAGGGACTGAGAACTTCAGATATCTCAAAACTGGGAGTATGCCTAAAGAGACATACCCAGTGAGGTCCTCCAAAGTTCTAGAAAGTCCATCAAACCCAGCAAGGCTTCTAAAGAAAACAGAGTGCTGTATTCATGTTTACGACATTGCAGCCAGGATACCAATTATACGGGTGGCTGCCCCAAACTTTGCTATGGCCCTGTGTGGAGTTTGTAACTCCACACAGTTTGTATAGAGTTTGAGTTTGTGAATTTCCCCTTGGGATTAATAAAGTATCTATCTATCTATCTATCTATCTATCTATCTATCTATCTATCTATCTATCTATCTATCTATCTATCTATCTATCTATCTATCTATCTATCTATCTATCTATCTATCTATCTATCTATCTATCTATCTATCTATCTATCTATCTATCAATAGATAATATAAAGACCCTTGTCTTTATGTTATAACCAATTGTCATTGATATAAAAAGTACACCCAGATCCAGTGTTGCATTAATAAATTGTTTGTATTAAGTTTTTGTTTTATGACTAGTTATCTCTCTGGGCTTAAAGTGTGAGGCACAGTTGGGTGCATCTATATGTACAAATATTCCACCCGCCTCCCTATTGCTAACTAGAACTAGAACAGAACTATTTACAGCATAAATTGTGGATTATTGGAATAAAGTGCTTATTTAAACATAAAATTGTTTTTATCAAATGTTACTTTTCAAGTGAATAAAGTTGAATTTTATGCAATTATTTTTTATTTTGTATGCATAACATTTACTGTTTATCTTTAAGTGCATATATCTGCCATAGGATAAATTCAGTGTCAATTTAGGTATTGTGTACAGCAGGTTGATTTGCATCTCTACATTGACTCATCATAAATGACTGTATTTGAACAAAAGTGTCCTGTGAAATTTTTTCAGGATTGCTTCCAACCATGTACTTGATTTTAACCCCATAATGGGGAAACATGGCTGAGTGACTGTCTCTCTTGTCTTTATTTTTCCTTCTGAAGCAGTGATGCAAGGTGTTCGATATCATCTCATAATCAGGGCAATTCAATGATTGATTGTACAGGTACTCTGAATCTATTACTTCACTTATCTGACTTAAAATGGAGACCTTGTTCACAACATAGATTGGTGGAGGGATGAATGGACTTATTTAATTGGGATTATTTTCTGTTGAATCTCACATGATACCACTGATGAACACAGCACATTAGAGACCCCATAGGTTCCCCCATATTTTATAAACACACAGTATGGAAATTACACCATTGGAATTTTTTAAACACAATTCTGGTTTTTAATAAGATTTGCTTTAAATGTTTTCCTGATATAGTTCTTATTGATACCTACACCAACCAGCTATGAAATCTCCTTGAAACTGAAGAACATAAATGGAAATAAATTCCTTTATGTCATATAGCTGGAAGTGTTTTGGCGACAGGTCACACCAGGGCATTGCTTGTGTTACTAAAGGGGATGAATATTTAAGGATCAAACTGTTTTTCTTTTTTATTTGTAACTAATTTAAAAAGGATGTATAGAATATTGTTTCATGTTGATGTAACATTTTTATTACAATAAAAAAAGATTAAAAATATTATGATTTTGTACTATCTATTTATAAACTGAAAAACTTAATTTAATTGTGGTGTCATAGCAAGTTGGAGCCAATCGCAGCAGCATCAGTTACAGATCCCAATTCCCTATTAGGGCCCAATATATCTTAAGGCCACTCAGGTACACACTCACATGATTTTATATTGTAACAGATGTAGAGAAAAGCCAAGCAAAATGACACCTTTTATTGGCTAACTAGAAAGATTACAATATGCAAGCTTTCGAGGCAACTCAGGCCCCTTCTTCAGGCAAGATGCCTGAAGAAGGGGCCTGAGTTGCCTCGAAAGCTTGCATATTGTAATCTTTCTAGTTAGCCAATAAAAGGTGTCATTTTGCTTGGCTTTTCTCTACATTCATAATGGCTAACACGGTACAACACCCTAGTACTACATTGTAACAGATAAAATTTGAACAAATTTAAGGCACTAAATTGTTCTTATAGCCACTGCAGGCTCTCAAAATCCTTAGTTCAGTGGAACACTATACATCAATTTAAAGAAAAATGTGTAGAAATGTAATTGAATCTAGTTATCAACAGGGTTTCAGTTCCAGTAATGTCTCTTGAGCATCTGCCTGTCCCTAAAAAATCTAATTTTCATCTCAGCTTATCCAGCTACTCCTTGTGTGTCCTGGACTAAAGTTATCCTGCCTCCACCTTTTATTGCAGATTACTTCTACTATTCTGGAAGCATTTCTAAGAATAATGGACAACGGAATCTGAATTGTGATTTTTTAAAAACAGCATTATTTACATTCAAATCACTCCAATATCTGATGACATGGCATCTTTACAGGAAGCTCTGTAACGATACAACATGCATTTTTAAATAAGGGCTAGATGCACACTTGACAATTGATGCTAGAGATTATACCAGATTAACCATGGTTTAAATATATGCCCGCAGGATTAAGCCTTGGTGCACTGTACAGTTATATCTGAGTTAGTTGTTTTTGTCTTTAACAAATACACAGAACACTTAAGCATTTTCAGGAAAATCTGAACCTTAAACTTCTAATATGATTAACTCTTGTTAGAAGGATTTCAAGAAAAGCTGAAAAAAGCCCATAACATGGACTGATAATATGGAACACCTAGAGACCCAGAGTTTGGTAGAGTTTGGACGTTTTTGTGAGCAACTGATACCACTTAACTTTCAAGAATTACTGTATTTTATATTATGTCTATAGTTAAACACTTTGACCTGAGGGCACATGGGACAGCAAACTTGAGTATTCAGTATTGCAAGAAACATGTAATCATGTTTACATGACCAAAAAAGACATAGCAGCGCTAGAAAAGGTCCAGAGAAGAGCGACTAGGCCGATTCCAGGGCTACGGGATGAATTATGAGGAAAGATTAAAAGAGCTGAGCTTATACTGTTTAAGCAAAAGAAGATTAAGAGGTGACATGATTGAAGTGTTTAAAATTATGAAGGGAATCAGTACAGTGGATCGAGACTGTTTTTTTAAAATGAGTTCATCAATAACACGAGGACACAGTTGGAAACATGTTAAGGGTAAATTTCGCACAAACATTAGGATGTTTTTCTTTACACAAAGAACGATAGACACTCAGAATAAGCTACCAAGTAGTTTGGTAGACAGTAAGATGTTAGGGATTTTCGCAACTCGACTTGATGTTTTTAAGGAAGAAATAAGTGGATAGGAGAGCTTTGCTGGGCTGAATGGCCTGTTCTCGTCTAGAGTGTTCTAATGTTCTAATGTGTTTCATTCATAAGCATATAATGTGACCTTCATTCTTGCAAAAAGTTCTGCAAATTTACACAATGGGATTCATAAATATGTATCCTTATATGCCCATTCATAACAGAGCCCATAAATATGTATCAGTTTATGGCAATGGCAATGACTGTCAAAAAATATTTATGCATGAAGACAAGGATATAGATGGTATAGTGGCATACTGTGTAAGGTTTCTATATTCTTCATTTGTATGCATGTTTTTTTTTCTCTGTATATTATGGTCTTGTTTGCATATTTCAAAAACATGTGTGTTACTATAACCATTATCTCTAAATGGGTATGAGTGGGTAAGAGTGTGACCATGTATGTGCTAGACCCAGGGTTATTTTTCTGCCTTGCACCCACCCAGTGCTCCTGAGTCAGGATTTGACTCCCTGTACCCCTTAATTAGATAAAGCAGGTTAGAAAATGGGTGAATGGATTAGTGTAAAGCAGAGATTTTGGAGCCTAACATTTTTAAGTTGCTCATAATGTATTACATTTTTATTTTTAAAATACAAATTCTGAAGTACAGATCAAAGAAAAGTGAATTAAATCATATGCATTACTCATTTTTCTTGTGTGATAAAGCCACTTAAACATGCAGGTATTTTAGACAGAAGTGTAAAGCAAGGTACAAAGGAGAGTTTATTCATCATACTGCAATTTCTACATTGAGGCATAGTATCACTCACCAGGTACATTTATAACTTTTCTGGGAATATTTCTAGTGTAATTATAATCATTTCGTTTAAGAGTTTGGGAAAACAAAAACTTGCAAAACAGTACACGTTTTTAAATTTAAATCTGCTTTGGTTTTAAACCTAAATAAAATCTGTAAATTTTATGTTCAAACATCAAGGGGATAAAGAAACTTATGTGATTTTTATGGCAAGCCAAATTAACATTTAGAGATATCTTGAAATGAATTTCGGATATCTTAAAATGTAATTTACTTTTTAAGATATCTGAAACTCGCTTTGAGATATCTTAAAATACTTTCCTTTACATTTTAAGATATCTGCAATACATTTCGGGATATCTCAAATGCATTTCAAGATATCTCAAATACAGTTTCAGATATCTCAAAATAATTGTGTCTGTATTTCAAGATATCTCAAATGAATTTTCAGATATCTTAAATTGACCTTTCATGCATTTTAAGATATCTTAAATGCATTTCAAGATATCTCAAAATCATTTCCTGTAAAATTGCCTATTATTTCAATGGGACTTCTTGTTTATTATAAGATATCTTAAAATGTATTTGAGATATCTTGAAATGAGCAGGAAGTGATGTTGAGATATCTGAAAATGTATTTGAGATATCTGAAAATGGACAGGAAGCTGTTTTGAGATATCTGGAAATGTATTTGAGATATCTTAAATTGTATTGTAGATATCTGAAAGTGCTATTGAGATATCTTGAAATAATTGAGTGTCCTTTTAAAGATATCTTAAAATGCATTTTAGATATCTTGAAATACAATTTTAGATATCTTGAAATACATTGTTAGATATCTGAAATAGAGCAGAGACCCATTTTAAGATATCATGAAATTAATTTTAGATATCTAAAAATGTATTTCAGATATCTGAAACAACAATGAATTTCAAGATATCTTAAATGCTTTTTAAGATATCTAAATTATATTTCGAGATATCTTAAAATAATTTCCTTCTCATTTTAAGATATCCCAAATTCATTTTGAGATATCTGAAATGCATTTTCAGATATCTTAAAATGACTTCCTGCACATTTCAAGATATCTAAAATACATTTCAAGATATCTTAAAATGACTTCCTGCACATTTCAAGATATCTAAAATACATTTCAAGATATCTTAAAATGACTTCCTGCACATTTCAAGATATCTCAAATACATTTCAAGATATCTTAAAATAACTTCCTGCACATTTCAAGATATCTCAAATACATTTCATGATATCTCAAAATCACTTCCTGTGCATTTCGAGATATCTTAAATGCATTTCAAGATATCTTAAAATAGGCAGGAAGTTCCATTGAAAGTATAAGAAATTTTACAGGAAGTGATTTTAAGATATCTGAAAATGTATTTGAGATATCTTGAAATACGCAGGAAGTTACTTTAAGATATCTGAAAATGTATTTGAGATGTCTTGAAATGTGCAGAAAGCTATTTTAAGATATCTGAAAATGTATTTCAGATATCTCAAAATGCCTGCAGATGTATTTTAAGATATCTTGAAATGTATTTGAGATATCTCAAAATGCACATGAACATATTTTAAGATATCTCAAATTGCATTTAAGATATCTTGAAATGCATTTCAGATATCTGAAAATGTACAGCATATCACATCAAGATATCTTGAAATCTGTTTGAGATATCATACAATTCTTTTTAGATATCTTAAAATAGATGTATTTTTAGATATCTATAATTCAATTTGAGATATCTAAAATGCATTTCCAGATATCATAAAATTCATTTTGAGATATCTCTAAATGTTAATTTGGCTTGCCATAGAAACAACAATGAATTTCATGATATCTTAAATGCTTTTTAAGATATCTAAATTATATTTCGAGATATCTTAAAATAACTTCCTTCTCATTTTAAGATATCCCAAATTCATTTTGAGATATCTGAAATGCATTTTCAGATATCTTAAAATGACTTCCTGCACATTTCAAGATATCTAAAATACATTTCAAGATATCTTAAAATGACTTCCTGCACATTTCTAGATATCTCAAATACATTTCAAGATATCTTAAAATGACTTCCTGCACATTTCAAGATATCTCAAATACATTTCAAGATATCTTAAAATGACTTCCTGCACATTTCAAGATATCTCAAATACATTTCAAGATATCTTAAAATAACTTCCTGCACATTTCAAGATATCTCAAATACATTTCATGATATCTCAAAATCACTTCCTGTGCATTTCGAGATATCTTAAATGCATTTCAAAATATCTTAAAATAGGCAGGAAGTTCCATTGAAAGTATAAGAAATTTTACAGGAAGTGATTTTAAGATATCTGAAAATATATTTTGAGATATCTTGAAATACACAGGAAGTTATTTTAAGATATCTGAAAATGTATTTGAGATATCTTGAAATACGCAGGAAGTTATTTTAAGATATCTGAAAATGTAATTGAGATATCTTGAAATACGCAGGAAGTTACTTTAAGATATCTGAAAATGTATTTGAGATATCTTGAAATGTGCACAAAGCTATTTTAAGATATCTGAAAATGTATTTCAGATAGATGTATTTTTAGATAGATGAACACATGAACATATTTCAAGATATCTCAAATTGCATTTAAGATATCTTGAAATGCATTTCAGATATCTGAAAATGTACAGCATATCACTTCAAGATATCTTGAAATCTGTTTGAGATATCATACAATTCTTTTTAGATATCTTAAAATAGATGTATTTTTAGATATCTATAATTCAATTTGAGATATCTAAAATGCATTTCCAGATATCATAAAATTCATTTTGAGATATCTCTAAATATTAATTTGGCTTGCCATAGATTTTTTTTTTGTAAAAATGTAGTAAAACTGATGTGTGCTACAAGCAAAAAGGTAGTACTACTCTAAAGAAAACAAAAATAATAAAATGTCACCAACAGACACTTTTTCTTAACGTTCAGTAAACTTTCTACTACCAGTTTACCACCATGCCCATGTAACAATCTGTTATGGATTTTCATGTTACAGGAAAGTCAGAAAAGGCAATTGATACTTAGGTAGCAGATCAAATATAGTTGTCATAATGGAATAATTTATTACAGAAATTTGTAGATTTTCTTAAATATACTATGAAGATGACCCCTCAGTATTTCAGTATTCATTGTGCTCTGTTCTTCAAGTGTCACGTGTTACGTGCAGCTGGATCCATACAGAAAAAACATTACCCTTAGTTTGCAGATTGCTTTTTAAATACATTTTTTCAACTCCATATTGAACCATGATTGTTTTGTGAGCTATGCACAAAAATATCTTTATGCAATATAATAAAGGAGAGGATATACTGAAACCCTGGGCAAGAACCTTATTTTGATGGTTTACATATGCATTCTCATTATTTCAGTCAGTACCTCAGGGAGAAAACCATGACCTCAGATTTGGAGAGGCTAATTCTGACTCCAACTGCCTCACACTCTCATTGAAATTAAATTACTTAAACCCATTCAAAAAATGATAGATTTTCAGGATAAGAAGAATTAGTTGTGTGTAACGTGTATTCTGTTTTTCTTTCCTTTGCATGTACTTATTGAGGTAGGCTATGAATAGTGCAAAAGAACAAGTGGCAGAATATACAAGGCACATTTTCGGACAAAAATAGAAATTGTAGACAAGACAATTCATTTTAATGTATATGCTGTGCTGCAAATATTCACAAATGGGTCAATGACTAGTAGATTACATTAAAAATGATCTGACACTTTTAAAGGATTTTTAGACCTGTTTTTCAAATTTAATTTCCATTTTTACATATAAATTAGAAATAAACAACTATTAAAAAACTATTCCTACTAAAAATCTAAATAATTACTTATTTGCTTATTTAAAATATTAAGGTTGAACAGTGCCAGAGCATATTGCAGCATCAATGATTGCAGGTTAGGAATGAACCCTAGACAGAGCACCAGTCTGCCGTAGGCATATTTATTCACAAACCAACAATCTAAATTAACCAATTAACCCAAAATTTATCTCTTTAGTTTGTGGGCGGAAAACCAATGTGTTTGTAGGAAAACCCACACAGATATAGGGAAAATGGGTAAGCTTTACACAGACACTGTCTGGATTGGATGGACACTGGAGCTGTGAAGTAGCAGCACCAACCACTCTAACACTTTGCCACCTTTCAATAAATAAGTTCATAATGACATACCATACCATTATCTAAACAAGCTTAATCCTGATAAAGGTCATAGGGGACTGAAGCATATGCCAGCAAGCAAAGGGTACATGGCAGGAACACTCTCTAGACAGGGTGAACACACTCACACACTACATACACATAGTGTTGCCAATCCATGCAACCTGTACATCTTTGAATTGTGAGAAAAAAGTGGAATACCCGGAGGAAACCAACTTGGACATGGGGTTGAATGGAAAACCAATGGACATGAACCCAAGTCTCCTAACTGTGACTACCACTAAGCCACCCTTGGTAATAATGTTACATTTAAAATGTATTACATAAAAAGAACTAAGCTACCTCTTTTTAACACTCTTTTATATTGAAAAGCTCTTTTGGGATGTCATCAGACAGCATATTCTTCCAAACAGTAGCTAATGGAAAGCTGCTATGGTGTTTTATCCAAAAACACACTCAAAGCATTGAAGTGAATGATATTTCCTGTGTATACTTTGATGAGGTACAGATGGCCATAAAATGCCTGGTCATTGCTTAAATTGTTTTACTTTGACTGCTGCTGCTCACATTTAAAAATGTGAGGAGCTTCTTGCACTCCTCTGCAGCAATACTATTTTCTAATTTAGTTGCTTAACGTTTTTCACTCAAAAGTATTCTAGAGCAAATATTGAAACAAAAACCTTTTATTATATACCTGCACCTGCCATCTACTGTATGTACTATTTTAGTCTGCAGTAAACTGATTTTTCACACATTGTTAGTATGCTAATAAACCTCTTGACATAATGGACACAGACAATCAGTATGCACACTCAGTAATTAAAACCAGTATCGTATTAAGGTGAAAAAAGAAAGTAGCATGGTATTGTTATGCAACAAATGACTGGATAATATAGACCACCAACAGAACCCTAGTGAAAATTAATTTTAACATTATAATTAAATGTTTTAAATTACCAACTTTACTAATGTATGATAGGCACTGCAATCTAACTTTGAAATCTTTTTTTGGTACTTTTCTTTCACTAAATCTTGTATGTGAGTATAAGGTTCGTGCTAGGATGTATTGATTGAACAAATAGATGGACTGATCCCTGGACTCAATAATAGGGTGGCACAGTACACCACCAGAAACTGGCAATGTGTGGACTACTGAGAATATACTGCATGGTTAGATTCCGGGATCACTTGTCAATGTAAGCCATGAAATACATAAGACAAGTCACATTTGGGGCACGTGTCACAAATGGTATTTGGTGGCTCATACATGACACAGACAGCTAAATAATGCTATACGTTAAAAGCTAAAGCAACACACCGATAACAAATTTGACTAATTTTACATGCATGCAAGTAATGTTGCTACTGAAGTGCCTTAATAGCTAGGAGTAAATATTACTCCAGTATTGTAATATTCAGAGAAGGCTTACCGTAAATCTCAGCAATACTCTTCTCTTGAAAACATTTTCAAGTGTTTAAACAAAATTGAAAAAATCAACAGAGCTGGAATGAACTGTTGAGTTGTATTTAGTGTTTACAAAAAATTAGCCAATAGTGTAACTTTAACTAGATGTTGCATATAATAGTCAAGCAAGAATTTCATAAATTACGATTCACTTTAAAATAACAGAAAGCATGGATAGTCACATAACTATTAGAGATTTCACTTAATAATAACAGATTAAAACATATACATTAGTTGTACAGTGCAAGTAAATACCCCAGTGGATTAATACTCTGCCACTGGCAAACAACCAATGGACAATTCATCATGGAATTCTTTGAATGTTTTGGGAGTTTAAACACAATATACAGTATATATATATATATATACAATTTTCTTATTATTACATGGCAGATTATTGCCTTTAGTCATTTCCATTGAACATCTGGTAATGAATACCAGGTTGTTAATAGTGGTAAATCACCGCAGGGAGTCAGAAATATCGCTTTACACAAAGTTGATGAAAGAAACATTATCTATGATAAATCAAGCAAATGGCACTGGAAAAATAAGTTATTTTTAATATCATGTTTTTTTGCAAACATTTAAACACATAACTTACCTTTGAATTTAATTCTCATGACTCTGATTACCAAGTCATATAGCGAACATCATACGTATCAGGAAACAATCAGCAGGTGTAAACAGGTTGTTCTGACAGGCCTCAACTTGTTGAAAGGTAACCACTGAATTAAACTTGTTATCTTAGTAAAGCTTCAAGAAAACAAACAGCTGGCAGCTTTGATCAAGCTTACGATATTTACAATTTATGCTATAGAATGCTGTAAAAAATGAATTGGTAGTCTTTAACCAGAGAATGACAAAGCTCAGTGTGGCCCAGCTAAAGTGATATGCTTTCTGAAATTAAGCAAGACTGGCACAGAATAAAAGTAATTAAAATATTCTAACAGAATAATAAATATATTCAAATATACAAATTTAGTTATACAGTATATAGGTCGATTCAAATACTGTATATCCATCTGTTTAAATATATGTTGGTTCAGATATACAGTATGTATCCATATAAATAAAATACTCATACTAAGCTGTTTGGAAGTATGCTTGATTGTTCACCAGTCATGCAAAAATGACTGGACAAAGTTTCATGAAATTTTGCATGTGTGTTGAAATTGGTTCAGCATAAAATATAGGCCATATATTATATTGGGGAATAGGATTATAACAGAAAGGGGACAACCCAAAAACCAGCACCAATTCAAGGACTACAATTTCCATCAGGTGGAAGGAGTGTGCTGGGGCTGATAGAAGGTGTCTTGTAACAGCCATTTGTTAGTTAGTCAGGTTATGTTAAAATGTTTTCCTATATACAGTATTAGTGCATAGTCTTTGGGAGGATCTATAATAACTCCCACAATCTAAATTGAAAATGGAATATCCTAATTATTTCTTGTTATTCTGACTACAGGCTAGTTCAGTTTATGATCTGCCTTGCTGTTGGTAAGGTACTCAGGGCAAACAGTTTCAAACCACATGTACAGTATACTACGTACAGAACTTACAGAATATACTAAGTGAAGCCTATTTAAGTTTGCCATTGAGAAATAACATAACCTTTAAGTATAGAAAGTAACTGAAGTTTAACACAAGAAAGCTAAGACTGTAATGAAACAGTCTTTATTCTGTGTTTGTAATAACTTTTTTCTGATTTCTTCCTTTTTAAATTTTCACTAAACCATTTTAAAATTAACTTTATTAGACAGACACATTTCTTTAGTTACACATTTGATTCATGGTGGTTCCTACTTTGCCAACTCTGTAGCTGCTCGATTTTGGGAGACTGGAAAAGACACAGCTACATGTTTGTAGTGGCCAAAGCGGTCATAGTGTGATCTCAACTAATCTGGATAAAAATTTCATCTACTAACTGCATTACAACTTTTGTCAAAAAGAATCTCTTTTTGTCTCATCATGTGTTTTGTTTAGCCATGCTGAATTTGTTATTCATACAGAAAAGACAGTTTAGACATATTTAATAAAGGTTTGATTTGAAAATGTTTTCTGCCTTTCTCTCTGATTTCTGAAGTACCTGTCTTGACTCTTTGGATGTTTTTGGCTATGTAAAATCAATTTGTTAATTTAAAATCTGTTTTAACTTTGCTTTGTAATGGTTAATGTCATGGGGAATGAATTAAATAATGTCTCAAAAGGCAAGGCACATTTCTTCCACCCTCTCTCCAATATATATATATATATATATATATATATATATATATATATATATATATATATATCCTTACTTGGCACAAACAGATACACATAACTTACATACAATATTTATCGTGGTACATGCTTCACAATATAGAACATCCTTGGAACAATGGGCAAGATAATAAATACAGTAGATATTATTATTTTTGAAAAAATTAAAAAGATTACCTTAATCTCAATAAAACACACAAAATAGGGCTTAAAATAATACACATGTATAAATCTTCACCTCCATAGTTTCGCTTATCACACACCCTTCTCTACTCTAAATACTTTGGCAGTTACAGAGCTCTGTCCTGTAAGCTAAAAGATACCTGCCCTTTTTAATTAAACACACATGTTTAAGACACATTTACTAGACATTATACCTGTGACTGACACCTTAATAACATTCCAGAAATTAATAACATTTTACAAAATGACAAATATATACACAGTATGATATGTGAAAAATCAGGAAAATTAATGTCAATATAAGTCACTGACATGTAATTTCAAAATGTACATGCGCTGTTTTGATGCACAGAGGGTCACAGTGCTGTGAAGTGGTGCAAAATGTAGTTCCGACATATTTGAAATAATTAAAATGAAAACATTTCTTACAATTTTTAAAGGCACTATATACTATAGATTAGTACGGTAGCCCTAAAGGACAAAGCACAAACAACAAAAAAAATTGAAGATACAAACTAAAAATTAAGATGAACACACAAACTTAAAATTGAACTTGAATTGCAAATTAAAAATGAACAAGAAATGCAAACTTAAAAAGTAGGATGAAAATGGGAACAAAAATAAGAACAGAAATGATGCCTCACTAGAGAATGTGCAACTTGGTGGAGTAGTGGTGAAAAACAGAAAAACGCCAGGAAGGCATTTCATAGAACTTGAGTGGTCCTTTAAAAATCTGCTTCCCCACTTTTCAAGGCTGAAGCGTGACACTAGTGCTCTCTCCTCGTTCAGTGGCTGACATTGATATAAATCTCCTGATCCCTTTATGGTAAATCTGCCATTTTCTTTGTTTAGGTAGAACATAGTGTATGTTTGCGTGTGTGTGCACAAGTGCATGAGTACTTACTTGCATGTAAAAAGAATAAAGCAAATCGAGAAAAACAGAAAAAAGAAAGTGACCCTTGCATCATTTATAAAATACATTGAAAATGATTATGAGAAATATCATCTTTATCATTTTTTCAAACAAGTAAGCACTTCAGTTAAAGTTTACTTTATCGTAAGCTGAAATTCTCTCATTTGCCTTTCAAGTAAGGAGGACAGTAAATACACTGGGTATTTATTCATTTGTACATTTTCACTATAACACTAAATAACATGGGGCTTAATCATTAGTATCTGAGTGTGATGTTGTGGGGGTTCAGTAGCATGCTTACACTATATACAGATAAATACACTGTGAAATTGTGTAGCGTTCAGCACCTTTTGAAGGGAACCCATCTACAAATCCAAGCAGATGTATCTAATTCTATGACTATGGGTGTATCTGAATGAATAGATACTCAGTACCTGCAATCAGTTATTACATGCAAGGAGCATGCAACAAAGTCCTAAACATGACTGCTTTAAGCTACCAAAAACAGCTATGTCCCAAACATTATGGTGCACTGAAATGGGGGAAGGACCATTTATAAAAAGTGTCGTAATTTCTATATGGGGAAACCCTTAAATGAAGTCTGCATTGCACTTGTGCAATCCCAACTGAATTGTTTGATCTGTAATTTTAAACTACAGAGCAGAGGAGTAAAATAAAGGAAAAACATGTCTTTGTCCCAAACATTATGGAGGGTACTGCATATGGATAAATAAATGCATGCATACTAAAATTATATACTGTATATACAGTAAATGCCTGGGTACAAAAGTATTTTGTATTTCAGATATTACAACTTTTGCAATATTTGCATGTTTTGCATGTTTTCATCTTCCTAAAACACCTGCCCTCAATTGCACAAGACCATGCACTTTAAGCCACCAGGGAGAAAGCAAAAGAAACTTAGTAAAAACTTGACACTATGAGAAAATAAAAAAACTAAAATAACCATTATCCATTTAGAATACCAATCTCGCAGGGTAACTGAAGCTTAATGACTAATTTGTACATTGTACATTGAGTGCAGTGTTAGAAGAGAGAAGACACACATATGGACCACTGCAACTACTTGGTTTGAGAAGTGCTTCTATTTGCTATGATATCCTTATGTTGTTTAGACTATCGAATCACTACATGGAAAATACATATTTCACAATTCATGTTTTCACAACCATACTTGAACTTACCACAGCAGCTCCAGTTGAACTGGGGTACCTAACCTGCAAATATATATATATACATATATATATATACTGCGGTGGGTTGGCACCCTGCCCAGGATTGTTTCCTGTCTTGTGCCCTGTGTTGGCTGGGATTGGCTCCAGCAGACCCCCGTGACCCTGTGTTCGGATTCAGCGGGTTGGAAAATGGATGGCTGGATGGATATATATATATATATATATATACACATATATATATACATATATATACTGCGCTGGGTTGGCGCTCTGCCCGGGATTGGTTCCTGCCTTGCGCCCTGTGTTGGCTGGGATTGGCTCCAGCAGACCCCCGTAACCCTGTAGTTAGGATTCAGTGGGTTGGAAAATGGATGGATATATATATATCCATCCATTATCCAACTTGCTATATCCTAACTACAGGGTCACGGGGGTCTGCTGGAGCCATCAGAGGGTAATAATATTGCCTTTGATTCTTGTATGTCTAACCATTACCCTCTGATGACGGCTCCTGGCAGGAGCTGACAGCTCAGGAATAAAAAATACTTTATGATACGTGATTCACTCTCTCCCTTTTTTGGATCTCTAACTACAAGTATGCAAACCGTATCACAGACCTTCGCTTCCATATATACTGTATATATGCATATATATATATATTATTTTAAATACAGTATATATACTAATTACATTTGAGTAAAACTTACAAAATACTGTACATAATTGCAGTTTTGCTATGATTTTACCCACTTAATTTGAATCTCTTAAATATTCTGATTGCTCAACCTCTCGGCTAACATCTTTTTTTTTAATTCCACAATGTTATCAGATTGCATTCTATAAAATATATGACAATGCTGAATGTGCCTAACAAAGATGTTGTCACAGCAACCCTGCGTCATTTGTGATTATATAAATTGCTTACAGGCCTCCACACTTGTGGTCCTGAAGTCACTGCTCTGTTTCCATGTTTCCTGTTATAGCATCTATACTGTGGTGATATGCAAATTGGAGAATGGCTTCTTCAGAGCAAAAAAATATATGCCTGACTGCTTTTTTTTTAAATGGTTTGCTTTCCAGATTACTTAGAATAACATTTTCCTAGGAGAAAAAAAAATTTCCTGTGCTCTTACAACAAACTATCTTTATTACATCAAAAATAGTGAAGCTGCAACTATATGTAATATACAGTGTCTTCAAAAAGTATTCCGTGTTCTGCCAAGCTTTGCGCACCATTCCAATCTCATTTCTAGGCTTTAAGTATTCACACTTTGAGAATATGGAAGAAACCTCCTCTCTACATACTTTGATCTGTGCTCCAGTCAACACTATCTTTAATCAATTTAGTAAAAATCCAGTTTTGCATCATTCACTTAAAAATCCTGAGCCCATGTAATAAAAATGTTAAGGAAAAAATTCTATTCTTGCTGTTCCAGTGCTCTATAATCAAACAGTATATTCTAGCTTTCTACTACCAACACAGTAATTATTTCTTAGAAATCATTTGGCATCCAAACCTTCACAAACATATGTTGCATACAAAAATATGTATGCTCCAAATATATAATTCCACACTACTTTTTTTGGTAATGATGAAGTAAATCGATAACTTTTCCCAATTTTATGAACTAATTTTTATGGTGCACAGCACATGTTTGTGGAAATTTATATAATAATATCCATCCATCCATTTTCCAACCCGCTGAATCCAAACACAGGGTCACGGGGGTCTGCTGGAGCCAATCCCAGCCAACACAGGGCAGGAACCAATCCCGGGCAGGGTGCCAACCCACCGCAGGACACACACAAGCACACACTAGGGCCAATTTAGAATCTCCAATCCACCTAACCTGCATGTCTTTGGACTGTGGGAGGAAACCGGAGCGCCCGGAGGAAACCCACGCAGACACGGGGAGAACATGCAAACTCCACGCAGGGTGGACCCGGGAAGTGAACCCAGGTCCCCAGGTCACCCAACTGCGAGGCAGCAGCGCTACCCACTGCGCCACCGTGCCGCCCTATATAATAATATCTTTATGTATAACATGCATTTCCCTCACTTTCAATGTTTCTGCTAGGTGTGCTAGAAATATGTAAAAATAAGGAATAAACTGCTTCTTGTTAGTCCTGCAGTGGGTAGGCACCCTGCCCGGGATTGGTTCCTGCCTTGTGCCCTGTGTTGGCTGGGATTGGCTCCAGCAGACCCCCGTGACCCTGTGTTCGTATTCAGCGGGTTGGAAAATGGATGGATGGATGGATGCTTCTTGTTATTCCTTCTATAACACGATACTAATTACTCAAATGTACTGGAAAACAGGATATGTTGATCTAGCACAAACTGTCTTTTTTTTCATTAAGTTATGTACCTTAGCCTATAAGGCCTGGCTTAAGAAAATATCATTCATTCTATTTTTTTAGAGAGACTGAATAATCACATCTTATAAGGCATATATCATAAAATATGTAATTTTGTTAATCATTAGTGTGGTTTACTTGATGGGAAAAGGGCCTAACAACTCAATGTCTTTGACAAGGAATGGAATAAAATTATTTGCAACATACACTTTCTAATATATGTGTAGAAAATATCACTATATGCAGATGATATGGTACTATACAAGTGGTGTGAAAAACTATTTGCCCCCTTCCTGATTTCTTATTCTTTTGCATGTTTGTCACACAAAATGTTTCTGATCATCAAACACATTTAACCATTAGTCAAATATAACACAAGTAAACACAAAATGCAGTTTGTAAATGGTGGTTTTTATTATTTAGGGAGAAAAAAAAATCCAAACCTACATGGCCCTGTGTGAAAAAGTAATTGCCCCCTGAACCTAATAACTGGTTGGGCCACCCTTAGCAGCAATAACTGCAATCAAGCGTTTGCGATAACTTGCAATGAGTCTTTTACAGCGCTCTGGAGGAATTTTGGCCCACTCATCTTTGCAAAATTGTTGTAATTCAGCTTTATTTGAGAGTTTTCTAGCATGAACCGCCTTTTTAAGGTCATGCCATAGCATCTCAATTGGATTCAGGTCAGGACATTGACTAGGCCACTCCAAAGTCCTCATTTTGTTTTTCTTCAGCCATTCAGAGGTGGATTTGCTGGTGTGTTTTGGGTCATTGTCCTGTTGCAGCACCCAAGATCGCTTCAGCTTGAGTTGACGAACAGATGGCCGGACATTCTCCTTCAGGATTTTTTGGTAGACAGTAGAATTCATGGTTCCATCTATCATAGCAAGCCTTCCAGGTCCTGAAGCAGCAAAACAACCCCAGACCATCACACTACCACCACCATATTTTACTGTTGGTATGATGTTCTTTTTCTGAAATGCTGTGTTCCTTTTACGCCAGATGTAACGGGACATTTGCCTTCCAAAAAGTTCAACTTTTGACTCATCAGTCCTCAAGGTATTTTCCCAAAAGTCTTGGCAATCATTGAGATGTTTCTTAGCAAAATTGAGATGAGCCCTAATGTTCTTTTTGCTTAACAGTGGTTTGCATCTTGGAAATCTGCCATGCAGGCCGTTTTTGCCCAGTCTCTTTCTTATGGTGGAGTCGTGAACACTGACCTTAATTGAGGCAAGTGAGGTCTGCAGTTCTTTAGACGTTGTCCTGGGGTCTTTTGTGACCTCTCGGATGAGTCGTCTCTGCACTCTTGGGGTAATTTTGGTCGGCCGGCCACTCCTGGGAAGGTTCACCACTGTTCCATGTTTTTGCCATTTGTGGATAATGGCTCTCACTGTGATTCGCTGGAGTCCCAAAGCTTTAGAAATGGCTTTATAACCTTTACCAGACTGATAGATCTCAATTACTTCTGTTCTCATTTGTTCCTGAATTTCTTTGGATCTTGGCATGATGTCTAGCTTTTGAGGTGCTTTTGGTCTACTTCTCTGTGTCAGGCAGCTCCTATTTAAGTGATTTCTTGATTGAAACAGGTGTGGCAGTAATCAGGCCTGGGGGTGGCTACGGAAATTGAACTCAGGTGTGATACACCACAGTTAGGTTATTTTTTAACAAGGGGGCAATTACTTTTTCACACAGGGCCATGTAGGTTTGGATTTTTTTTCTCCCTAAATAATAAAAACCATCATTTAAAAACTGCATTTTGTGTTTACTTGTGTTATATTTGACTAATGGTTAAATGTGTTTGATGATCAGAAACATTTTGTGTGACAAACATGCAAAAGAATAAGAAATCAGGAAGGGGGCAAATAGTTTTTCACACCACTGTATATATCATACCCACTAAATCATGTGCCTGCAGCCCTAACTGCACTAGCAGAATTTCAAAAGATATCAGGGCTCAAAATTAATTTGAACAAAAGTATGCTTTTTCCTGTGAATTCTCTAGCAAATAACATTAGATTGGACACCTTCCCTTTTATTATTGCAGATCAGTGTAAATACCTAGGGGTAAATATCACAAGTAAATATAAAGCTCCTTTTCAACAAAATTCTGTTTCAATTTCAAAACATTCCCATATATATTAACAAACATTTTTTTAAGAAATTAGATTCAATCATAACTTTGAAATATTCATGTGACCCTACAACAACCTAAATCAGAAGGCAGCATGACTCTACCTAATTTTCAATTTTATTACTGGGCGGCAAATATTAGTGACAGCATTTCTATAATATATAAAACCATTTTAAAGTCCCTTCCTTTAAAAGATCCCAGAGTACAGTGGGAAAAGGAATCTCTCACACAACATTTCAGAAAATGAGTGGAAGGCAGCCATGCACAGAATTCACTCTAGCTCCATATGCGCAAAGCATTTAATTATTCAACTTAAAATCTTTTATCGAGCACATCTGTCTTGTTTAAAATTGCTCCAGCCTCACTGGGTCACATGTTTTGGATGTGTACCAAATTAACATCATTATGGACAAAATTTTTTAAATGCCTATCAGAGAGCCTTGGTGTCACAATCCCTCCTAATCCACTAACAGCTGTGTTTGGTGGGCTCCCAGATGGGCTTAAAGTGGAGAAGGACAAACAAACTGTAATTGCCTTTACTTCACTATTAGCTGGTAGACTTATTTTGCTCAACTGGAAGAATCCTAACCCACCCCTTTTAAATTAGTGGGTAATTGATGTTATATACTACTGTATTTGAAATTGGAAAAAATCACATTCTCACTTAACCTGGCAGGATTTAATCAATAACATTTTAGAATAAGCATTTATATTGGGGAGAAGGATATATTTCCCTCTTTACTACTCTCAAAGTTTTACTCTGTCTGTTGGCCTTCCTCTCTTTCTCATGGGGGGGTGGGGTTGAATTGAATTTAGTTTTGTTAAGTTTGACTTAACGTTACATGGTTTTAATAAATTCAATAAAAGATATATATATATATATATATATATATATATATATATATATATATATATATATATATATATATATATATATATGGTTGACATCGTTTACTGTCAAATATTTCAACCATTCAATGATCTTCTTCTCACAACTGAGGGCACTGTGGCGGATGTTAGCCGACTTGCTGACCAACCACAAGGTAACCACCCATACAATCAGATTGTGATTCAGACTACGAATGCATGAATATATATATATATATATATATATATATATATATATATATATATATATATATATATATATATATATGTATGCAAAGCATGGTATAATTCAGTTAGAAATTGTAAATTACAAACTTTTTTTTATTAAATTATTAAATTATGTAAAATCTGTCAGGGCACAACCCTAACTGCAAATAATTTCATTACAACTGGCCTTGCCTGGTTGTATGTTTTAGGATTATCCCTACATTTGCTTATTTCTTTGATAATGCTGAATTCACAATTACTCCTCATCCTTTAATTGCTTCATTTGGAGTAACACCAGATGGGGTAACATTGCACATTGTTACAGTTAGGTCCATAAGTACTTGGACAGTAACACTATTTTACATAATATTGGCTCTATACCCCATCATAATGGATTTGAATTGAAGAAATAATTACATGACTGAAGTGTAGGCTTTCAGCATTAACACAAAGGGTTTAATAGAAATATTGTATGAGCCATTTAGGAATAATAGCCATTTTTATACATGGTTTCCACATTATCAGAGGCTCAAAGGTATTTGGACAATTGACTGACAAGTTGTTCCATAGCCATTTGTGAGCAGGATCCTCATTATTTCATTAACTATTAAGCAGGTAGAAGGTTTGGAGTTGATTCCAAGTGTGGAGTTTGTATTTGGAAACTATCTCTGTGAACTCTCAATATGAGGTCCAAAGAGCTGTCCATGCAAGTAAAAACAGGCCGTCATTAGGCAGACAATGCAAAACAAAGAGAATCTAAGGGACAGCAGAAACACAAGAAGTGTCAAATCAAACACCTGTAACATTCTTAAAGAGAAGGAATGCACTGGTGAACTCAGCAATACCAGAAGACTTGGGCAACCATAGAAGGCAACTGTGCTGGATGATCACTGAATTCTATCCTTGGTGCAGAAAAAACAATTCATTACATTTAATCAAACCAAGAACTCTTTCTGGGAGGTAGACCTATCATTGCCAAAGTCTGCAATCAGGTGAAGACTTCACAAAAGTATGCAGAAGGCTTACAACAAGGTGCAAAACTTTGGTAATCCTCAAGCATGAAGGACAGATTAGACTTTGCCAGAAAATATTTTTTAAAAAACAGTCCAGTTTTGGAACAGTTTTCTTTGGACAAATGAAACTAAGATCAATATGTACCAGAATGTCGGTTAGAGAAGAGTATGGAGTAGAGAAGGAAAGGCTCATTATCTGCAGCATAGTACATCATCTGTGAAACATGGTAGAGGCAGCGTTATGGCATGGTCATACGTGACTGCCAATAGAAGTGGGTCAGTGGGTTTTATTGATGATATGACTACTAACAAAAGTAGAAGGATAATTTCTGAAGTGTTCCGGGCTGTACTATCTGCTCAGATTCTGACAAAAGGCTGCAAAACTAATAGGAGGACGCGTCACAGTACAGATGAACAATGTGCCAAAACATACTGTAACAGCAAACCAAGTTCTTTTCAAGGCAAACAAGTGGAACACTCTTCAATGGTCAAGTCAGTCAACTGACCTAAACCCAATTGTACAGTACATGCATTTTAGTTGCTGAAGACAAATCTGCAGGCAGAAAGTTTAACGAACAAGCTACACCTGAAGACAGCTTCAGTAGAGGCCTGGCAAAGCATCTGTAGGGTGGAAACTCAGAACTTGGAGAAGGCCATGGGTTCCACACTTTTATTCAGTCATTGACTGCAAAGGATTTTCAACCAGGTATTGAAAATGATCATTATATTCCTGATTATGTTAGTCTGTCTAAATACTTTTGAGTCCTGAAAATGAGATAACCATGTATAAAAATTGCAAACAATGTTTTTGTTAAACATGACTTAAATTAAAACTGCAAGTCTACATTTCAATCACATCTTGATTGCTTCATTTCAAAGCCATTGTGTTGGCACATGGAGCAAAAAGTATGAAAATTGTATTGCATTGTTATATATGAGATAAATAAAGAATTACACAAAAATCTTTTATTCTATAAACTTATGCCTGGGCCTACAATTAGGGGAGCTATTTTTACATTTCTTGTTTGTTTGGACTCATTTTGGACAGTTGGTGTTGTTTACTGTTTTGTTTTAGTTTAATGCATTTGTTTATATTTGTCAATAATTTAATTTAAGTATTTGTCAATAATTTAACTACATTTAGTAATGAATTATCTGATTAGATAATTGCCCTCAGGTGCTGTAATTAGGTTGGTTACACTTTTGAAACTGGAAGGCTGTAAAACTTTGGTCTGCCACTCTCCCTGAGGTGATATTAGTTAGTTTTGTTGCACCCCTTTTTGATTCTTCCTTTGTTGAATTGGAAAACAGGAAAGCTGAACAGAGCAAATTACAGAGATATCCTTAATGAAAACCTACTCCAGAGCACTCTGGACCTCAGAGTGGGCAAAAAGTTCACCGTCCAACAGGACGATGACCCTAAGCACAAAGCAAAGACAACACATGGCTTAGAGACAACTCTGAGAATGTCCTTCAGTTATCTACCCAGAACCCAGACTTGAACCCAATTGAACATCTCTGGAGAGACCTAAATACAGCTGTCCACCAATTATCTCAATTTAACCTGACAGAACTTAAGGGTATCTGCAGAGAAAAATAGCAGAAAATCACCAAATCCAGGTGTGAGAAGCTTCTCGCATCATATCCAAGACAACTCAAGGCTGTAATTGTTGGCAAAAAAATTGAGGAAAGGGTTCAAAAGCCTGTCTCATTTGTATATTTCAGTTTTTTATTTTTAATAAATTTTTAGAAATTTCTATTTACTGTTTTATTGTGGGGTTTTGAATGTTTGAATGTTGCTTGTTGAGGGAAAAACAAAACAAAATTTCTGAAAAGTGAAGGGGCCTGAATACTTTCTGAATCCACTGTATAAGCAGCCATGTGGCTACACTTAACTGGATGGCTGTTTTAAAAACAAAAAAAGAAAAAAAAATGAACATAGTTATAAAACAGACAGGACAGCCTATTAAGAGAGACCAACAAAAACAGCAGACAAAGGCAATGGGCAAAGAAAGTAGCCAAGCAGTGGATAAGACCCCAAAGAAGAAGATACTTTTATCTCAGTTTCTTAAATTTGTGAATGTAAGGTTGCATTAAATAACAAGCTAAGATAATTTTTTTATGTAATGGTTATTTTTACCTGCATAATTTAGGGAAGCGAGTGAAAAAGATTGGCTTTAGCAGTGATTACAATTTAAAAAACACTGCTGCGCAGCCCTTGCAAAATACAAATGTCTGGTGCAAGTCAAACAAAACACACTAGGCCAGGCCACAGCATCTCAGTCATGAAATAGTGGTATGATCATGCCATAGGAATGCTTTCCTGCTGCGGGGTCAAGCAATATTTTCAAGTATGGCAGTAAGATGAGCAGGGTGGTGTGGTGGCTCTGAGGCTAAGGGTCTGCGCTGGTATCCCGAAGGTTGCTGGTTCATATCCCCGTCACTGCCAAAAGAGATTCTACTTTGCTGGAGTAAGGCCCTTAACCTTCAATTGCTCCAGGGGTGCTGTACAATGGCTGACCCTGTGCTCTGACCCCAAAGGGTATGCGAAAACTAACAAATTCCTAATACGAGAAATTGTATAAGGCGAAATAAAGAATAAAGAACAAAAAATAAATAAAGAATAAAGGGCAAACTCTGAAAGAAAAAAGTGATGCGTTTTCAAGGCATTGTAAATGCATGTTGTGACAATGTCACATACTGCTCCAATAACTAATAATAAGGATTGCTGATATGTAATCCTTAGGGAGTTTTACTGCATTGACAGTTTTTTTTTTGCAATATATTTATAGTTTAACAATCTTCTTTTAACTCATGCAAAGTGGTTTCAGTATGGAATCAGAAGAATGCTGATTGTCAGTGTTACTCTAATGAAGATGGGTTGTGTAATGGCTTAAAAGCTCTTCTAAAAGAATATTCCACCCTATCACCACAACTGCAGCAGCATTTTGAAATTGTACAGTTCAGAGATTTAAAAAATATTCATTACTCAATTCTTTTTGAATATTTTTCTGAGTTTTCTGACCTCACATGTTTATTATATAGTTCAATGTAAGTTTTGTTTTGCACTGCAAACATTCCTGCTTTGTATTGTACATTATACACTGTACACCAATGCCATTTCAAAATGTGGCTGAAGTCTAAAATAACAAATTAAATTAACATTAATGAAGTGAGGTGAAAATGGAAGTGGTTGAGTTCAGTTATTCCACATTCACAATGGTTAATACTATATTTCCGCTAGACTTGCTCATGCTAATGTAAATAGAAATTGTTTTGTTTTTTTCATACCTTACCTCTTCCTCGAGCATATACAAGTGACAAATTTAAAATGAGAAAACTTATTAACAAAAAATATGAACTGCATTCCACTGAAAATCTTTTAAAAAAAGTCATAATACAACCATAAAATAAAATATTGCTGAAGTTCTTGATACATTATATTTAGCAAAAAGACCTTTCCCAAAAGTTACATAAAAAACAGTAAATATGTATATATTCCCAATAAAACAGAGAAAACGATAAAGCTGTTTTTTGTTATGTAAATATAGACATGAAGTATTGGGGGTGTGTTTCTTTTATTGGTAGAATTTCATTTAATAAACCATATAATCCAATGATCACTTCTGGCAGTATAATCTATTATTGAAAGAAAGTTAACTGAAAAGCTAAATGTCTATTCATTCATTTTCTTCACTGGATTAATCTAATTCAGGGTCAGAGGAGCTGTAGTCTATCCTGGGTAGCTTTGGTCAGAAGAAGGGAATCAGGGTGCTAGTCCATTACAAAGAAAATTAATACACAGACCCTCATTCACCCATACAGAAAGAATTTAGGATTACCAATCAACTAAACAAAACACATTTGGGATTTAAGTAGAAACTCTTCCAATGACAATGGTAATAATGTATAGAAAAACAATAGCTGGCATGTATGAAGACACAAGGAAGACAGCCTCTTTTTGTGGATTAAAATACTGTAATTTTCGTGTAATTGTGAAGGTAAGTGAGTGCTTTGAACCTTAACCTGTTGTCTTGGGTGCTTTGGAAAATCTACATGTTCATTGGTTAGAAAGCACAAACTCCACAGGTTGAGACATAGCTAGGTTTTAAACCAGTGATCACAGAGGTATGAGGCAGCAGTATCTAATATGCCAGCATATTATCCATTGTGTATTTTATTTTTAGAATGTGCCCCCTCTCTCTCTTTCTTCCCTTTCTATTAGCAGCCACTCTGGCAAAAGTTATCTTCTTTGACCTCCGAAATGCAATGGAATAGGATGGATGGGATATTTTGTTTTGTCATGCTAGAATCACTTAAGACAGTTTTAGAAGCACACAGAGCCAATCACACTCGCAAAACAATGTTACACACAAGAGAAATGTTTCTTCAACTTAACTTGAATTTGTGAACTGAGTAAATTACCAGGCATGCACAGAAAGTAAATGAGAGAAGAAAGCAATCGATTACTTACATCTACAATTAGAAAATCAAGCCAGCACCAAGCATTGGTGAAATACTTCTTAAAGCCATATGCTATCCATTTCAGTATCATTTCAAGAACAAACACATAGGTGAAGACCTTATCAGCATATTCCAAGACCATTTTAATAAACTTCCTTTTCTCGATGTAGATGTCCTCGAATGCCTGGTTAAAAGAGCACATGAACAAGACAACCAATAGAAAACATTAGACAATACTCATAAAGATACCTATATAGGTAAGCCAAGTTATGTAATCAAAATCTGTAAACCATGTTAATGAATCAAACAGACTCCTTATTACCGGCTGGTAGGTGATGTCAATTCATTCAGACTTTAACTTACAGAAAGCACCCCCAATGAGAATGATAATGATTTACAGCTAAACAATAGGCTGCATGTTTGCATATCTCAGTTCAGCATGAAGACACTGGGAAGAGAGCCTCTTTGTAAAGAGCAAAGTACATGCAGGTTTGTTTGTTAAACATGTAATTGTGAAGCTAAGTGAGTATTCTTGAAATGTGTGCTTTGAAAAGCACCATATCATATTGAGTTCTTTATATAACAACGTTTGATTGATTGCTACTACCCTGAATTTGATTATGTGGGTTCAGGAAATGGATGGATGAATGACTGATTGATTGATGGGCTGTTGGTTTAGCTGATTGAGCAAGAAATGGACACTAACCTCCAAGCTCTCCTGAAATGCTGTGCAGTATCCTCTATAAATTCCCTTTCTGTTTCATTAATCAGCCAGCGTTTGCACCATAGAAACTGACATTATCTTTTTTGCTTACTGATCGACTACATTGCAGTCTTTTCAGAAAGGGAATAATAAAAAATAAAAAACAAGAAAAAACAATTTTAAAGTTTTATTAAGCGATAGTATTTAAAAGCAAGAATCAGACTGTTTGATTGGTAATTTACCACTGTTTGCCTATTTTGGTGAGCAGTGACCTCGAAAGTAATATGTGGGGCATTTACCAAACAAGTAGTAAACTTAGTGAAGCATGTAATGTAATTCAGATTCATTTACTAACCACAAGTGCTTAATACAGAGATATTCATTGCAAGACATGTTAAGTTTTTTCAGTTCCCCTCATCACATATGGGACCATTTTTTTAGGGTTCTTTCAGGGTTAACGTCAAGACTATTAGGGTACTCACCACAATCAGTGGCTTCGCACCATTAAACAAGTAATGTGATGAGCTGTAGAACTAAATCTTTTTGTCAAGTGCCTGCTACATCATAACAGTATCAAAAAAGAATACCACCAAGAGCTGGTATGACACATCTATTAAAAGACAGCCCTGAAAGTAAGGATATGAGAGAGAGAGACAGAGACAGAGAGACAGAGTTTACAGGGGAATAATAGATAGACTGAAGAATTTCTATAGATCAATCAGTGGCAGATGCAGTTTCCCATATTAAGAGACTGACCCTTTTGTGATGAACTGAGTCTCATATGTGCTAAGGCACCCTGGTCTGCCAGAGGGAGCTCTTGGGAAGACTGCTCCTGGAGTTTTAAACAATATTCCTAACCCTGCTTATGTACAAAACACACTAATTAAACCCAAGTAGAACTCCATTCATCCATCAGTTTACTGAACCCACTTAATGTAATTTTAATTTGCAGGGAACAATAGCCACAATGCAGTCCATTGCTGGACACATTCAGGTACATATCTGTATCTACACTTCATCACACCGGACAAATTTTAAGTCACCAATCAACTTAACATCTGCAAATCTTTAGGGTACAGGAGGAAACAGAGTATCTGCGAATAAAGTATTTGGACATGGGGAATATATGCAAACTCCACAAAGACTATAATTAGGTCAAGATTTGAACCATATCGTCTACAATGTGAAGCAGTAACACTACTATACTAAATGCAAGTAAAAGACAAAGGTGAAAACCATTTTTGGTTCTAATATAAGTAGCTTAAAATCTAAAAACAGGTGTATAAGCCTTTTGGATATTGTTGGTCAGTATGAAGTAAGCCATTACTACTGTATATTTCCAGGATGAACTTGACTTGCTGCAAAATATGAGGTAACATTATACTAGTTGGTGGATAATAAATCAAAAGTATTTAAGATTTACCAACAATCTACAACTATCAACTGCCCTGACAGACTGAACAGAGTTAAAAAGGTGCTGAAATGAGAGGAAATTACTCCCAACCACAATGGGTAGTACAGGTACAGGGAAAACAAGCAGTAGAAAATTCAGTGATACATCTCACACAATAGTGAGAAACTACTAGCTGCATTATCTACAAAAACTAGGTCATATATACGTGGCATGGTGGAAAGTTAATTCGAACTAGAACTCCATACTGTTTAGTATAATATAAGGAGGTTTTTCTTAGTAGTACTCAGACACCTTCACCTTCTGCTCACTTTATGTTGCTGTACATAAAATTTAAAATGGATAAATTTGCCATTTTTGCCCATCAACCTACGCTCAATAACCCATTATGACAAAGTGAAAACACATTTTCAGAAATGTTTACAAATTCATAGGTAAGTCTCCACAAAGTTTGCACACCAGGATTTGAGCACATCCTCACAAAGTCTGTTAGACTGGATGTGAAGAATCAGTAAACTGCAATCCTCAAGTCTCTCTACAGATGTTCTTTTTGGGTTTACAAGTCTGTCCTTTGCCTAGGCCACTCACAGACTTGTCCCAATAACACTCTAGTGTTGCCCTGGCTATATGCTTCATGTCACTGTCGTGCTGAAAGGTGAATTGTCATAATAGTCTTTGGCTTCATAAACTCTGAAGCGGGTTTTCTTCAAGGACCTTTCTATATTTGGTTAAATTCATTCTTCCCTCAATTCTGAGAAAATTTCCCTGTCCTTGCCACTGAGAAACATCCCAATAACATGATGCTGCCACCACCATGCTTTGCCTTAGGGATGGTATTAGAAAGGTGACGAGCAGTGCCTGTACTTCGACCAGACAAAGTGCTTGAAATTCTGCCAAAAAGGGTTACATTTTTGTCTCAGAGTAGAGAATCTTTTTCCTCATGCTCCCAATATCCACTAAACAGTCATATGCATTGTACTCAAGAGTGGATTCTGTCAGGCCACTCTGCCATAAGCTCCAGATTGATGGAGTGCTGTTTAGATGGCTGTTCTTCCGACAGGCTCCCCCATCTCAGCAGAGTACAGTGATCCCTCGCTATATCACGCTTCGCCTTTCGCGGCTTCACTCCATCGTGGATTTTATATGTAAACATATTTAAATATATATCGTGGATTTTTCGCTGCTTTGCGGGTTTCTGCGGACAATGGGTCTTTTAATTTCTGGTACATGCTTCCTCAGTTGGTTTGCCCAGTTGATTTCATACAAGGGACGCTATTGGCAGATGGCTGGGAAGCTACCCAACTTACTTTCTCTCTCTCTCTCTCTCTTGCGCTGACGTAGGGGGGTGTGAGCAGGGGGGCTGTTCGCACACCTAGACGATAGGGACGTTGCTACCTTCTGTGTGCAGCTGCTTCCTGAAGGACATGCTGCACGGTGCTTCGCATACTTAAAAGCTCAAAGAGCACGTATTGATTTTTGACTTTTTTTTTCTCTGGCTCTCTCTCTCTTCCTGCTCCTGACGGAGGGGGTGTGAGCTTTGTACCGGCGGTGCTTCGCATACTTAAAAGCCAAACAGTCCTATTGATTTTTTTTTTGACTGCTTGCTTTGTTCTCTCTCTCTCTCCTGACGTGCACTCTTTTGAAAAGGAAGATATGTTTGCATTCTTTTAATTGTGAGACAGAACTGTCATCTCTGTCTTGTCATGGAGCACAGTTTAAACTTTTGAAAAAGAGACAAATGTTTGTTTGCAGTGTTTGAATAACGTTCCTGTCTCTCTACAACCTCCTGTGTTTCTGCGCAAATCTGTGACCCAAGCATGACAATATAAAAATAACCACATAAACATATGGTTTCTACTTCGCAGATTTTCTTATTTCGCGGGTGGCTCTGGAACGCAACCCTCGCGATGGAGGAGGGATTACTGTACTTCTGAAGTTTTGTTCGAGTGACCACTGGTTCTTCGTACCATCCCTGACCAAGGCCATTCTTGTCTAGTTACTCACTTTGGTGAAACGGAAGATTCCTAACTTCTTCCATTTTACAATTATTGTGGATACTTTGCTCTTGGGGAAGCTCAAAGCTTTACAAATAGTTTTATACCCTTGTCATTATCTATGCCTCGCCACAAATTGATCATAAATTGGGTTCCATGGACTTCCTGGCTTGGTTTTTGTTCTAGCACATAGTGTGTATTGTGTGACCTTATAAACATTGGTGTGTGTCTTTCCAAATTATGCTCAATCAATTTAAATTGCCACACGTGGAATCCAGTCAAGTTCTAGATACATCTTAAGAAGAATTAAAGCAAACAGGATGCACCTTACAACAGTTTGGATTGGCACACAAAAGAGTCTGAATACTTTGCAAACCTTCCAAAAACATGCTTTCACTTTGTCATTATGGGGTATTGAGTGTAGATTGATAGGCAAATTTATCTATTTAAAATGATATATACTACACAAAAGAGGGTGCAGAAAGAGAAGGGGTTTGAATAATTTCTGAATCCACTCTAAACTCTATATAGTGACTTTCTTACTTGCATATCAAACTAATAAGTAACAGAGTGGCACCATGCCATTGACGATAGATGAATTTGTGCCAAAAGAACTGTTTGAATGGAATTTGCAGTCCCCCCTAACGAAGTACGTCTCCATTCACACCCCCAAATACTTGATGGCTCCATATTTGCCTGCAAAGGGTTGCATGTGTGAATGGGTGTTGTGTTGAACTGATTTTTTGGTTGTTGTGACTGTCATGGTGAAGGTGGGTTCATAAAATGAGCCGTACATGGTTTTGTGTACATTTGTATTTGAAAAAGTGGTGTGTGTCGTGTACTAAGTTTTAATAATGTTATTACAACTGCATATGGAGGCTCTGCTTTCATTACTGTCACATATTTTCACGTGTTGATATTAACTTTAAAAAGCAGTTAATTTCTATTAGATTTTTCAAAGACAGTACTAATGCATTTTAATTATGAAATGCATTAATAAATAAGCCTAACCGTGTCATGTTTGACTCTTTAAGTCCTGTTTTTTGCTGAATCAACACTGAAAAAAGTAACAGACTGTGTTTATGTCTGCATATTGACAGTAAACATTCCTCAATTTGAAATAACTCAATTAGCACAAGTGTACCATTACAGGCTGAGCACAGAGATGGAGTCAAGAAGAAACATTAAAATGAATTACTGAGATGGAAGATCCAAAAGGAAAACAGCAGATATAATTTATTAGACATAATTCCTTTTACCAAAGTGAATCCTCCTACGTTGAAAATATAGCTTTATAAAAGCTTTGTCAATTTGCAATGCTGACATCTTGACAACTTATTATCGGTTATGGTCTTCAGGAAGATGGAAAATAACTGTTTAACTTAAATTGATGCTTCCAGGACTCAAGCTCAAAAAAGGGTGGGCTGATGGCACCATTTTGCAACTTGAGGCATTGTCCTCTGTCTGCAGGACAATGTCTTTAAACAACCATTTTTATTTTGTGTGACAGTGCTACTTAAAGATGCTCTTCACTATCTGGACAGCTCCAAAATTTGTATAGCTTCTGTCCATTAGCTGTTTAAGCCATTTTGTTAGATTCAGCTCTTGCAGGTTTACATATTCCACTATAGTGTTAACATCTAAATCAAGAAAGATGAGGATGATGTATAAACATAAGTCAGTGTGTAACCATCATGCAGCCCATTTGAGAAGAAACAAGAGGGCTTGGATGGAAGGGCGTGGGGAAAGTGGGGTTCAGAGTCACATGTTCCCTAAGGGTAAATAACATTGTTAGCATATACAATATGCAAAGAAGAAATCATAATAACTCACCAGGGCACCACTGCTCAGAAGAATCATAAAGATGATGAATGTTTCGAACCAGCTGTGCTCAACAATTCGGTAGCAGGTTTTCCTTAGCCTCCACCAAGCTCTGCCGACTCCCTGTGTGGTGTTAATTTCACAGCATGGAAAACGACGCACGCATGCTGATCAAAAAAATTCAAATTTTAATATCTCAACAGAAGAATTATTCATGCACATTTCTGATTATACTTATCCCCTTTCATGTCTACAGCATTAGTGATTTCACATATAACCAGAAACTTCACTACCATTATTCTGTTTACACACACAATCCAACAAACCTACATAAATCTTACACAAACACATATGTACACACACACACACCCTACCCACACAACAAATACACTCCATCCCCTTTATCACAAATACGTACACACACTTGCTTCTCCCACTATTCCCCACACACACTCTTTTCCTCTATCACTCCATAAAATCATCAACTCCATCCCATACACACACACACAGTTTCTACTCCCACATCCCCATATACACATGCACTCCACACTCCACCACTCCTGTCCCAAACATTCCAATTCTCCTCCACCACATGCAGACTGCTCCTTTCAAAGCCACCTCACCATGCCCTCATGCAAATACATATACACACACACACTCGCCAACACCAGTCCCATACATGTACACAATTTATCGCCATCTCTTCATAGACACATATACTCAAACAAACATACTCTACTCTGTACACACACACCTCATCCAAACCTATTACTCACATACATACACAGCACAGCATACACACACCAAATATTATTTTACAAAATTATATTTACAATTTACAGTAAAGCATTTTCAGTAAATATGTAAAAGTATTGTCATTCTTTGAGTATGCAGGTAGGGTTGGCTCCATTCAATTTTCAAAGTAAACTGCAAAGTCTTAATTAGTAAAAATGTTCTCACAGCAAAGGTTGTTAACTCAAGACTCAACAGGAAAACATTACACCAAACAAAGAAAGAAAAACTTCAAGAAAGGTGAAATTTAAAAAAAAAAGCTCAATTCGGCTTATTCCTCCACTCTGTGCTCACAGCTACATCATAGTGGCCAGTGAACATCTGCACATTAATTCATTGTGTGATACTCCTTATTTCAAAGCGGATGATTTCTTCCAGCAGAATCAGGCACAAGTTAGGAGCTGGGTGCCAGGCCATCACCTATATACCCAAACTAGGCTAATTTGGGGTCTCTATTTAGTGTGGTTAGCACATCTTTTGAATGTGGATGGAAAAGTCATGCAGAAATGGAGAGAAAATACAGACAGTGCCTAGGCTGGGACATTATCTCAACACTTGAGAACTTTAGGAGAGCAAGACTAACCACTGTGCCCATCACGTTCTCTTTCAGCATACTTTATACTGCCTGTCCTAAAAGAAATGTGCACGTGACAGCTGTGGAGCTGAACTAAATTATGTGCTGACAGCTAAGATAGGGGTTTAGGGTTAGATGCTCATGCAAGCATCTCCATCCAGAACCGTTTCGACCCCTCTCTGCTCCCCCACCATGCCCGCAGTCCTGGGTGATGTATTTGTTTTTAGAGATTTTATCATACGAAACCTTAATATTTCTTGTCCCAAACAAAAATCTTTTGTTTCTTGTTTTCCCAGTACGCATGTATGACATATTACAAGAAGAGCGCCAGCAATCTTTGAGAGGCCCAAGGACAGGGCAGTGGGGACCATCGTAATACATTCCGAAGTAAACAATGTGCGATACCAACAGTTAAGGTTCCTAAAGTGGATTTCACAGCACTTATTAGTGCCACAAAGGACAGGACCCTGGAAGTGAGAATCTTCATTTCGGGTCCCTTACCTCTGGCTAGAAAATTGGATGAACACTCAGTTATCTGCTGGCATTAAACCACTGGTTGAAAGGCTTCTGCAAGGGACAAAACATCGGGTTTTTGGACAACTGGATGAGGCCGCATTTCTTCAGGCAAGATGGTCTGCATTCTAATAGGGTCTTCACCGAAAACATCAGTAAGCAATTTGTCTCTCCTGACTATGTTATTCTAATCCAAATTGTTTCCATAATGCCTTTCTAGGATATGATAACTCTGTAGCAAGCTCTTCCTCTAATTGTGCACTGCATTAATACTATAATAACCAACCTAAGTCTAAGTAAAAAACCCACTGTGGCACAAATGTGAATAATTTAATTAACATTTCACCTCTAGAAGTGCACTGTATTGAAACTATAACAACAGGTTATAGATTAAATAAAAAAAAAGCTGATCAAAGCTGCATTAACAGAAATAACAATTACCATTTTGAGCAGCAGTAACACTCTGTCAATACAGCACTGTTCTTCCAAGAACTTAAATATGGCATTATTAAATGTTAGAGCGTTAACCACTAGATGTTTTACATCAATGATCTTATTAGTAATAGGAAAATCGACTTTCTTACATTAATTAACATGTGGCTCATCTCTGATGGTGCAGCACTTTTAATTGAATCTGCACTTATGAATTACAGTTTTACTTATTCGGTTCGCCAAGGTAAAAAACGCGACGGCTTAGTGAGTATTTACTCGAGCCGGTTAAAGTGTAAAAATGTCTTTGGTACGTTCGCGTCTTCTGAGTATCTTGCCATTGTTATTCGTGGAGTATCCCAGTCTCTAGTATTGTCCGTGTATAGAACTCCTAAATATGATGTGTCTTTCATTGAGAAATTCTCGGATTTTGTGTCAATTATAATAACTAACTATGACAGGTTCCTAATTGTTGGTGACTTTAATTTTCATATCGATAAACTGTATGACCTGAAAGCAAAAGAATTTATAAATCTCCTGCACTCTTTCGATCTGAGCCAGCATGTTAGCCAGCCCACACATAGGGGGGGGGGTCGCATGCTGGATGTAGTGATTACTAAAGGATTAAAAGTTGATGTGAGGCAGATCGTGGATATTGGTATATCAGACCAGTTTTTCACATTATTTAATGTAGAAATACTGACAACTGCAACTAATGAGTAACTTATTGTTAAAAACCGCTATTTTGATACATCTGCAGCTTCAAAACTTTGCTAACAATCTAAACAACCAGTTCATTTGTAGTGCTTACTGCAATAGGGATAATAATGTAAACAGCGAGGTGGAAAATTTTAATGCTAAAGTGATAGCTGCTGCTGACATAATCACTCCTGAAAAGATAGTTAAGAAATCCTCCAGCACTATTATACCATAGAAGACCCAAACAGTGCCTGATTTAAAGAGTACATACCAGAGAGCTGAGCGTAAATGGATTAAAACTAAATTGATAGTTTACTATAAAATATTGAAGGCTAAAATAAAGGAATATAACAACATAGTCCGTCTTGAGAGGTGGTGCTACGTCTTTAAAATAATAAATGATAATGCTGGTAAACCAAGAATTTTATTCTTTACTAATGATCATTTGCTAAACCCAGGTAACTCAATGGAATGCCTCCAAAAAAATACCAGTGAAACTTGTGAGATTTTTGCTATACATTTTAAACACAAAATTAATGATATTAGAAAAAATATAGTACATACTCCCAAACCTGATCCTATTAAATCCCAGTATTCCATTATAAGAGAATTAAATTCTTTCACCAGGGCAGATATATCCAATCTATGTATTATTATTTCTGAACTGAAACCCTCCACCTGTGTCCTTGAACCAGTACCAACCAACTAGTAAACTCATCATTAGATATGAGGGTCTTCAGGACTGTCTCAAGACTGCTGTTGTTAAACCTCTGCTCAAGAAAAATAATCTCGACTCCTCTGTTTTTGACAATTTTAAACTTATTTCTAACCTGCCTTTCTTAAGTAAAATTCTAGAAAAGGCAGTCATTACGCAGCTAAATGATCACTTGAATAAACATGCTAGTCTTGACAAGTTTCAATCAGGCTTTAGAACAAATTACAGTACAGAGATTGCACTGGTAAAAATATTAATGACTTGCGGGTTAATGAGGACAGAGGCTGTTTATCTGTTTTCATCCCCTTAGATCTGAGGGCAATATTTGATACCATTGATCACAATACTCGCCTTAGTCAGTGAGAGGGCCTCTCCGGCAAATGTCTTAAATTGGTTTAAGCATTACTAAACAGGTACAAAATTCTTTGTTAGTTGTGTTGATTATACTTCGAAGACACATGATATTCTATACATTGTTCCACAAGGATCTGTTCTGGGTCCACTGCTCTTTTCGATCTACATGCTTCCATTAGGTCAGAGTATTTCAAGGCATAATGTGAACTACCACAGCAATGCTGATGACACACAACTGGATTCATCAATAGTGCCTGATGACCCCAACTCTCTTGGTTCACTGATCTAATGTCTTATTTGTGTTTCTCAAACTAAATAAAGAGAAAACAGATATAGTGGGGGTATTAGAAATAAACTTAATCCATTAATCTTAAAAGACAAGATGGAGGTAAAGAATTTAGGGGTTATTATAGACTGACCTAAATTTTAAATATAATTCAGATAACCAAGACAACATTTTTTCACTTAAGGAATATAGTAAATGTTGGATCCCTTATACCTTTGCAAGATGCTGAAAAATTAGCTCACGCTTTTGTTTTTTGTTGACTAGATTAGCTCTACTTGACTTTATCACCCTTCTTTTAGTCTACCTCTCTGTCAAGATGCTCATTTAACCTCTATGTGTGTGCTAGACCATCAATTATGTTGTCTGTTAGGCTTTTTCTCTGAATTTACTGTCTTAATCTTCTTTATTTATTTATCTGATTTGTACAATGCTTTATACTGTATATCCTGCCGTTCTATCTTAAACTCTGTGAAGTGCCTTGAGCATGGGAAAGGTGCTATATAAATAAAATGTATTATTGTTATTATTATTATTGTTAGATTACTGTTACGCACTCCTTTCAGGACTACCCAAGAAAGACATCAATCGGTTGCAACTAGTACAGAATGCAGCTGCCAGAATCTTGACTAGGAAAAGAACATATGAGCACATTTCACCAGTTTTAATGTCATTATATTGGTTACTGTGCCATTTAGAATTGACTTTAATATACTGCTAATTTTTTACAAAGCCTTAAATAATTTCACTCCATCCTGTATTTTGGGATGCCTCTGACCTTATTCTCCAAATTGTAACCTTAGATCTTTGAATGTGTGTCTGTTTGTAATTCCAAGAGCTAAACTTAAAAGAAGTGGTTATGTTGTTATGCACCTAAAATCTGGGATAGTTTAATGACAGAAATTTGCCAGGTCAATATGGTGGAGCATTTTAAAAAACTGCTAAACATTCATTATTTTAACATGGCTTTCTCACAGCTACATTTTAGAGTATCCTTGTTAAAACTCTATGTGCATTAAATGATCATTTTCATCAAGACTCCGCAATCCATACTAATTCCTACTATTCTCCACTGTTCTTTTTCTGTTTTTTTCTGTGGTGGCAATCTGTAACACCACCATCTGATCAAGGCACCATGCAGTCCCTACACTGATGGACTGAAGGAAGTACTCCAGATTTCCATTATCATCAAATTCTTTCACATGAAGCTTGAAAACCATGAGGACTGATTTAGATCAATTATGTTAAGTAGAATGCCCAGTGGTGCCTTGGCAGTCTCTTGGCCTTGGAACCCATTCAGATTTTTTTTTCTCCAGCCCATGTGAAGTTTTTTTTTGTTTGTTTTTTCTGCCCTCTTGGCCATCTGACCTTACTTAATTCTTTTTTACTTATGTGACAGTTTTAGGGTCCCCATGACCCCTTGAACCCTCAGACCACACGTCAGACACCAGGTAAAAGTCCAAATATTATATTTATTTAGACAAAACGTGCACAAAGCACCCTCTTCTCCACAATATTCAAATAAATACACAATAAACAATCACTAATCCATCCATTTTCCAACCCGCTGAATCCGAACACAGGGTCACGGGGGTCTGCTGGAGCCAATCCCAGCCAACACAGGGCACAAGGCAGGAACCAATCCCGAGCAGGGTGCCAACCCACTGTAGTAAACAATCACTAACCAATAACAATAATCCTCCTCACTCCCAGATGCGTTGCCACCCTTCCACCCAGCTCAGCTCCCCGTCTGGGATTTCCCATCGTCCTTTTATATTCCCTGACCCGGAAGTGGTTCCAACCCTACAGTCCATGTGATTCCTTATCACTTCTGGGTCAGATAAAAAGTCCTTTTCTTCATCCCGGAAGCACGTCATTTCCTTTGTCGCCTTGCCTACGATGTGCTTCTGGGTTATAGGGAACAAACAACTCTCTGGGCCTCCCTGCAGTGTCATCTGTTGGCTCCTGTGGTATCCAGCAGGGCTGTAAAGGAAAACTCCATCGTCCATGATTCCCTGCTGGTATTCGAGGCACTTCCATGATGCAGGGAGAGCTCCATCTGGCAGCCTGGGGTTGTTGGCCGGGATGACAGGCCGGCCATATCCCACACTTAGTATTGCCTAATCTTATTTTTGTTTCATATAAACGTTTCTTCTTCATCTTGTAAAGCAATTTGAGCTACACCATTTGTATGAAAATGTACTATATAAATAAAGGTTGTTGTTGTTGTGCCACTTTTCCTGCCACACCATCTTTGTGCATATGTTATATCATTGGGGAGTGAATTAAGAACTCTAGATGTTTTACAGCTTCTTGATCTTTCTCTCTCACCTTCTCTTTCTAATCAGGTAGCAACAACAGCCTTGTAACTATGAAGAAATACCAACAGAAACATGACAAGTGTAAGACTAACCAAGAAGGATGGTACAACCCATGAGAAACTATCCATTCTAGTTACACCCTTCTGAATGGGGCTTCTGAGGCAACAGGAAAAGAGGTGGAATTCATAATCAAACCCCAAAATGTCACACCTGCACCTGGAAAATTGTTCCTCTTACACAGAAAAGAGAGACAGACGTAAAATGGATCCACTTCAAAGTTATAGTTAAAAGAGAAAGCCAAAATAAATTTGTCCAGTATGACTGGAGTTAATATTTATGCAAAAATGTTCTTATTATCATCTGTATGAAATTGACCTTTTTTTCATTCATAATCAGAGAAAAGTATAAAATGTATAAATTTTTGGCATTGCTAACTTCACTGTCATCTTGATTTCATGTTAAGTGTTGTTCAGAGTTACCATTTTCCTTGCTGGGCTGATTACATCTTATGATTTATAACTTTTCTTTTTTTCCACTTGGCTTACTGTTTTAACAGCAAATGACTGGAGAGTCATTCAAGAGAAATGGGTTCTTTCAACAAAGTGGATGCTTTTAATGCAGAGAAACAGATTAAAGCAAATTAATACCAGCTTTCCACATGGTGTAGGGCTGTAAATTATTGCCCCATAAAACCTTTTGTAGACTGCATACTACCATTCTCATGAATGAAACCACAAATATCTGAAAGCACTGCCTGGCACTGCAAGGGCAGTTAACCCAAAATCATGGAGATGTGGCAAACAAAGAGGCTTAGCTGATACTTACAAAAATTACTCTGCTTTCCTCCCAAATGCCAAAAACATGCAAATTAAATTGTATGAGTGAATGTGCAATATATTGAGATAACAGCACTCTATTCAAGGTTACTGTTTATGATACCCTGTTGTGACTGTAAAAATAAATTATACATGTTAACTAATTAACTAATTATTTTTTCTACAAGAACTGGCTCCCTAATTCATTACAAGTCAAATGCTGTGGCTACTTCAACCAATTTCAAAATTAGAGTCCAATTATTTTCTTTAGCAGCATGACGCCTGTCCTATTTAAACAATAAAAAAGTTTTATTAATAGGATGGCATAGTGATTCAGTGATAAACACTACTGTCTCATGATTCCAGGATTTGATTCCTGGCTGTATTTAGTATGTATACTTAGAGTACCTATAAGGGTTTGGCTCTAAATATTCCTTTTTTCACCCACACCAGATATGGATGACAGGTAACTTTAAACTGGTCCAGTATGAGCGTGGGACTACCCAATGACATGACACAAAATTTGTGGCAAGCCCTACAATAACGGAGGAGATAACCCCTTCCTGAAAAAAATGGCTACAATGCTATCTTGATTTAACATTCCCATATTCCATCTTTTTACACTATTTAACATTTTTTGGATGATGTTGTTGAACATAAAAAAGCCATTGTCTTGAAAAAATGCAAGACTTTTAAAGCTACATTCACATTATAGTTAAAAGTGATTATATACTGATTTTTGCTTCCTGATTGATCCAAATCTGATATGAGTACAGATGTCTGTCCTGAATGCACCTCAGTGTCCAAAATGAATAAAAGAATTTAGTCAGACAGATGCTTGTTGTTGTGCTACTTCATATTGTTTAAGTGCAGAATGTCTGGAAATTTGTACACTCATGATGGCAAACAAAAGGGATAAAAAACAAAAAATCGGAGCTGTTGAGAGTGCAATGAGACAGGTTTGGATGCAATATAGTTTTTATGAAAGCAATGTAAATCCTTTCTGAGAAATTTGATTCTGTATCTCTTTTAGCTATTCAGACTTCTCCATAAACTTTGTATCTGTGTCACATATAAGAGAAAAATTGGAAATTGAGCTGCAGTGTGAATGTAGCCTTTTTTGGTTTCAAAAACCAAACTCATCATCAGCACAGTTGCTATCAACAACCCGGTGGCTTTTATGAAAAGGAAAAACAATCTGAAATGATGAAAATGACAATAATAGTGTGTAAATGCCATAGAGGTTGGATGAGCATCCCAACTAGAAAAGGGGATGGTTCCATAAATGGACAGGTGGCTCCAAGCAGGAAGAAGGGCATCCCGACCAGTAAGGGAAATGAGCCAGACCCAGAAGTGATGTCTGGAGTGGATGAACGAACAGCCCACTGGAAGATGTCGCGGGGGACTCCTTATTCCCCCAGGACAGTAGATGGCAGTGGCCCTGGATATCGGTGCCCAGTACAGAACCAGTAGGGAATCTAGTCCGGAAACAGCCTTGCTAGGGCCCGTGGATGCCGCAAGGGGGCACAGCAGGGAAATACACTCCTTAATAAATGGGACTTCCATATGACCCGGATGTACATTTATCGGGCAGTAGCCCTTGCAGTGGAAGTACTCCTGGGTCTTTAATAAAATGGACTGCACTCCCTTATCTATCTATCTATCTATCTATCTATCTATCTATCTATCTATCTATCTATCTATCTATCTATCTATCTATCTATCTATCTATCTATCTATCTATCTATCTATCTATCTATCTATCTATCTATCTATCTATCTATCTATCTATCTATAGTACCTTCACATCTATTCAGTATATAGTGCCTTTCATATCTATCTGGTCATTCCACATACTCTGGTGGTCCTCATCATAGTATCAATGCACATCTTGGCCTGTGCAGTACCAGACCCACAGGACAAATCCAGGCTAAAATGTATTATATCCTTTCCACCAATATGCCCAATATGATGCCAGGTTTCCCATTTCTACTGTGCTCCAAGATTTCAGTCCATTACATCCACAGTGACCTTATTCGTCCCATAACTTGCCCTATACATGTGGAAAGGAACAGGTGCACCTGCCATCCAAATTTTATAATACACCAGTCTCTAAATTGCCGATCCTCTGCCAACTTGCCCAGTTCCCCATTCTGTCAAAACCCATGTCATAATGTCTGCACTCCCACCTCTGTAATCTTCCAATGAGTTGGACTTCTGTCTGTCCTACAACACATCCATAGCGTAAGTCAAATACAAATCTTATTCTGCTTCTGCTAACAGGATGCCCAGTCCTTGGCCATTTCCACTGTTTTTCATAAATCCACATCATACAATCAAGTCATGCATCCCAATTTATCATTTAGCACACCCACAGAGTAATTTCCAGTGTAATTTCATTCTACACTTGCTGCTAGTTGCCAGTCCTATGCAAGTTTGACAGGATTACCTCACCTGGACACAAATTCACATTGTAAGATTCACAGAACCTCCACATCTTAAAACAAAACTCACCCCTTAAAGTTGTCATGTATTACACCCACAGGACAAGTCCAACCTAAATCTTATTCTGTCTTTATGATCAGGATACCTATATTTTATTGAACATAAATTTTGCCCTCCTTTCCTTCAGGCCTGTAAATTTCTCAATTATTTTCTGCCTAAGTTGAGTCATTTCACTAAGTCTGCCAAATAAATTAACCTCATATTATTATTATCTAGATCAGTTTTCCCCAACCTTTTTTTCTGTTGTGGCACACTTTTGTAACAGAATCATCCCAAGGTGCACCACTACTTTACCATACACACACACATATACAGTATATCTCATACACTTGCTCAACTGCCCAAAGGGGTGGGACTACTGGAGAAACCAGTAAAAAAGGAGCTCTGAGATCAGCATTCGCAAGCATGGCACTTAGTGAGCACATGCTGCTTCACCCATTTGCCTGCCCCTATCTGCCTCAGAAGCTATTCATATGCCCACTAACCACCAGCCCTGTGAGACTTGCTGGCGACCACATACCCAGGGCAGATGGACTCTAGCAGCCAGGAGACACATCTGAAGTGCTCTAACATGATGATTGCGGAGCAGCTTTTATTCCAGTTTCTGCAGGTAGTCCTGTCCTCTTCAAATAGGTCTCAACCACCTGTGGAGCTTGTCCTTCTCAGGTTCAGACCCAAGTGTGCACATTATTATTTCCACTGCATACATGCGTAACTCTCATGGTGCGCCACTGTGCCATGGCACACTGGTTGAAAAACATTCTAGATGACTGCAGCTACGTTCATGCCACTTGCATTTTTCAGAAAGATGTTTTAGGTCTCATACCCCCATTTGTCCACAGACACTTTGAAACAGCAAACAGGGAAAACACAAAAAGGCATTACTTACACCACATCCAGTTAGCTAACTCTGTTTGTCATAACAAAAGCGAGAAAAAGTCAGTGTTTAAGCTCATCGTCTTTTTTTCTTCATGTGAACGATTTATGAGGAGGTATTTCATTAAAGAAATAACCACATTTTCTTTGATTTCTTAAATTCCACTTGAAGTTGTCATCTCAATAAAATCTTTCTTGTTCATCTGTAGTTACATTAATGCCAGGTGTGAACTGTGAACCATGGATGTGAACATGAAATAGTGCACCGATGATTGTCCAATCACATTAGATTAAAATAAAGTAAAACAATACTAATTCTCTGCCAGTAAATGTGGGAGTGTGCTGGGTGCACAGAGATGTGTTCCCAGAAAAATATGATAGCAACCAATTAAAGGGGAGCCTCAGGCCACCAGTTTGCGAAAAGATCAAGGACTTACGTAGACTGCTTGTGTGTCACATTTTATGTTGCACAAGTGGACTAGCTCTCCTAACAGGTAGAAAAGAATCAATTACATGATATTAAAGCCCATCAAGCCTGTAGTGTTTAGTGTTTTATTGTTTTTACTTTGGTTTCTCCTCTTAATAAATTTTATTGTTTTTGTAATAAGTTTTATTGTTTTTGTAACACACAAAATAAGTACATTTGGGCCTTCTTGTATTAATTCTGGACTTCAATAAAAGTGTGCTTCCTCCATTTAAAACACATTTTGTGTTGTAACGGTTAACTGGTTTCTAAAGTACTATGTGATAAGCAAGCACTAGATGACATAGTATACTAAATACACATTCAACAGAAAGCTAACATTGTTAAAAAGCATCACAGTAATGTAAGAAAACTGTAAGAAGAAAACTTCCTCTTTTACATTCTTTGAAATCCTAAATTAGACATGCAAGTTTATTTAAAAAGAAAAACTCAATACATGAAGATTTGGTCAGGTGAACATTGTTAGTAAGTCAGCATGCTAAAATCAGCAACAGAATAATGGAAAGCAACTAACATCTTTCTCATTTTAATAAGAGAAAGTTGTATCTCTTTCATATGTATTTTAGCTTTAGCATTTGACCAAGAGCACTATTAATGTAAATCATTAAACACTAAGTTTAAGAAATACATATGACAATGTTTCTACAGCGTTTGGTGTTAATGCTTTAAGTCTAGCATTTATTTCTAGCCAAATCAGAAAACAAAGTATTAATTGCCAAAAATCAATACAGTGCACATCATGGAAAATAAATTAAAAAGAAATTATCTTTAAGCTGTACCACTTGTGAGGAAACATTTGGTATACTATTTGCACGAAGTTTAACTTGTTATCCAAGTCCTCTAACGATGAGAAATACTTGAAGATGCCATCACCATAATTATTTCTTGGGGGACACTATGAAGGACACTTGATTTGCATGACCTATGCCATTTTTAACTTTGGAGAGAAAAGCTCAATTTTAACATCTTATCATAATCTATTTTTTAAACTGTTCTGAAAAACTTTTTCACTCACAGATGATTGTATTTGTTTAATGTTTTACTTTCTTGTACACGCCCATTAATTCAAATTTTCTGAAAAACTCTTGATCTATCTAACTGATTTATCATTACTTCATCCTCAGGCATCAGCACTGGAATTCCTTCTAGGTGATTGTTTGGCTTCTTAGTCATTGGTTCTCCAGCCTCCTTCTTATTCTGATGTTGAATTTTGATGTATCTTCTTTTCTAGGCATTGTCTCGGTACTACAGTGCAACATTTGAATAATTACTGTTAACAGAATATGGGAGTCATAATACTTATGCAAGACACATTTTTCAATTTTTGACTTTAAGAGTGTTGTCTTTAAATTCCTCCTCATAAACTCTAGTCACATTATTGCCTATATAGAGTTTGTATGCTCTCTTTATTTGATGCAGATTTACTTTGGGGGTACAATTTTTTTCATATCCCAGACGCAAGTATAATGTATTAATCATGACATCTAAATTAGCCCAGGGTAAGTGTGTCCTGTGATGCACTGGCATCCCAACTAGGTTAGTTCCTGCTTTAAACCTGCGGTTTCTGGCAGAGGAGTAAATGTGTAAAAGTTGGATGGATGGATGGAATAATGGTTCACAGCAGTATGGTCCAGAACACTGCATAGAGCACTAGATGAAAAACCATCACTAAACATAACAAACACATAGAACATATTAAAATTAGACTATTAGAAGAGTGCAACAAAAAAATCCAAATGACCAGACCCCTGGTGCAAAACAAACTCTTGGATAAATTAAAATCATACATAATTAAACACTCCAGCATATAATAGGACAGCTTTTCAATGGTGTACAGATGTGTTAAGTAGAGTGGGTGACATTCGCCCTTGCAGATTAGCTACTCTGCCTATGAAATTTCACAACAATCAAAAAACAATTTAAACTATAACATAGACTTGACGGAGAAATTACACTTTATTTTAGTTGCTGTTGACTCAGGTGATGAACTGGTCCTTAATGTCAGTAGATATTCTTTAATAAATTTTGCACCATATGAAAATGTGAAAATATTTCATTAGCAAAATAAAACTGAAGAAAAGCAATAGGAGCTTGAATCTTGTATATCGCAGCAAATATAATCAATAAATAAATTGCCACTGTGATTTATGCTTTAAACATCCATGTAACATACAGTAAGTGATTTTTCGTATATTGAACTTACACACCACTATAGAAGTATTTTAGTGAATACTGAGAATTTGAGAGACTACACAAACTGCAGAAAATACATATTTTGTAATTAAAAAAACAACATTAGTGCTGAAGGTGTATAAATTCCCAGAATTGTTGATTACATGTGCAAAAAGTATGTGAATAAGATAAAAAGTGGGCAGCTATCACACCCTACTGCTGTTATCTTTTTGTGTCTTTGTGGTTTAACATCTGAGTGCTGTTTTTTGGAAGTCATCGAATCAGCTAGCCTTTGGCAGTCCTTTTTTTGAACTAGACCACCTGAGCACACTTGAAGCTTATTCATGCTCCTGTTGCATCAGATGCTATGGGTTGGGATATGGTTTGAGTGTCCTCTGCTGCCTGCTTTGAGGCCTGTGTGGGTGTGTTTTTGGGACAGAATTAGTCTCCTGTATAAAAGAACCAGAATATGCTGGCTGCTAAAGAGAAGTGTTCATGGTTTCATAATGATTTTGTTTCCGATTTAATTGTGAAACTATACAAATGGTTTCATCACAAGGCAAATTTTTTTTTGCAAGTAAGCCTAAAAGGAATTAGAACAGAATGATGCCTACAAACACCTTCACACCTTGACTACCACAAGCTGCACTTCACTTTTACAGCTTAATTCTGCTTGTGTTTCACTTAATGATTGGTGTCTTTGGTAATCTCATTGCTGTATTTAAAGAAGGATTAGCATGGTTACACAAGAGCAACTACAGCATCAATTATTTTGTAAAAGCTTTCTGTCGCAGGGCCACAACAATGGAGCATTTCTATGAAATCACATTATTATGTTATGCTCATCTGACTGTCTCCATTACTGCTATCCGAGTCGCACTAAATTAACTTATTGCCTTTAAGCCTAAAATATGATTATGGTAACAGAGTAAGTTCAACTCAATTTGTAATGATGTTCAAACCCTCTCCTAAGCACCACAACCTTTTAGCACCAAGGCAGAACCATTAAAAATGTGACTAACAGCCACTAATGTCCAATTAAAGAAAAGATAAGGGATGCTTACATTATTGCTAATGGCAGTGATGTCATCACTCTTAACTGTTATAGATGCCACAGTGTATGAAAACTGGACTGGAGCTCTTACATCACAAATAAAAAAGTTAATTATTTGCATTGTTGTGCTAATACTAAACATACTTTAGATTAAGTTTTTATTTATTTTCCTTATGTATGTTCAGTTTAATCCAGAAGACAAGTGTTTAAAAGGGAAAAAAAATTAAAAGAGATGTTTCGTTTTTCAAGTGCAAACTGAATAAAACATTAAACTTAATTGTGCTTTGGTGTTACTAAAAAACAAGTGGGCCAACCGTCAGTTTCTCAGTACAGTCATTGTACTGTGAGCAAGTTATTAAGCTCCCTACAGCTCCCCCTGCCATAGGAGGTGGAAAAAAGCCGATGGAAGATTGCCAACTGAGCCTTCAACATCTGGCTTGACTCTGAATTTAAATAAGTGGATTAAAAATCACATATATAGATAGATGCTGGGACTGCCTAGAGAAAGAACTAGGACATGCCGGAGAGATTATATCTCTCATTTCCTGCAGGAGCACTTGGGAATTCCACGAAAGTACATTGTGGGTAATGGTAAGAAAAGCAGGGCCTAGTTAGTTCAGCTTACCATGTTGTTACTGCAGTTCTCTGACTGGGAATTTTATGTTGATATTGCAGCATTATTTTTTGAAGTTTACTGTTCTTTATCTGTTTTTGAGATGTTAAAGTCATTTGTTTATGGCTGTTTATAAATAATAATTTATTTCTTTTCCTCCAAGACACCATTTTGTTTTTATATGGGAGTTGCCTTGCTACAGCTTTGTTAGATGAAACTGGATGAATCAAGTCACTCGAAAGGAAGCTGATTGTTGGTTGCTGGAAGCTGATAGATGGTTGCCATGCTTTTGCTAACAGAAACATCGAAAATCATAATCTGAGTGACTTCTGTGGTCATGAAGTTTAGAAACGGGCCCTTTTGGTCATTTTCTTATTCGACTTTGCAGATACCTGAAAGAATTTCTAAAAGTGTGTTTGTGTGATTTAAAATTTCTTTTTCTGATTTCGAGTTAGGATTCATTTTGGGCTTGGGCACTAGGTACTGAACAATTTTCTGGAAAAAGGCTTTCGCTTTGGTTCAATTTATTTCCAAGTCCTTCTATGTTTTTTTCTGGCTGATTAGAACACCCTGTCTAGGAGGAGAGGATGGAGAGTGAATAGTGTTCGGGAGACACCTAATACACTGAAAATGTGGAGCAAGTGAAAGTGGGGATATGGCCAGATACAGTAACACATGGAAGGTACTTCAAGAGACATGCTAATAGGCTTTTCCAAGAATGTTTTCTGACTCACACAAATATGAAAAGCAATAAACAGTAAAAAAAATTAAAAAACTGTATAAATGAAAAAGTTCAGTTTAGACCAAACACACAAATATCAGGTAGCTCCAAAGTCTTTATAATAAGAAACAGCAGAAAAGATAAATAAAAAAAGCCAAAAACACAAGTGTTTTTAACTTCATTTAATTATGAGCAGGAAATGTAAATGCATTGAAGTCCAAGTACTAGGTTTAAAGCGACCTTTGATTAAAGTGACAGTGGAAAACATTCTTCAACAGGAAAAATTCAATGTGTGGAGATTAGATTGGAATTGTCCTAAAGAGGCCAGCAATGCTTTTAACTTAACCTAACATTGTCAAAGCAACTTAGTCCAATTCAGGGTAACAAGGAGCAATAGCATGGGCAACAAAACATTAAAAGCCACTGTAATATACACAGTGCTCAACAAAGTAGATCTTGATGCCCTTTCTGCAGACCTAACTAAAGGAAAATAAACAGTTGAAGAGAGTTGGCTCATCAAGTAGAATAAAATTACAGAAAAAGGATGAGAGCACAAACATCAGGAGGAAAGATTAATGAAGAGAAAGGGAAATAATATGGTTCTACAGATGAAAAATTATTAAATGAGAAAAAGTGGTGGCTTACTGCTTTAGGTCTTGAGCAGAGGTGTTAAGAAAAAGTATTCTTTATTTGTAATAATAGTCTAAAAGTAGACAAAGTCCTCATTTGCCCAACTTTCAATTTTTTTTCATTAACAAATAAAAATTAATTTTAACACTTAACCAATACTTACTTTCAGGAAAGCAGTCCTCTGGGTCAAGAGCCTCCTCAGCCATTTCCGAGTATTCATCCTCTTCCTCTCCTGGTTTCCTCAGATCCACTGTGCTTCCTTCAGAGCAACTTGATTCATCCAGTTTCTGTTAACAATGCAGATGAGAAGTCAGTTCTGACTATTATCTTCAGGAGGTGCTAGAGAAGTATTTGAGAAGTGCAAAATGTGACCCTATACGGTGATAACACAAAGCGCCCAACCCTTCCTAAATTTACTGAAAAGCTATAAAATTATACCTAAAGTATGCCTATTGACTCTTCATGCTTGTTAAAAGGACTAAAACTAATTACAGCAATATTTAGTGATTATCTCGCTTAACCATACTGCTGGTTACAGAAGGGGATCAATTTGGGTTTCCAGTGTTCCTCACAAGTCAGGAACCAGCCTTGCACATAATATCATTCCATTTTAAAGGGCAATCAGATGCACACTCATATTATTTTAGAGTTGCTAATTAAACAATTATCAGAGTTTATTTACAGAAAATAAAATGTTATGCTAAATTTATGTGCAGCTAATATTAATGTGGAAATTCCAAGGCACCTATCTATTCATTTTCTGAATGCACTTTTACTATTATAGTGTCACAGAAGGCATAACAAGTTCCAAAATTGACATCAATCCACCTTGGGGTCAATTCATGTACAAACTCACAAAAGTCAAATACCATATAGAGTTAATTAACCTGGGATGTGAACTGAAACTATAGTGCACATACACAATGGAGAAAGGACAAACAAATAACTGAATCCAGGAATTTGACACTGAGAGGTATTTTCTGCTGATTACTTGTTTTTAGCTGTTGATCTTAGGATTATGGATACCTTATGAAGGTTTTCAAACTCAATTTATTATAAAAAGACTGTCAGATTTATTTTATCTGAGGTTGGTTTAAATTAACTTGTGTGTATCAGGGCCATCTTAACGGCATTATAGGCCCCAGGCAAAGCAGTGCACTGGGGCCCCTACCTACACAACCACTGAGCAAGTCACAATATACATAGATTAGCATGGAGTCCCTATGCTCATGGGGCCCCAGGCAACTGCCCAGCGTGCCCATGCGTTAAGATGGCCCTGGTGTGTACTGTATTAGGTTTACTAAGAATTCTACTGTAAGTTGTTCTCCTGAGTGTGTATAAATCAGACAAACAATAGACTGACATTTTGACTAGGGTTGGTTCCTGCTTTACATCAGATCCTGTAGGGCAGTGATTCTTGAACTGTGTGGGTTGTGACTCAAATTGGGTCACCACATGATTGTATAGCAATTTAGTCCAATTCATCCAAGGTCAACACTGTGGTGAGTAATATACAGTATTGCCTTCTATTTAGCATACTATTTATTGTGGTAGAATGCGATCTGCAAAGCAGCCTATAAACAATGCTGACGGTGCAGAACAAGAAATCTATTGTTCCTATGGTACGAAAAAATAAATATTCTCTATGACACTACAACATCCTCACAACCTTTAAAACAAACAACCTGAGATGACTGACAGCAAAGATATATATAAGATGAGATAGTGAGATAAAGCGACCATGGTGCTAGTTTAAAATGTCAAAATGAAAACAGCAGGTGCGACACAAGGATATGATAAAGTTTGGGGTACACTTGGGGGGAGTGAATAGGATAGGGGTACACAGTGACCCAACAGTGCTGTATGCTAAATGCAGTTTCATTGGCCATGGACAACTGGCCTTGCCTCATTGAGTGTTTGCTGTTACGGCATATGTTGAATTCAAATATGTAACAGTGATACAAAGAAGATTTCGTATTAAATTTAATGCACCTCAGTGAGGAAGAATTCTTTCTTGTAACACTAAAGTAGTTCAGTAAATTAAATTCTACTGGCAATAAGAAGGACATGCATGTAGGATCATTGAGAACTGTAAGAACAGTGGAAAATATTAAAAACAGTGAGACAGGCAGTAAACTAAATTAAAAGCAGAGTACAATGTCAATTGGTAGCATTAAACATTTCATACTGGACTGTTTATTCTATTACCTGTATAAAATGCAAATAGTGAATACATTTTTAAGGAATAATAGCTCAACTTTTATACTCAGTTTATTTGTTAAATGAAAACTGGAATATGCAGGACAATCTATGACCTCTATTTAAAAGAAAGTATCATTAATAGTGGAGCTAATTTGAAAAAAATAATTTTTTAAAACTATTTTATTTAAGACAATATAAATAAACTGCATTACTTAATTAACTTTTTGACCACTTTTTACCTAACTTATGATAACCTATATGTTTGTTCGAAGAGACATACAGTATTACCACTCTCCTGGTTCAAGTAACTAAGTAAAGTGATTGTTCATACATTCAAAAACTGAGAACGATTACAACATCAGGGGCAGATGCTGGAGACTCCTACAGAGCTACAGGGTCTACAGAAGTACCCAGTTTGTGAATTTTGACCACAGACTTGTTGCTACATTCCAAATTTAATTTTCCAGCAACACATTTCTTTCACTATCTTCAAATTAGAAACTTTGTCAAACAGAACCTGCCCGATTTTCCCCATCTCCCACCTTCCTCTATGCTGGAAAAAATATTGCTCAGTCTCAAAGACTCGGACAGCATTTCCGCAATATATAAAAATATTTTATAGTCCCTCCCTTTCAAAGATCCAAGAGGACAATTGGAAAAGAATCTCTCACTCAACATATCCAGAAAAGGAGTGCAAGGTAGCAATGCAGAGAATTAATTCGAGTTCCATATGCGCAAAGCATACAATTATTCAGCTCAAAATTATATATCGAGCACATCTGTCTCGCTTGAAATTGTCCAAAATGTTTCCAGGGCAAGATCTAACCTGTGAACACTGCAATCAAGTTCCAGCCTCACTGGGTCACATATTTTGGGCCTGCACCAAATTAACATCATTCTGGACAAAAATTTTTAAGTGTCTTTCAGACAGCCTTGGTGTCACATTCCCTCCTAATCCACTAACAGCTGTGTTTGGTGTTCTTCCAGATGGGCTTAAAGTAGAGAAGGAAAAACAAACTGTGATTGCCTTCACTACACTATTGGCACACAGAATTATTTTGCTAAACTGGAAGAATCCTAACTCTCCTCTTTTAAGTCAGTGGGTAACTGATGTTTTATATTATTTGAAATTGGAAAAAATCTAATTCTCTCTTAGAGGATCTGTGCAAAACTTTTTCAAAACCTGGCAGGATCTGATTAATAATATTTTAGAATAAGCTCTTAAAGCACTGAGGAAGTAGATTCTCTCCCCATTTCTTTTTCTTCTCCATTTATCTGTATCCACCTATTAAACTCTTCAATTTATTTATGTTAACTATTTTTAAGTTTTAGTCTGTTCTCCATGCTCTTTTTCTCAGGGGTGGGGGTTGATTTGTTTTCAATCCTATTTTTGTTTTGTAAAAATCGATCTATTTGTATGGAATTATTACAATAAAATCAATTACATCTTGCCTGAAGAAGGGGCCTGAGTTGCCTCGAAAGCTTGCATATTGTAATCTTTTTAGTTAGCCAATAGAAGGTGTCATTTTGCTTGACTTTTCAATAAAATCAATAAAATTTATAAAAAAAAGACTTGTTGCTGCTACTATGAAGATCCAGCTTAAATCCAGTAGGCTACCACCTACTAGGAGAATGAGGCTGAACGTGGCCAGACTCCAAGATCAGGCTGTTTCTAATGAGTCTGCACTCAGTTTGTGTGAGAAAAAGACCCTGATGGCCACTGAGCAAGTGACATACCATCCATGGTCTAGTGACCTATGTCCTGCTTACAGAGGAACTGAAGCATTACGCATATCCGAATCTGTCCCCTAGACAGTGTGCACCCTTTGCCTTGTGTCTTACGACTATGTCCCATGTATCTCTAACTGTCTGGTCTGGAGTCTTGTCCCGCACCACCTTAAGAGTGCATAATATCTCTCTACAGGAGACTACTACAAAGCAGGTCAGCCAACTCCAATTCCAGTTCAGCAGCCCTGTGCTTAAGTTTCTGGATCAGTTGGAACCTCCTGCAGACATGGTCTCCTCCAAGCCATCCTCCAAAAAGTCCAACATCCAACATGAGTGGCATTACACTGGCCTTGTTTATAAAATTTGGCTTTGGATTACTAAGCTGTTTAACTATACATTGAATAAATTACTGGAATAAAGAACTACTGCAGTTATTCACACCTTCTGGCCCCTTAAGCTCCCATCTCCTCTTAATTTTTCCCTGTATGTTTTCCTAGATTTGTACCCCTCTTATAACATCATTACTTTGAAACTCTTTCACTTACATTGGATGCATTCCTTTCTATTAATGAATCCTTACGCTGTTGCCCTCTTAATTCCGCTAGCTTTCCTGACAGCTAAGAACTGTTTTATCAAGAAAATTTTTTTACAACATATGTTCTTCTTACTGAAAAAACTCACTTACTAGTATCAGCTATTAATTATTTCTGTATTTACTCATGTTTTTCTACTGCTGCTTTTGCTTGACCCCCTTTCTTAACAGCTTTAGAGTTAGCCGATTAAAATAAATTAATGCTAAAATAAAAATAAATAATAAATTAATGCTAAAAATGCTTTCTTCCTAAGGAATATTCATGTGCCAAAATTGTATCTTTTTATGGAAATATGAAATAGAGAAATAAAAGAAAGCCCGCTAATACAGCACAATTTCCATGTGTTTTTTCAAATCCATGTCTTGTTGACAGGCTTCTCTCTCTTGTCCAGAGGTTTCTATGTCTACATCTGGCCATGATGATTCCTCTGAAAGCTTTCATTTGATTTGTGAGAATCATTGCTAGAGCTACTAACTAAAACTATGCAACTCTGGTCTTGAATTCTTTACACTGGGTTCCAATTAGTTTAAGGCTAATTTTAAAACCTGTCTTCTTACATGAAAATGTAAACTGCTTAGACCCTGCTTACTTATCTGAATATATCAATACAAACATAACATACAGTGCATAATGATCTGAAAATGTCAGTCTGATTAAGAATACAAAGATAAAACATTGGAAGTTAAGCTTTTAGCTGCTGGGTCCAAAACATGTGAAATCACGTGCTTGCCCCATTTGTCTCACCCTTTAAATCCAGGCTGAAGATGAATTCATTTAGTCCAGAAACTCCTCTTTAGAGCTGATGATTACCTGTTCATATTGCAACTTAGTTTGTTAGTCATTTGCAGAAAGGTGTACTTCATTATTACAAATGGTTACTGACACTCCTCTGTTCTGTTTTCTTGGTCAGCATCCTGCTATGGCATATGATGACCCAGCCAAATTACGAAACTTCTACTGCTGCACACAGGAATAAACACCAGAGGTATTGGGAACATTGGAATCAATGGATGAAAAGATTTAATCTCCTTATTAGACTTTTCAGCACAAAGTTAGAATTATTGTAATATTTCCAGGATTTGTGGACTGAGGTCACTAGAACTGTGACTTTCTCAGACCTTGACTATAATATATAATATAATATTGAGCACTATAACCGACCAGCGACTCCCCCCAAAATTTTTTTTTTCAGAAATACCATTACCCTCTGGCCAAATGTTAAGTATAAGGTCAACATAACAACATTTTCAAACCTACTTAATCAAATTTAGGGTCATGGGGCAATACTACTGGACTTGCATAGTTTAGGTTACCAAACGGAAATTACTCCATTTTACAGTATGTTTAATATAATTTTCAGTTCATGTATGTAAATAATGCAAGATTTATTTGTTTTATTATATTATTGCCATGGACTCAGTGAAGAGTGTTATCTATATATATAAAATCCAACGTCTGTCTGTCTGTATGATTGTCCATTTTTCACAAAAAAACTACTTAACGGATTTAGATTGTTTTTTTCTTCTATAATTTGCTTGAACATTCCGGTTGATTTTGCAACTTCTCTCATCGCGCCAGGAATCATAGTTCGATTGCAGGAGCAATATATTCATGCTAATCTGAGACAGAGGCTGCGGGCCAAGGGGAGGGGGAAGCGTGACGTCAAGAGTGGGGAACCAGGCAGGGCTCTACTCATTGTCCTGTTTTACTATTACTTGGGCGTAACCGCGTGGATTGGGGGGGGGGGGGGGGGGGGGGGGCAGGGGGCTAGTATAAAATAAAAGAATAAACCAAAACTGATGCCGCAGGGATGCTATTAAATTGGATTGAAACTGGATTAATTTAATCGGGGCTTACTTCTTCTATGTTCAACTCTTTCTTTTTTTTATTATATCTATAGCTTACAACTAGCTATTCTAACTATTGCATTCAGTTCCTTTTGGGCCTACTTGATGTTAAAGACTGTCACATATTCTTCTTTGTTCTTTTAAAATATGTATTTGCTGTATTTTTTTAAATTGTTATTTCCTGTTTTGATTGTACTTATACAGCATTTGTCTATTTGATCAATAACTTACATCTGTAATTTGATGTTGTGTTGTAAATGAATATGCTTTAATGGTGAAATATAAAATATTGATTTATTAATTGAATGACTGATTTTATTGCATTCATTTTCTGAACCTGATTAATGCCATTTTACAGGCATAATCATCCATCTATTGTCTACATCTGTTTATTCTGTAGAGGGAAATGGGGAAACACTGAGGGCCATGCAGGAACCAGTTCTGGGCAGGGTGCCAAATCTGGATAAATTATTTGAATATAAATGTAATTAATTTTAATAAGAACAAAGGCATTCTTCGTTTGTTTAAAAAGAAGTCTTTGTATCAAAGTTGCTGTTTGGAATAACAGTAAAAATATGGAGCAGTCAATTACTTGTTGACACTGAATGAAACACAGCCTCAAGTATATTGGATACATTTGGGCTAGAAAGCACTGAGCTGCTCAAAGCATCAAAAGTACAAATATAGTACAGTAAACAAATATAAGAGAAACCTGAGTGAAACAGAAAATGAACCCAGGCTGGACATTGTAAATTTGTTACAGGTACTGTGAAATAAATGTGGGCATTAAAATTTTGATTTTCTACTTATAATAGTTTATGCCATATGCTCTAATCAGAGTTAATCTCTTGTATTATATTTTAAATCTGCTACACAAAATCAGTTCTATGTCAAAATATTAGCAGAAATAGAGGTGACTTGCTGGATACCGTGTTTTAGGGTTGCATTATTAGATTTTGATTGGTTAGGATAATCTAGATCTATTTACTATAAATACCAATAAGTCCTAAATCCAAAGTCAATTTAGATTTTTTAACTTGCTACCCCATCGTAAGACGGCCATATGTTTCTGTTACAATCTGTTCACCTATTAACACTGTTGAAATAAAGGTGTAATGAACCTTTTTTTAAATTAATTAAAATGAATTGTCAATTTAAACAAACATAAAAATATAGATGATAGTTACATCAAAATAACTCTTCCAAAATCCTCACTGGAGATTCAGGGGGAGATAAGCCAGCTTGCTTTCATTTTTGGAATTCCTAAACAGTTGTCTCCTTTTTCACCAAAGATTCATTTTTTTCCTATCACATCATTCAGAATTCTCTTCAAAAACTGACATGTCTTGTTCTGTTATCCTGTTTGATTCTCGTACTGTTACCTAGTTAGTAAAGTACTACAAATGTAAATTACAACATGCTTTTTAGACAAGAGACTATGAATGTTGGAGCTACCTGCTCAAGCAAGACAGATAATGCTGCTTTGAGAAAAGATGCTGTCACGCAATCTATGGGTTACAGCCATAGACGCCTCTAAGATTAAAGGACTGATCCTCTTGCCTTGTGTGTTATCACCTTTGTTGTACAAGAAACTTAAGAGAGTGGATAGTCATTGCTGCCCTGGGCTGTGTCGTGTTGTGACTGCACTATTTGGATAAGCTGTGACTTTGAAATAAAGCATGGAGTTTCTAAAATAATGTGATGTAACATAAGGATTTGCTCTTTATTTCTGTTAGTAATACAACACACATATGCTACCAAAGATTTTTACTATCTTTTTAAGCATTTTATCTTATTTTGGAAAAGGCAGTGACAGGGGCTGCATGGTAGCCAACAGGTAAAGAAGCGAACTGACAGCACTAGAATTAGGGTTCACTTCTAAGCGGGGATACCTCCAGTAAGAAATCTGTTTGCTCTCTTCAAGTCTTTGTGGGATATGCATTTCACTGTTTAAAGACAAGTTGAAAGCTACATTAGACTGGTGTGATTGTGCCATGGGATAGGTTACTTTAGGCTCATTGTTGCAAAATAAAGTATAATTCTTCACTATGGGGGTTTATTGCAGTAAGTGGAGGGGTAATGGCAAATGTTACATACAAATGACAATATACATTATTGTTCTCATCTTAATTTTGTTTTTCTTATGTTAAAGCTACAGGATGGAAGGGAATGACCAGTGTACTATAAATGGCAATCCAACACAAACCAGACATTTACATAATGTTTAAATTACAGATATCCTACAGTACTGTGAATAATAATAAAACTCATGTATAATTACGTAGAGAAGGTATGCTAAATTTATGAAGGTGTATAGGTTAATGCTAGAATCCCTACTGTATTTCAGGCATTACTGAAGCAAAACCTTCTTAGCAAATTTGCGCAACTTTATATTGTTCCATTGGGAACTATCATTAGAAAACATAAAATTAATTCATATGCAGATGACACCCAATTATACCTTTCATTTAGAACAAATGACGTTTCTCCGATGCTATCCTTAATTAACTGTATCAGTGAGTGAAATGAGTGGATGGATGAGAATTACTTGTCTCTGAATACTGAAAAAACAGAAATGTTAGTAATTAGAGGGAATGATGCTGACCGCAACAAAATTCTGTTACTTTTTCAATCGCCATTAGTTTTACTGAATCTGTGCACCATTTAGGCATTATCTTTGACACTGGTATGTCAATTTAAAACACAAATTACAAAACTATCCAAAATATGTTCTTTCCATCTTTAAAATGTTGGAAAATTAACATGTTTTTCAAATATGCAGAATATTGTGACATTAATTCATGCATTTATTTCTAGTAGGATTGAATACTACAATGTGTTATTCACTGTTTGTTAAAATCTTTCTTTAAGCACCTTTCATTTAAGTCAAAATGCTGATGCAAGAATTATTACAAGAACTAAAAAGTATGAACACAAAAGTCCAGTTTTCAATTCATTGCACTGGCTCCCAGTTAACCTTAGGGCATATTTCAAAATACTTCTTTTAACAAATAAATCCTTAAATGGCCAAGGCCCTGCTTACTTATTTGAACTTATCATTAATTACAAAGCAGAGCACACATTAATATTTAAGGATGTTGGCCTGCTTATGATTCCAAGAATTAATAAAATAATAGTAGGAGTTCAAGCTTTTAGTTACAGGACCCTAAAGCTGTGGAATGATCTGCCTGCTTATTTAAAAGATCCCCCATCAGTCTCAGCTTTTAAATCCAGGCTGAAGACTCACTACTTCAGTTTAGCATACCCTGACTAGAGCTTAAGATAAACTGTGCATACTGCATCGCAGTCTGTTTGCTATTTATACTAAAATATAAGTAATATGATTAACTGTTACTAATCATCCTCTATTCTGTTTCCTTTCTCTGTATCTTGATGTGTCACTTGGTGCCACTGTTCTACTGCCAAGCTGTTCTTCTACCCATGGAAAACTCATTTCACATAAAGGAGCTTGGAATCTTTGCATGGAATGATTCTGTCATGACATTGGACAACCGAGCATAGACTTTATTACAGTTTGCCCAGAAGGGAATGGGTGGCCAGTTGGCTGAGGTTGCCAGGACTCTGCCTGTGTCTGACTTTGTCTTTGACATTCTCTCTTGCAATTCTGATTATCTCCATTGTCAACTTGCCATAGTTCAACAATGAATTAATTGACAGATAGTGTTCGTTTCCAATTATGTTAATCAGTTTCTACTTAGTTTTCTATGTGTTTAACAAATGTATATCTTTATATGCATTAATTCTGTATTTAGCAATTAGTATAGTATAATCTATACTTGCATTTTACCTGAGAATTTGTCACGGTGCTCTGTGCCTGCACTCAAGAAAGGGTACAATACAAAAACAAATTGTATTGTATTGTGTCAAAATAAAATAGCACTGAACAGCCTGGAGGAATGATTGTCTGATAATCTGTAGTCTCCCAAAGTGCTATTATTGATAATTATTGACTAATGTCTCTATGGAATTGATTCTGGTGGTACATATATATGAATCAAGATTCCTACAGCACATCCCCTGAAGAAGCCTCCCAAGATATCACAGGAAAAAATGATCAGTAAGTGAAAAGAATACTATAATACTCTGCATGTCTTGACAGTTGCTCACATACTCAAAAAGAGCAAGATTCAAAATTTTAAAGTTAACAAGAGAGCTCTGACTACTGTCGGTTACCTGGTATGATTAACTGGAAATGATTCTAATGTAGACATGGCATAATTTTCTTTAAGCTGATATTCCATAGAAAACCTATGGTTTATCAGTTTTTCCTATTCTAATTTGCCTTCCAGAGTGGTAAGGAGGCACTGCAGTTACGTCACAGCACTGCAATCCACTATGCCACTATAGCCGACTCATGTGCCTGAAGGAGTCTGAGTGTGTCCAACAGTGATTCCCAACCAGGGGTCCACAGCAAAATGGGAAAAAAAATCATACAATTGTATTATTTAAAAAGTTGTAAATAATAAAGCATTTTTCTGGTTCACCTTGTATTTTAGTAATATTATTGTCACTTCATTAGTGCGCTTGCCAGTTATGCTTATGAATAAATGCGTTTTCCAAATGCTACTCAAAGGCAACCATAGACGTACACACGTTGTGTTGTAGCCTTAAAGCAGTTCACAGCAAGCTAAGCACAGTGTGTTGAATGCTAAAAAATACATAATGATGGACCATTTTTTAAAAGGAAACATTCCAAAGAAAACCCATCTTGCAGTTATGCTTTAAGTTCATCAAATGAGTCATATTCTAAAACAAAATCAAAATCTAGAAAGTATGAAGCTTCATACGCAATTTGGATTTGTGCTGTCTAAGAAAAAAAACAGACTTGATTATCTCAAATGCGTTCTTTGTCAGGAAATTCCATCAAATTAATGTCTAAAGCCGTTTGAATTGAAAAGACATATAGAACTAAAGCATCCAGCTGATGTTGGGAAACGTTTACTTTTTCCATATGAAAGCAGCTCTGCTTGTGGAACAAGTTAGCACTTTTACCCAGCAAGCAATGGTTTCAGAAAGAGTACTGAAGGCATCTTTTTTGGCATTGTTTTGCATATCCCGTGCGAAGAAAGCTCACACAAGTTGGAGAAGATCTGATATTACCAGTGACCAAAGACATAGTTCGGGAATTGCTTGGTGAGAAAGCTGCCTGTAAAATTGATACTGTCCCTTTGTCAGACAACACTGTGTGCAGATGGATATCTGACATGGCTGAGGATATAACCAATTACTGGAACAGGTAAAAAAAACAGTCCATGGTTTGCATTGCAGTTGGAAGAAAGCACAAATGTAGCTAATGCAGCACAGCTTATTATCTATGTCAGATTTATTGGAGATGGAATGTTTGTTGAAGAGCTTTTATTCTGTAAAGAAATTCAGAGGAAGACAACAGGTCAGGACATTTTTCAAGTTTTGGATGTGTTCATGCAAGCAAATTTAATTGACTGGTTTTATTGTGTGGGCATCTGTATGGATGGCGCCGCTGCCATGACAGGCAAGTGTAGTGGAGTTGGCATGTTAATAAATGCCAGAGCTCCAGATGCCGTGGATATACACTGCATGCTTTACAGAGAAGCACTTGTTGCTAAAAGGTTGGAAGATGAATTGCAACAAGTGCTTCAAGACGTTGTTAAAGTTGTAAATAGTATCAAAGCACATCCCCTTAAACACAGGCTATTTGCCAAACTGTGCAGTAACATGAGCGCCAGTTTTGAAAGTCTTCTCACAGGCCAGTTCTCCGCGAAGAATTGTATGAATTTCTCCCAATTGAGAACTCCTAGTTTGACAGCTGTTTTGACAATAAGTTTGGGGTTCTGAAGCTTGCATATCTGGCCGACATATTTCAAATTTTAAATACCTTGAATCAGAGCATGCAGGGTCACAATCAGAGCATACTTAATTTGCAAGATAAAGTTCATGCATTTATACAAAAAAAGTGGACTTTGGGAGATAAAGCTAAATGAAGGAAATGCTGTAATGCTCCTGTTCCTTCACCAAGAGCTAGGAACATTGAATGCGCCTGCAAACACAGTTGTGCCAATAATATTGTCACATCTGACACACCTGAAGGAATACTTTAGCGGCTATTTCTCAGACCTGGACAATAGTCATTTCAACTGGATCAGAAATCCATTTTAGTCCAGAACGGATGAGGATTGTCTTCATTTGAGGTCACAAGAGGAATTAACTGAAATAGTCAACGAAGGAAGTTGGAAAATTCAGTTCTCTGCAGTTTCCCTGTCAGATCTTTGGAATAATCTCAAAAACAAATAAGCCATCCAATACCTCTTACCATTTGCAACAACATACCTAAGTGAGGCAGGTCTTTCAACAAAGAACGTACTGAAAACCCAAAACAGAGCACATCTAAATGTAGAGAATGATTGAGATTATCCTTAAACCAGCTGCAACCCAGAATGGACAAACTGCGCAAAAACATCCAAACCCAAAAGTCTCATCAAAGATTCAAAAGAGATTTCAAATAGAATTCTGAAAGTCAACACAAACAGTGATCATCAGAAGATTGAATTCAGGTCTGTGGAGCTAAAAAGTGCAAAGCATTGGCCACTGTGCTACCAAAAGTTATTGAAACTTCTACTTTTTACATACAGAATCAAATTCTTGTATTAAACCTCTTCTTACCTCTTCTTAGAAGTACTTATTGACTTTTTAGAGATAAAATATCCATTATATTAACAACAGAAGTGTTGACATGTTTAAAAGTATGAATTAAAATGAGTGGCTGAGACTAAAGAAAAAAATAAACAGTAGTTAATTATAAGAAAATGTGACTTTCCAGCAAGAGATCACTGCTCAATTTGAAGCAACAGCGCCCAGATAGAATAGCCTCTAGGAAAGGGAGGTTTAGGAGTAGAACATAACAGAAATAAATTACTGAGGACCGATCCAACAACATATGGAGATAGATAGATAGATAGATAGATAGATAGATAGATAGATAGATAGATAGATAGATAGATAGATAGATAGATAGATAGATAGATAGATAGATAGATAGATAGATAGATAGATAGATAGATAGATAAACTCACACACGCTATGGTCTGAATGCTCATCAGAATGACCAAAAAGAAAGAAAACCTTCTGACTTGGCAGTGACAGGCACAGTGGAGCATTATACAAGTGTATTGCTGTTGGTATAAAAAAGCAGGTGATGAGTAACTATAACTAGTTAAAGACTGTTCCACCTAAACAGATGACATATCAGAACCCTGACAAGAACATTTAAAAGTTGGTCCTGTATTCATGTTTCCTGGGACATCCAGGTCAAAGACTACATACTCAGAGCTAGTGTTCGGCTGTCAGTAGCATGTCTGTCAAAGCTGAGAACAAGAATGTGTTTCATGATTGGTGATTCTATACTTCAAAATGTTAGAATTCCAAACTAGGTAAACCTGACAGTTAAAGTACAATGCTTTCCCAGTGCCAAGGTCTCTGACTTTGAGGCTAATTTGATTTCCTGGCTGACAATGAAGCATGGCAGGCAGTGTTTCCTTCAATGTTGGTTGGAGACATGCTGTGCAAATAAAAGTATATAGCGTTTCTTAATAGCTGAGATAATTTTTGGTAAAGGCCTAAAAAGAAATCTATTTACTACCTGTTCCTTAGACTGTCTCAACAAAACAGAAATAGATAAATAAATAGATCATTATTGACACGGCATATTCCAAGTACGCTAAAATATCAATTACCAGACCAGTGCTGAAAGGAATTAGAGCTACACCCAAATATGCTTATTATTTACAGACCTATTTCAAATGTACCTTTTCTTTCTAAAGTATAGTAAAACCTGTCAGGGGTCGGGAATGAAGCCGCAACGGATAAGAGAAAAGATGGAAAACAGAACAGCTACTTCAAAAATTATATGCAGTAGAATAGTTTACTGAAGGGCGGCACAATGGCGCAGTGGGTAGCACCGCTGCCTTGTAGTTAGGAGACCTGGGTTTGCTTCCCAGGTCCTCCCTGCGTGGAATTTGCATGTTCTCCCCGTGTCTGTGTGGGTTTCCTGTGGGTACTCAGGTTTCCTCCCAAAGTCCAAAGACATGCAGGTTAGGTGCATTGGCGATCCTACATTGTCCCTAGTGTGTGCTTGGTGTGTGTGTGTGTGTGTGCGCCCTGCGGTGGGCTGGCGCCCTGCCCAGAGTTTGTTTCCTGCCTTGTGCCCTCTGTTGGCTGGGATTGGCTCCAGCAGACCCCCGTGACCCTGTAGTTAGGATATAGTGGGTTGGATAATGGATGGATGGATAGTTTACTGAATACAGTAATCCCTCCTCCATCGCGGGGGTTGCGTTCCAGAGCCACCCGTGAAATAGGAAAATCCGCGAAGTAGAAACCATATGTTTATATGGTTATTTTTAGAATGTCATGCTTGGGTCACAGATTTGCGCAGAAACACAGGAGGTTGTAGAGAGACAGGAACGTTATTCAAACACTGCAAACAAACATTTGTCTCTTTTTCAAAAGTTTAAACTGTGCTCCATGACAAGACAGAGATGACAGTTCTGTCTCACAATTAAAAGAATGCAAACATATCTTCCTTTTCAAAGGAGTGCAAAGCAAGCAGTCAAAAAAAAAATCAATAGGGCTTTTTGGCTTTTAAGTATGCGAATCACCGCCGGTACAAAGCATTTGAAGGCGGCAGCTCACACCCCCTCTGTTAGGAGCAGGAAGAGAGAGAGAGAGAGCCACAGAAACACAAAGTCAAAAATCAATACGTGCCCTTTGAGCTTTTAAGTATGCGAAGCACCGTGCAGCATGTCCTTCAGGAAGCAGCCCCCCCTGCTCACACCCCCTACGTCAGCGCAAGAGAGAGAGAGAGAGAGAGAGAGAGAAAGTAAGTTGGGTAGCTTCTCAGCCATCTGCCAATAGCGTCCCTTGTATGAAATCAACTGGCAAACCAACTGAGGAAGCATGTACCAGAAATTAAAAGACCCATTGTCCGCAGAAACCCACGAAGCAGCGAAAAATCCGCGATATATATTTAAATATGCTTACATATAAAATCCGAGATGGAGTGAAGCCGCGAAAGGCGAAGCACGATATAGCGAGGGATCACTGTAGTCATATTTATTTACAAAACAAAGCTATATTAAGAAAATGTTATTTAGTTATAATAACAAATTAGTTAATTCATATAATATTGTAACGACCAGTATAATAAGTAAATACAACTCAGAGGTACTTGAGTTTTCTACATTTTACTTGGAGTCTTTGTTCTGTAACAAACAATCTTATAAAGAGCGCATCTCCAAAACAAAACAAAAGAAAGCTTCCTCTACCAATTAGTTTATCGCCTGCCACTTACGTTCTTTTTTCTCTATATCGCAAACACTCCTCCTTATTGTCTCCTGACTCCCTACTCAAACTTCCTTCTGTCACACCTTCCTTTTTCTTCTAACTCCTCCTGTCACTCATCACCTAAGAGGTGTGTATGCCACACACAGTCTGGCTTTTGCACCAGTCACAGCACAGAAAAAATATTAACAAGTGTTGTAAATAACATTTTAATATTATCTGATGAAGGAAATGTTATGGTAATTATGTTTTTAGAATTAAGTGCAGCCTTTGAATACCATTGAGCATTTAATTCTGTTATATAGGCTGGAAAATTGCATTGGGCTCTTTTCCACTATCCTTGCATGGTTTAGTTCATATTTATCTAATCAATTTCAATATGCAAATAAATCTGTTGACAGTACTCTGTCATTGTTTTCAGAAATTAAATATGGTGTCCGTTAAGGCCCATTACTCAGATCTTTATTGTTTACATTTCACATACTCCACTGAGAGCTAGAATTAAAAAACAGTTTATGTTTTATGCTGATGACACTCAGATATACAAAAACAGTTTATGTTTTATGCTGATGACACTCAGATATACCTTTCTTTCAGAACAAATAACATTTCTCATACTGTGTTTGTATAGCTGATGGATGATAACTTGTCTTTAAATACAGAAAAAAGAACGGTTATTAATTGAGGGAATAAGGTCTAAAATGTTACTTTTACTGAATGGACAGGCAAGTTTTTTTTTCTTTTTTACACCAATAAACCTTGCAAAACACACATTATAATGCTGTCTAAAGCTTGTTTTTTCTAGTTTAAGAATACTCTATTAGACGTTTAAGACAGTTTCTAAATATGGAAGATACTGAGAAATTAATTCATACATTTATTTCTAGTAGAATTTTACAAACATAAAAATATTACAATGATTATGAACCATTATTAATGCTCTTCTTTTCTGTTTTTCTTATTGGTATCCTACTCTTTCACTTGCCCATAGTAAAGACACCAGAGATAATTGGAGCATTAGAGTCCAAGGACAAAAAGATTTTATCTTCTTATTAGACTGCCAAGTACCAAGTTCTGTAATATTTTAGAATGCCCAGGATGGGATAGTAGACCCTCTTGATTCAGAACTGTGAATGTATCTGACTTTGTCTATAACTTATTATAACTAACTGTGAATGCCCAGAGGTTTCTGGACAGATCTCAAAAATAGTATATACATACTACTTGGATACTTTAGTTTTAATTAGTTTGAATTTGCTTTGTTTAGTGTGTGTTTAAACTATCTGCATTGTGCATTTTTATTGTGTAAAGTTTGCAACTGTATTACACCTATTAATGCGTTACAGTGCTCTGAGCCTTGCACAAAGTGAAGAGAGCGATAAAAAAATGGCTTGACTAGACGACCTAGTCTACATTTCCTTGAGATGTAGACGGAAAAGTGGATTGTCTAAAAACAAAGCAGGAGAACATGTAAACTTCAAAAAGAGAGTACACGGACTAAATAATCAATACAATCTTTCTCAATCTTTTCATTATGTAAATATACTTAAGAGTCTATGCTAGCAGCATGTTGTGCAAAGCAGTCACATGAAACAAGGAAGAAGAAATTCTAATTTTATATCCCATCAATATTTTCTGTAGCTAATTCCAGTGAATCACCCAGACATCTCCAGTGACAGGTAGGCTGTAACAGTATTTTATAGTAAACAATATGATTTGTAGCCTACCACTATGGCAAGGTGTGTCTGGAAGGCTGATCTAAGTGTGAGTATCTGAATACAAACTTTGGAGCTTCTGATTTTGAATAGGTAGGTTTGGAAAAGGAGCGGCTGCATGGTTGTGAGAGCTGTAAAATCTATTCTAAACTTTATTACAAACTTGACAAAAAATAAGAAACATGCAATGAAAACCAAAAATTCTGAAGTGGTTAATATGTTTAATATATGTTGGACCTTATCCACATCTACACATAAAAGTACACATTAATGATTATGTCATATCTCAAAAGATGAAAATAAATATACTTCTTTATGGTGACACCAACCCCACTATGGCCTGTAGGTGTTGCTCTTTGACTATTATACACATATCCATTTTAGCAGCAGTCCCAGAGTGATACTGGCCATCCCCTTCTCTAATTTCCCTATCATTCCATGCTACATCCTCAAAACCCATGCTGAGTTTCTGCCATTCTGAGATGCCTGGCATCATTTCATGTGGCATTGTCCTGAGCCACTCGGTAGTATAACAAATGCCAGGGGCATTTAGCACCAGCAATATTTAAAAATAGCCTTGGAACAGAACAAGTAAAATACATTTACCACATTGTAAAATCAATGAAATAGGACACTGCATATATTTCTCAGGCTTCCATGTGGCATCATTGCTCTGATGATAGTTTACCATAAGATTTTTAAAGGCTGTGAATAAGAGGGAATAAACATATTTATTCTTCTGGGGGACTAAATACAGCCAAGGCTTAGAAATTACAATCATAATAATTTCTATTAAGTTAGCTGAACTAAATTGCCACATGCTTTTTTTCATAAAAATACTGCATATATAGCAAGACTTTAAAGCTCTGTGTTATGTCTATCTATCTATCTATCTATCTATCTATCTATCTATCTATCTATCTATCTATCTATCTATCTATCTATCTATCTATCTATCTATCTATCTATCTATCTATCTATCTATCTATCTATCTATCTATCTATCTATGTTTACATTTATATTAATGGTATTAAATCTTGAAATGTACACCTTTGGGTAAATTTCTTCATAGATTACAAGGGGACATCCTTGGCGGATGAATTAGGTGAGAATAAGTTTTTCATTCTAGCCTGGCCAGTCAAAAGTGCTTTTGTCAGGGTTTAGGCTGACATGGTAGTTCCAGGAATAAGAGACAGTGACATTTAATTCTGCATGACAAACCTTGCAAGTAAAAAGGGCATCCTTTAGTATTTGTTATTTTCCTGCTTAAACTTGGGAGCACAGGATTAAAATGGCAGTAAAAGGACAACAAGTGACAAACAAGTATAACTGAAAAGGGATGAAAAGATTTTTTTGTAAGAAGTAGGCAAAGTGCCTCCTGACTTAGAAAGAAACTCATAATCATGTAGCCAAGGTCAAAATGTAGTAAGGTCATTTACATTATATGCATGTCACATGCCTGCTCTTAACAATACTTCATACTCACTTTGGTCTATGTACTATATACTGTATATATGGGTAAGCCTTTGTCTATCATGAACTGGAATCCATGGGTGGCGATACTCTCTCATTCATGGAAAGTGTGGCAGAAACTTACAAGAGATGCATTTCTCTAAATAAATTTTGCATATAGATTATAACTCCCTTATCCAAAATGCTGTTCACAGGCTAGTGTGAGAAAAATTTACAAGAAAATTCCATTTTTTTTTTTTATTAGAGATGTTCTGTCTAAATTGTTTCACTTGCCCAAACTGGATGTGACAGGTATATTAGTGTGGGAAAGGCTCACGAGAAGTATAAATTTCTTGTAGGAGATGGTGTTTGAAAATTACAGGTCAGTCTATCAGTCTACGTAAGCCAAATAGAAGGATGTTATCAGGTTTACGTTTCTTTAGGGGTTTGTATGGGGTTAACAACAGGCAGGCATCGTGGTCATTGGAGCAGACAGTTTTGCAAGTTATTATAGATGATTTAGAGGTACAGTTACATGCCTGGTCACTGATTCTTCAGAATGGAATTGCTATTCTTATATCTGCATTTTTTTACTAAGCTCTTCTTCTCACTTACACCCCAGTGATGCCGTGCTCAGGGTACGTTAATTGGCTGCTTTCTTTGGGCCAAGTAAGGTTTTAGTGTTGAAAATGGACAATTAAGCAAGTGAGGCAGTGCTCACAGGAAGCGGTGTTTTATATTTGCTTTAATTTGAGTTATTTTAGATCCTGTTATTTAATTCTCTTGGTTTGGTTTATGACTAGCATACAGCATACGATGTCCAAAAACAAAAAGGACAAAAATATGAAGTAAATCAAAGACGAATACTGCTAAAGAGATGAGCAAATTCAACTCAAAGCCAGTGACGCAGCATGGCTTGTCACACATGAATGAACAATGAAGGCCTTGATATAGTCACTGACTTCAACTGTGGCAAACTCCTAGCCTAAACATTCTTTATCCATTGGTGGCCGAGTACCCATCCCAGTCCTGAGTGAAACTGAAAGTAAAGTCAGGGATTGGCAGCCCCTTACATCTGTGCCTAATAATACTAATAGGGGTTCTTCTATCATTTTTGTGTGAAACTTTCAGTTCAATATCAACCATGACCGCTACTGTATACAAAACATGGCCAGAACACTTCAGAGATAATTATACAATAAATTGCTTTGATCTGTAGACATTAATAATCAATCCGGGAGTGTCTCTCCTGTAAAGAGATAAAATACTGTAAGTGAAATTAATATGCAAAAAGAAATCAATACATAAAAATCTGAAGGATGCAAAATTAAGGTATGGATGATGAGGTAACTGCTTTCAGCAAAACCTGGGAAAGATGGACAATAAAACTGAGGGCAGAATGATAAGAAGCCTGATGCTCAACTCAGTTGTTGTAAAAGAAATACGCCACTTAAAAATTGTATTTTTTCATGTTACTTACACCACGTAGTTGTGGCAGAGAATTTTTTAAGTTTTTAATCTCATGTTTTTATGCAGAATACAGAGAATAAAAATAATATAATAGAACCTAATAGTTACCAATGCTGTACAACAGAAATCAACGTAAACAATCCATGGAAAATATAAAAAAAAAAATCTTACATTACTTGTGTCACATAGTACACACATCAGTTATCCAGACATAGTTCTCAGGGCAGGAAAGGAAATGGACCAAAGCTGAATGGTCCAATGCTTAATTAAGATCTCCAAATGGTAAAGAACTAAGAAGTGCATTGGATTTTTTCTAGGGCTGTGAACTTTAATTCTCAACCATTCTGTAAGGAGCTGCCAGGGAATTCTTCCATCTTTTCCAGTATTTTTGGTTTCCTAAAATTCTTTGATGAACTTCAACGTGAATTAGAGAAAGTTGTATCCATTCAGGAGTTAACAGTTGGCATGCAGAGTTTAAAAAGAGCTAAATCACTAGTAATTGAAGGAATTCCTGTTGAGTTATGCTCTGGAAAGATTTGGGACCAGACCTGTAGGTTGTTAAACAGGAAAGTGTGGATACAAGTGTACTACCCATGAGCTGTTACACAGCAGTGGTTGCTGTTTTGACCAAGAATTAAAGAGCAGTGGCAATGCTCTGCACAGTCTACATATTCATGTTGAAAGCTTTGGTGATCAGACAGAGATGTGATGAGCTCTACTATTCATCCTGACTAAAGATATTGTGTATCAAATAGGTAACCGCATGATATCTTTCTGATTCGATATGTTTTTTATATCTCTATGCTTCCTTGTTTGCATATTGGGCTCATTTCTCTAGACCAGGAGAATGCTTCAATAGGGTAGTGTCCTGCTAACGATGGAATAAAACAGGATTAACCAGTGAAAAGGAACTAGACAAAATTGTTGTCAAAAGGGTAGAAAATGGTCAATGCATACTGGTAGACAGAATGTAATGGTTACCTAAAACATAATATTATTATTGCTATTATTATTTAAAAAAAAAAGATCAAAGTCAGAAAATGTGAAAATCAATGCCCTAGAAAAGTTTTAAATTATTCTTAAACATTACAAAAATTCCACAGTCTTGGACACTACATTCAACATGCTATAGCTTAAATAAACATAACTTTAACCTTTCTGATAACCCCATAACAATGATTCATAAGCCGTCGTCCAAAATGCTGGTGCTCATAACAAAACAAAATGATGGTGTGCCAAGATGTACAAAAGTAATGATGATCCCTAAGCATAGTTAGATGCAAAAACTCATTCAATAGTTAACATTTACATAGTCAAGAAGCCTAAATAGTCAAAATAATGAGGAAAACATGCAACCTAGTGCCCTAGAAAAATCAAAAACTGGTCAGAATAATGAAAAACACCTTATTACTATTTATGGATTGTTCTTGAGGCCTTCAGATGTCTGGATTCATTTAGAAGACAAAGATGCTTTATAGTAATGTTATGAAACTCAATCATGGTCTTAGAGCTCCATTTAATGCAAACAAAGTGATTAGACAGGGATGGTCTTTAAATTCTCATATTCCTTGGATATTAAACCCCTGCTAAAAACAATTAAGAAGAAAAGCTGAAGGTTTGCCTGTTCCTCAGAATCCCCTGACATTTAGGACAGCAGTGTATGCCAAAGTCATGGTGCTAGTTGGTACCCAGCAGATATTAATTGGATGATATCTGTTTTGGAAAGATTTCAAGTGCTTCAACAAAGGTTAACTGAAACAAGAACTCAGCAGCACTGTTGGGGTAATGGTGTAAGTCACCTCCTAAATTACCTCCAGGATTACAGTAGGCAACAGGTGGCTTGAAACATCTGGGGTCCTTCCTGTAGATGAAGTTTTTTGGGCAAAGAACATTTAAGGAAGGAAGCCATTTACAAAAGGAAGGGGTATAATTTTTAATAATGTTTTAGTCTCAGCCCTTTATCGTTAAATGGCATGCACTAAACTTTCTCCTGAACATTTATTAGCTGTACAAAGAGTACTTTAAACTTTTTTTGGAATGGAAGGCACTGGCTGAAGCAGCATGTGCTGTATTTGCCCTTGGCTGATGGAGGACAAGGACTAAATGATCCATCTGAAGAAATGCCTTTCGGTTACAGGCTCTGCAAAAACTTTTGAATAACCAGACAGTCGTGTCCTGGAAAAATGTGTATACAGTGGTACCTCAGTATACATCCTTAATCCGTTCCAGATCCTTTGACTTCTACCAAACAGGACGTATACCAAACAAATTTTTCCCATAAGAAATAAAGGGAAAAGGATTAATCCGTTCCCATGAAAAAAAATCCTATTGTTATTGGCATATTATACATCGATGGGGTTGTATAAAATAATTGAAACACTGCTTAATACTAAAATACAAAAGCAATTAGATTAAATAAATTAAAATTTAACCTCACTTTACTTTTTAATAACGTCTTTGTTTTTCACAATCGTAGATACCGTCGTTCTCGGCATACGGTATGCAGCAGCCATGTCCCGGATAGGCATGCCACCTTCATACTTTTCAACAATCAATTCAAATTTACGCAAAAAAACACAAAATCATGTGAAAATTCACATAGAGTTATAGCGTGAGTTGTTCACTGAATGCTAGCAACTGGAGTACTGACGCTTGTGGGCAGCGTAGGGTAGCGCGAGGTGTGATGATGCAGGTCCACTCCACGCTCCCATACATCCTTACGGGGAGCCCTGAACCCGACAGTGTCGGTAATGTCACCGAGCTGAGCTGACAAATGAGGACAATTCTCAAATGAAGCCAGGGGAGAGTGCAAGAATCCCAAGTGGTTTTATTTAAAACAAAAATCAGTGTCCAAACAAAAAGTGCAGTGCATCTGGTTTCAATAAATAATTATTTAATAAATATCCATAAAAACATGTGTTCTGTGGGGATAAAAACAGCAATAAATAAATCCAATAAAATCCGAGGTTAAAAATGCAGTCTCACTCTTCCCGATCACAGCCCACCTGTGCAGGTGCGACTCCTCCAACTACCTCATTAACTTCCCCACGGTAGTGCAATCGCGCCCACGGAGAACGACACGGCTATATGGGTTAAAACCTGGCCCTTTATTTGAAGCTGCGGACCCGCTATAACACACGCGGTGTTAAGTCGTATTCCAAACAAAGGTCGTATACCAAGCAAAATTTTTCGCGTCCATACAGGACGTATACCAAGTTGGACTTATTCCAAAGCAGACGTATACCGAGGTACCACTGTATTTACAATAGGTGGGAGAGCTACATATTGATAGTGTGCTTTTCGCAGCTGACAAGTGGAATCCGTCTACTTCTTTACTTCTTTTTACCACAGCTCACTCGGAGTATGGCATTTCTTTGAGCCCTGTATTTACTGGAGTTCTGTAAATCACTAGAGTACCCATTAATGGGCCTTACAGTTACAAATCTGAGTTCAAGCACTGTTAACTAAGTATGGGATAACTTGAGTCTTCACCTAATTGATATTTATAAATGCTGCTGGTATTGCACTGAGCAGACAGTGGAAATGTTTGGACTATGTTTCTTGAGACTGACTGCTCAGTGCTACAAAAAATCTTTGCCAGCCTCTGAGATGATGTAAAATCAGTAGGTAATGGAAAGAAAGCAAGTTACCCTTTTTTCTTTTCTCATTCTGCTTCTACATTGCTGTTTTGAGGTGTATTGATTATTTTATTTGTAGTAAGGGCTTGCAAATACAAAAACTATTGAGTTAAAATTTGAACTTTGTACTGTATCTTAATGGGAGCAAATGACATCTACAATATAGGAACATGTTCAGCTGATTACGCAATAAATTTTGTTAAGTTGATGTCACATTACATGAGTTCTAACTGAAGGAGACATCAGACTTGCCAACTGCAGTTTCTGATCTCATTGCCAGACCATGTCAATTTACGTGAGTTAAAATCACCGGCTATTTGAAATTTAACAGCTGTATGTTGACTTTCCAGCACATCCATGCTCGCTCCCTTTATAAACAACCAATAATGCGCTGCCTGACGGAGCTGGTGTGGTGAGTCAGCCATTTTTTTCTTTTTTACCTTCTGTCATAATATGTAAAAGCCTCTCTTCTGTTTGTCAGGTCCAAAACACATGTGTTCTTTATTCCTTTTCACTAAATTATATGCATTGTACTTCTGTCTGAGCATTCATTGGTTATCAGCTATCATGTATGCAGAACCCACCACTACAACTTAAAGCAAGTTGTGCAGAAGTTGGAATGAGTCACTAAGTATATCAACTAATGCGCTGCTGGCTGGCTCCAATTAGCTGAAAATCACTGGAAAAGTCACATAATGTGATATGGCCTGTAGATGGCACATCAAGTGTCTTTATCACAACATGAAGAGGAAAAAGTGACTTGGTACCATCTTTCTCCGAAGGCTGAGACAGTATTTTTATAGGCCACCCAGTTCAATAGTAAAGATCAATCTCACCTGAAGAGAGAATGGGTTGGAAAAATGTTTTACTACAGCTGCAGTGGAATAGGACTTTTGTTCAAAAAGCACTTCAATCTTTTAGCCACTGATGAAGAATTGAACTGTGAAGGACAGAAAATTATAGTAGTGGGGAATCTATATGAGTCTAAAATATTCCTGTTAATGTATATGCACCAACTACTGATAATAAAGAACTAATGGTAAATGCTATTGTAAATGTTAATTCCAAACATGAGCTTTCAGAGTCTTATGAATAGTTAGAGATTGTGTAATGATCCCTGTTGTACATAGGTCCATATCAATTGAAACCACAACAGCTAGAACTGCAACAATAATCTTACCACTTATCAAGGATCATTACCTCTCTGATCCATGGAGATGTTTACACAGCTACATAAGATAATATTCTTTTTTTCACAAATACATCACACATTTTCTGATATCAATTTCTTTTTTAATTATAACAGCTTACTATCATTGATCCCTTCACTCTAAAACTACTAGTACAACTCACCTGTGGTGATGTAAACCATTATTGTTACCAGACTGAGAGTTTGTAAGTTTCATTTTCCTTATTAATTCATATATGTGTTTTTAAAGGAAAATATGCAATTTGGGAGACACTCAAGGTATTTCTAAGGATACGGATCATGTCATACGTTTCACATAAACAAAAATTAGAGAAAAAAGTTATCAAAATTAATATCCAAGATTTCTTTGGTTGGTCAAGGATATGCAGGATCACCAAAGTATTCACTATACAAAAAAAAAAGGTTGTCACTATAAACAGAATGTATCCTTTTGACTACTAAAGAAATGGAGCAACACCATCATTACTATGAATAAGGAGAAAAGGCCAAAAGATTTCAGCAAAATGTTAATATTTGGTCATCTCTACATCTTATTCTATATCTTCTATATCTCTTTCAGGCCATGCCTAGGTATATTAACAAATCACTCCAAACCCCTTAACAGCAATATACAGTATAGAGTAACACCAGATGGGATAACATAAGGTAAGAGAAATGTATTGTGTTACCCTCTACCCTCTGCCTTATTAGAAGAATCCCAATCCATCTTTCATAACTTAATGGTAAAGTCATTTCTTACAGTGGATTCAGAAAGTATTCAGACTCTTTTGCAATTGAACATCTCTGGAAAGTCCTGAAAATAGCTGTCTACCAATGGTTTCCATCCAACCTGACAAAGCATGAGAGGATCTGTAGAGAAGAATTTCAGAAAAATTCTCAGGTGTGTGAAGCTTGTCATATTATACCCAAGAAGACTCCACAGAATAATTGTTACTTAAAGGGCTTCAAAGAAATATTGAGTAAAGGGGGCTTGAATGCTTGTGTCAATGTGATATTTGTTTGATATTTTCAATAAATTTGCAAAAATTTATAAAATCCTATTTTCATTTTGTCGTTCTGTGGTATTGAGTGTTGCTTGAAGAGGGGAAAATGCATTTAAATGATTTTAACACAAGGCTACAACACAACAAAATATGAAAAAAGTGACAATGTTTTCTGAATCCACTGTACATTAAGTTAAATTGGAAAAACTGAAGTTGTATCTCAGAAGAATGTTTCCAGCATTATTTTGAATTTGGCAATTAATTACTAATTGTTAGCAATTAATATCATTAGATTGTCAGATTATTGCTGTTATTTTGGTATATATGAGGAATCCCATAAGATCCTTTTTTGTTATTCACTATTCTGATGTGGGTAGAGGACTTAAGTTGTATGCTTTCTTTGACACATTTTTTTCTTACGTGTGTTTTTTCATTCAGTTTTTTTGAACACAGAGGTTGCACCACTACAGTATATTGTTCATGATAGTGTATGCTTGACTGAAATGTACTGTATGTCTTTTGCACTTTTAGATAAAATATAAAAAAGCAGATCAAGTGAGAATGAATGTGACTGTGCGCATTATTGTTCATTTATGCACATATTCACCACTGAATTTATAAGATCATTTCATTTTCATGATTCTTATCTCAACCAAAGCAAATATCAACAAAAAATGAGACATACAATAGTTTAAAAGATGGTTTTAAATGTAATTTAAAACTCTTTTTTTTCCCCCAGAAGTCATGGTGTGTGGGTTTGATCCAACTGTATTAAGCAAATTTGATGATAGATGGATAGATAGATGAATGGATGGTTGGATGCATAGCAATAAACTTTAAAAATGCATTGAATTTAAAGACACAAATGCTGTTTGGTTTAGTGGGTTAAAAACCATATAGCTCATGCTTGAGTTCCTGACTGTAACTACATTATTTGTTCTATAGTTTTGGTATTGTAAAGGCATTGAAAGGGAGAAAGGCACTATGTAAAAAATTGCTTATTTGAAGTGACTACTTACAATATACAGTACATACCTAGCATTAATTATTTCACGAAGTACATTTTTGTTTACAAAGCTCTTCATACTTCATGGCAATGCTAGCTTGTAAGAGATAATAAGTTCATGCTCAATGAAGCAGTAAAGTCATGTAATTGTTAGTTAACTCTTGACTGTGTCATTTCATTGCACCATCTTCTAATGCAACGAAAACGTCTGCTATAACCTAGATGAGTCACCAGGACAATTTTGCATACACCAAGAAGTTCATGCCAGTAAGCAACAGAGTTCTTCCTTTTCACTCTCACATTTCTTTCCTCTATAATTCCTAACTCAGCAGCAAGCAAAACTGAAAAAGGTTAAGTGAAATAACTCATTTTGGAGGTTAGTCTCTTAATGAAACATGTACTATTAAATAATATACCATATTTTAAAAGACAGCCATGTAAGGCGAAACTTAATTTGTCTCAAGATCTCCTTGAAATAACTGACAGAGAGGCAAATGGTGCAAACTAATTTTGGTGCTAAAGAGTAACTTCTTGGACTGAAGTCGTTTTTCTGGAATATCTTTTTATTTGTTATAGTGAATTTTTACTAAGTATGTCATTTTATGATTTTTTACCCTTTGATTGTAATCATGGCATCACCCTATGAACAGGACTTTAGTCTCAGTATATTTCAGTTTATAGATAATTGGAATAGACATAAATAAAAATAAAGGCTCCTTCTTGCACAATTTAGTTTAATACAAAAATAATATTTTTGAATATGTTAATGGTTGGAACGAAGGCTACTTCCTACGCTAAAGCTCCAAAGAACAATGCTCAAATCTGAATTTGCATTCTCTTCCCATGTTTGTGTGGCCTTTTCTTTGAGTACTCCAGCTTTCTTCCTCATTTCAAAGATGTGTTTTAGATAAACATTTGTTTCTAAATGTTGCAACTGAGGTTAACTATGTGTGGGTGAGCCATAACATGCAATGTTGATTCATGCTTTGTACCTGATGCACCTGTCTGTAATCCAGTAATGAATGAAGCTAGATCATAAAAAGACTGGCTGGATGGACTATTTGTGAGTGAGTAAGTGAGTGAGTGTGTCCTGCATTTGGACTGAATTCAAGAATTCACTGAATCCAGGAATGATTTCTGCCTTAATGTCAAACATGCCAGGATTAGGTAAATGGGTTCAGGAAATAAATATAATAAATTAACTGGCATCATTTTCCTACTTTCATACAAAGATGCACATTTTTTGCAACCTATCAATGGAGAACTAAGTTTAAAAAGTGAATAAATGGATGGACATATATATTAAATGGCATTCAGGAGAGGAATATGCGAACATTACTAGTATGTTGAATTACACCTCACATTGGCTTGCTTGCATAAAATATTCATTTATTGCTAGAAGGGTGTCTTTAATTTGCTTGTGCGGTATTATTACATAGGTTTTATACTGTGGTATCAATTTAGCATATTTTATAAAATTGGTCTTGGGATCTTTCTAATTTGATTACACTGTGTGCCTCTCATCTTCTGTACACTCTTCCACCCTCATTTTTGTTTTCCATTAATATTCTAAATGATTTATCAACAGAATTTGGAGAAATCCCTATAGGTGTTATGCAAATCCAATAATATAGATGTGTAATCTTATATATGATTATCTGCACTAATGCAAAAAGGGATTACTGGAAATTCTGTTTTAAGATGTGCTAACGGATTTTAATAGGACTTTCCAAGGAGTAATCGCAGGGTCTGAAGTGCTTGAAATGCAGAGCTGAAGCAGCACAAAATTAAAATGAGTCATCCAGGCCTTTAGTTCCCTTCCTTTCCTTAGTCTTGTATCACTGAAGCATCACAGCAAATAATAGCTGCTCTGTGAAATAAACGTCAGATTAAAATGAGAGCCACCCTCTACATCCATCCACATCTATGCAAAAAGGCAGTGATTTCCCTTTCAAAAGGATTAAATTGATTGCCATGGTATGAATACATTCAGCTGTAATTAGAAGACAATTAAAAAACAGCAGCAGGGGAGAAAACGCCTCAGATTAATTTTTATTTATTCCATTTTGGTGCTTCAATTTATACGGTCTATTGAAATATGAAATATTTAGTAAAGAGATTCTGTCGCAGAAAGATTTTTTATCTGTTTTCACTTGTACAAGCTGCATTTCTAAGAAAATGTAAGTTTTATAAATATATGATGCTTATGGTTATTTAGAAAATAAAACACCTTTATTATGTATTCAGTAACCACATTTTGTGTGTTCTCAGAGACTACAGGTGACAGAGGCATTTTTTTTACTACTGGTAATGGTAAACATAGAAGTTTCCATTTTCTCATTTAGTGTGTTTGTTCATGTACATTAATAATTTTAATCAATGTTGAATACTTCATTAGTATTTTTATTTTACATCATGAAACTGAATAAATAGAGATGACCACAGCTTATGTTTTTTGATTTATAACCCCAAGTGCACTTCTTTGAGAAGACTATGCCCACAATCAGGGGCCTACTTGTGCTGCCATTATATTCTGCCTTTGTGTGTACCGCATACTGCTGTTCCTTATTCTGTCATTTCATGCTATCTGTTCATCTGCAGTGACTATTATAATCGTATTGTCCACTCAACTTGTAGAAGTGAGATGCTGCTCACATCATGACAGCTCTAGAGAAATGATCACAAAAGTGACAAAAGACCGCAATTTTTACACACACACACAAATAACTGTACATAAGTTTCCTTATAAGTGACACAGCTCTTATACTTTTACCTTTAACACACTTTAACCACAACAGCCAAAACATTATCATGAATATTAAGAGGTAAACAAAATATTATAGAAAGGAAATGTCAAAAAAGTTTAATTTGTATTTTGCTGAAGTCCACCAGTGAAGAAGCTGGAAATCTCTCAGTAAGTACAGGGAATACTAAAGAAGTGCTAAATGATTCTGGTGATTACAGAGAGACAGAAATGCTGATTTAAAAAGAACAAAATCAAATAAATCACTAGAACAAGATTACATCTACAGAAGAGTGCTTAAGGAAGCTAATGAATTCAAGAGATCATGCTTAAGATGTGAAATGCTCTTGTGAGACCTCATCTCAAATACTGTGTGTGATTTTGATCTCCATATTACAAAAACATGTATGAGAACTACAGAAAATCCAGAGATGGCCTACTAGGTTGATTCCAGGGTTACTGAAGGACTTGGTGTTTTTTTTTTTAGTTTAAATAATTACAGATTACGAGGTGATAGAAGTTATTAAAATTTTGATAAGAATTAATATGGTAGATTCCAGCTGTTTTTCAATTAAGTTTAAATGTGGTTTTCAGTTTGAAATTGGGAGTACAGATGAAATTTTGACTGAGGGCTAATTTTGAACTAACATTTGAAAGCATTTCCTCATGCAGATAACCAAAACTACATGAAATAAGTTATCAAGCAATGCAGTAAATAGAATAACTTCAACTGTTGCATTTTTTTTTAAGTTAATGGTAATCTAGGTTACACTGAATGCCTAGTTCTCATCAAAACGTTTCTTATTTTCTTAAAAATCATGCTGAACTAGGGCTGACCCATACCTGACTGAATGTCACTTACACTACTAATTGTGTTTAATTGTGTTTCCATGTATTAGATTTGAAAGTTGCTTTGCTCACACTGCTAATAATATCCACTGGTAATTCAACCAGCCTTTGCAAGTATTGTATATTAGTTGCTAGTTAACATTGCTGCATCTTTTTAAATGTCATATTACTCTGATTTAAAAACAAAACAAAAAAAAAACAACACAACAACCTTACCAGTTACAGCTTATTTTTCTCCTTTTTTCACATTTCTGGGTGTTGCTATGGTGGATATAACCTCTAACAAAAAGCTCCACTGGCCTAAGTGTTCTGTTCCTGTGTGGTGTTCACATATTCATTCTATGTGAACTGAATGTTTCTGGATACTCTGGATTCTTTCCTTATATGAGAGTTTCCCACAGGCCCACTCTTATTTGCCTGCTCTCTGCTTGAGAACCATCCTCCTCTCAAGGATGAGACTGCAACAAGAAAAGGAAGGAAGCATCTAAACAGCTAAACCAAAGCCACCAATAAACGATCAAACAAGGTGCCAATTTTGCCACTGTCCATGACTTGCCCCTGAGGATTTTAATAATATTTAACTTTAGCCAGGCAGCTTCTTGCATCCACAAGGAAAACCAAGCCAGTATTAGCTCAATGACTACTTGGTAACGACACGATGGAAATCAGACTTGCACTGCCAGCTCCCCAGTAGCCATTGCCACCTTTTCTATGACGTCCTGCAATCGTTTTCTTTTTTTTTTTAAATCACTTCTCCTGCTTTACTTTTGTGTCCTTCATGAACCAAATCCGGCAACCTTCTGTCTTCTTCTCTGCCTCAAAGAGTCCCCCTTTTCCTTTGTTAACTGCATCCCTTCAATCCAATTCTCACCCAATTAAATACAATTTTAATACACTTGAAAAATACTCAATCAATTAAATACAATTATAAACAAGTGAAATCAATTAAACAACAAAAAAACAATACATTATAAAGTGCAAATCTATCTTAATCAAACAATAAAATATAGCGCAGTGGTAGTGCTGCTGCTTTGCAGTAAGGAGACTGTGGAAGATTGTGGGTTCGCTTCCTGGTTCCTCCCTGTGTGGATAGCGCTTTGAGTACTGAGAAAAGCGCTATATAAATGTAATGAATTATTATTATTATTAAAAATAAAGAAGAATCCTCTGTGCATTCTAATACCGTGAAATTTTGAAGAGTGTTTTTCAGTTGTTTATAATTGGAAGGAATATTGAAGAGGATCACAAAAGGGCAGTCTTGTTGTTGGTGGTAGGCCCAAAGATATTTGCTTTGTTAAAAGGTTTGGTGGTGCCGAAGAAGCCCGGTGAAGTTCCACTGAATGGACTTTAATAAGTTGTTCCAAGAGTTTTATACGCTGAAGAAAAATGTATTGGCAGAGAGATACACCTTTAGAAATCAGAAACAGCACATCAATGAATCAGTTGCTGAGTACATATCGGTTTTGAAAGGACTTGCTGTTAATTGTAAATTTGAAGATACACTGGAAGAGCAGCTGAGCGATCAACTTATATGTGGAATTGCTAGTAAAAAAATTGCATGTGAAACTATTAAACAGCTGCGAGAATGGAACACTGACATGGGCAAAAATGATCAAGGTCACAAAAACTTCAAATGCACACTGACAGAGTATACAGAGATTCCAACATCCTCCTCTACTTCAGACAGATCTACTTCTACTTCAGGCTTTAAAGTGTTATTGGTGCAATGAGAGGGGCCATACAGTAGCGGAGTGCCGCTTTAAGGACTTCCAGTGCCGTTTCTGCAGGAACAAGGGACATCTGGAGTCAGCCTGTAAAAACAAAGGTACAGGTAACTTTGCGTTAAATAAAGATAAGGGACCCATTTGGGGCAGAGAGTGTGAGGGAGCTTGACACAGTGAGCCAGTTAAATGCGGTGGACTCTGAACCCTCTGTATGGAAGAGTTTCTATACTTTAAAATTTAAGAATGTAAAATTACAAACTTTTGATGTTTTTCTGAAAACATATACAAATCAGCCATTAAAGGTTTGGGTCCAAATTGATGTTGAAGTACAGCTAGGTGACAGAAAACTCAGCTCCCGCTTCTTATTGCCTATAGTAAAGGACACGCAATTAAGGGGTTTGAATTGGAAAAAGGTTTTAAATTTTGACTGGTCAAAGGTATGAGGAGTGTTCAATAATTTATGTACCTGAGAATGAAACAAAGTAGCAAGCATACTGAAACAAGTCTGTGTTTGTTGTGACATGTCTCAAAGTTGGGTGGCACAGTGGTAGCACTGCTGCCTCACAGTTAGGACACCCAGGTTCGCTTCCCGGTTCCTCCCTGTGTGGAGTTTGCATGTTCTCCCCGTGTCTGCGTGGGTTTCCTCCAGGTGCTCTGGTTTCCTGCCACAGTCCAAAGACATGCAGGTTAGGTGGATTGGCGATTCTAAATTGTCCCTAGTGTGTGCTTGGTGTGTGTGTGTACCCTGCGGTGACCTGGCACCCTGCCCAGGGTTTGTTTCCTGCCTTGCGCCCTGTGTTGACTCCAGCAGACCCCTGTGACCCTGTAGTTAGGAGACATGGATGGATGTCTCAAAGTTACTCATGCACAGTTGTGGCTAAGTCTAACATTCCAAGAGACAGAATGTCAGGAGAGTCATCATGTGAATCAAGTAAGCTTCTTCACAATAATGTGTCGGTTCACATGTCATGACAATCACAGGCTGCAATCCATCCACCTTATAGTCCTGACCTGGATCCCTCAGATTATCTCCTGTTCTGAATTTTCAAGAAATCTCTCCATGGACAGCAGTTTTCAAGTGATGAAGATGTCAAGGTGGCTGTAATGACCTGGTTTGAAGGTCAAACAGAAGATTTTTTTTAAAGGGGTTAAAGTCATTGTAGGAAAAGTGGATGAAGTTGTGGATGAAAAGTATGGAGCCATCAGGGAAAAAATAAAACAAAAATTTTTTTAAAAACTTTTTTCTTTTCTACTGAGGTACATAAATTATTGAACATCCCTTGTAAATAACCTAGAAGAACCAGTGCAAAAATTGTGAGAGGATTACAGTGAAGTGTTTAATGCAGTGCTTTGACATGTACAGTAGTAGCTGGGGGTTAAGGAAAAGTTATAGGTATCTACTGTACCAATGTACCAATACCAAAATTTTGTAAAGCTAGAGTAGTGCCATATGCATTTCAAGAGGCTATTGAGATGCAGCTGAGTGAGCTAGTGGGGCGAGGTGTATTTACACCTATACAACACAGTGAATGGACATCAAGTAATATTTCGCATACCGAAGAAAGAAGGTTCATTTCGGATTTGTGGTGATTATAAAGTGATTTAGCACAAGCATAACTGTGCAACTTCACTTAGACAAAAAATCCACACCTTACCTCACAATTAACACTCATATAAGGGGTTGTTTAAAATGAAAAGATTACCATATAGTATAGCCAGTGCATCATAAATTTTTCAGTGCACTTTGTATCAAGTTTTGCAGGGTCTTGGTGGAGTTGTGTGTTTTTTGATGACATTATAATCAGTGCAAAGTCACAAAGGGGCACTTACTAAACTCAAAGAGAGTTTTGAGATGGTTATAACAGTATGATCTGTGGGTTACAAAAGAAAAAATGTAACTTTTTTCAAAAGCAGATGTGCTGCTTGGTTCATGTGATTGACTCTGAAGGGTTGCATATTCAAAAAGAGAAAACTGAAGCAGTGGAAAGAGTTCAAGTTCCTAAAAATATAAGAGAACTTAGGTAATACCTAGTACTGTTAAATTACTATAGCAAGTTTCTTATAAAACTGTCTAGTGAAATTAAGCCAATGATGCAGCTATTACAAAAAGAAAAGAGATGTGATTGGACAATAAAGTGTCAGTTAACCTTTGAAAACACAAAAAATGGTGGCTTCTGCACTTATTTTATGCTATTATGACCCGAAGATATCCCTCACAGTAGCATGTGATGCTTCCTCTTATGGAGTGGGAGCAGTCCTCTCACATCATTTTCCAGATGGTCAGGAAAGACATTGCACATCATGCACTTTATCCAAAGCAGAATGTAACTACTCTCAAATTGAAAAAGTGGCTTTAAGAATTATTTTAGGGTGATGAAATTTAATGAATACATGTATGTGCAAAAATTTATTTTCTGTACTAATCACAAGCCATTAGTCAAGGTACTGGTTCCAAAGACTGGAATCACCACATTAACAGCAGCTAGGTTGCAGAGATGAGTGCTTATTCTAGTGGCAAAGCAGTACAAAATCATGTACAAACCTTCCATGCAGCATGGCATCTAAGGCTGAAATAGGCACAGCATCCAGGAAATGTGTACAGTGATCCCTCGCTATATCACGCTTCACCTTCACTCTATCGCGGATTTTATATGTAAGCATATTTAAATATATATCGCGGATTTTTTGCTGGTTGGCGGATTTCTGCGGACAATGGGTCTTTTAATTTCTGGTACATGCTTCCTCAGTTGGTTTGCCCAGTTGATTTCATACAAGGGCCGCTATTGGTAGATGGCTGAGAAGCTACCCAACTTACTTTTCTTTCTCTCTCTCTTGCGCTGACTATCTGTGATCCTGACGTAGGGGGTGTGAGCAGGGGGGCTGTTCGCACACCTAGACGATACGGACGCTCGTCTAAAAATGCTGAAAGATTATCTTCACGTTGCTACCTTCTGTGTGCAGCTTTTAAGTATGCTGCACGGTGCTTCGCATACTTAAAAGCTCAAAGGGCACGTATTGATTTTTGACTTTGTTTTTCTCTCTCTCTCTCTCTCTTCCTGCTCCTGACAGAGGGGGTGTGAGCTGCCGCCTTCAACAGCTTTGTACCGGCGGTGCTTCGCATACTTAAAACAGCCCTATTGATTTGTTTGCTTTTCTCTCTCTGACGCGCACTCCGTTGAAGAGGAAGATATGTTTGCATTCTTTTAATTGTGAGACAGAACTGTCATCTCTGTCTTGTCATGGAGCACAGTTTAAACTTTTGAAAAAGAGACAAATGTTTGTTTGCAGTGTTTGAATAACGTTCCTGTCTCTCTACAACCTCCTGTGTTTCTGCGCAAATCTGTGACCCAAGCATGACAATATAAAAATAACCATATAAACATATGGTTTCTACTTTGCGGATTTTCTTATTTCGCGGGTGGCTCTGGAACGCAACCCCCGCGATGGAGGAGGGATTACTGTACTTACTATTGCATTTTGGTGCTTCTGCCTGGACTGGCAATCTGGATAATGCATCAGCATTACCATTCCAGGCAGCAAGGTAATGCTGATGCATTATCCAGATTGCCAGTCCAGGCAGAAGCACCAAAATGCAATAGTAAGTACACAGTTCCTGGATGCTGTGCCTATTTCAGCCATAGATATTTCTGCTCAGACAAAAATAGACAGTGTTTTGAAATTTTAAAATATTATACACTTCACAGATGGCTTAGATGGGTAACTAAACAGGATTTAAAGCCATACTGGGTAAGAAACACTGAATTATCTGTTGAATGTGATTGTGTAACATGGGGATTTATAGCAGTAATAACAGCATCCCTCAGAAAGCCAATATTAACACTAGAATCCCTAGTCCCGTCCACTAATGCAGATGGAAGATACCGTCGCACATTACGTAACTGATCTTTTCCTAAATAAGGAGTGGCATTGCACATGTACTTTGTCAGCATGCCTATGTTGATCAAACACAGAAAGCTCTGCAGTCTACTTTGACTTTACGCTGTAGGATGATAAGTAAATAAATATGGATAAACAACATTCAATGTGGCGTTCATATAAGTAACATATAAATGTTTTTCATATAAAGACCATCAAAAAACATAATCACAAATGGAACTTTGTATGATATCTTGGTGAGCTCTGTAGGCCCTGCTGTTTCGGTGAAGGACATGTGTGTGGCAGATTCACCCATCTTTCGCCTTTACGCCTGGTGCAGCTGCGTTGTTCTTATGTGTGAGTGGACGTTTCTTGCGGGGAGGGCTTCTGTTCTCTTTCTCCGATGCAGAACCCTCATCCTCATCTGAGTTCACCTCTGTTATAGCACGTCTTTATTTGAAAACAGCAGTGTCAGATCAGGGGGAGCGTGAATGTGACTGAGAGAATAAAACTGAATAAAGAAATGATAACCTTTACAAGTACCATAAATTTACACTGGCTGTTACAGACTCAAATCAAATGTATGTTTTTATTCTATAATAGTAACCATAAAAGCAGCTCACTACTGAAAATGTTAAATTGTGAAGAAACCGGAATCAAATCCACAACCTCTTGGTTATGAGTCAGCAGTTCTTACCTCTGCACCAGTCAAGCAGTTGTGTCAGCATCGTACCCTAACCCGATTTCTTTTTCTTCAGTTATATTCTTGAATAAAAGCGCACTTGTTTTGCTATACTTGTACCTTTTGTGAAAGTGTTTATTTGATATTTGGACTTCGGTCTTCACGCATTATACACTTCATGTCAAAATTTTGTCATTAGTACTATAACATGAAAAAAGTTTCTGGTTTAGCTATGTGTTCAACATGTCTTGCCTCGCATTTCCTGTCATCCTACATTTACCCAGAATGTTGTTGACACAGAACACACATGAAATGCATGCGTTTCAAATAACAATATATTATTTACCCTATACAACTCCAGGTACCTCACACACAGATAAACAGACTCGAGCTGGGAAAAGTTTTTGTCCGACTTGAGCTGCAGGGATGGGGGATAGGATAGCAGGATGCTGCTGCTTGTGCTGATTGACGCAGTTGTTAAACAAAAGACGCTAATGAAGAGGTGTGAAGGAATTTAAGGCGGCCTGGGATTACGATTTTTTTCGTAGGTTTCAGGGATTCTAGTGTTAAAGAAACTGCATAAATATCAATTAGGACTGGTGAAAATGAAAGCCAGAGTTCACAGTTATTTCTGATGGCCAGGCCTGAACAAAGACAATGAAGACATGGTTTCAGAGTGCCGTACATGTCAAGTAAATGAATTAATAAAGTTTATCTAATCTAATCTAAATAGGAAACTACCAGCAACTGTGCCAATTCACCCTTGGAACTATGCAGATAGGCCATGGGAATTCATTCATATAGATTTTGTGGAAAGTGGAAAGTACACATTTCTTGTCTTGATTGATAGTTTTTCCAAGTGGCTGGAGAGTAAGTGTATGACAAGTACCACAGGAGAGAAAACAGTGGAGGTCATCGAAGGATGCTTTGCCGCATACGGGTTGCCAAAAGCACTTGTTACTAACAATGGCCCACCTTTTCAGTCAAATGTTTTCAAAGTTTTTCTAGAAAATAATGGAGAAAAACATATTTGCTCATCTCCATATCCATCTTATCCATCTTCAAATGGAGCCACAGAGCATTTAAAACAAAGCCTAAAGAAGCCATTAGAAAAACACAAGTACTTGATGTTAAAACACTGCTTACATAACTTTTGATTTTCTTATAGGACTTCTCCCAATATTACCACTGGCAAAACATCTGTAGAGCTATTCCTCAAAAACAAAACGAGAGCCAGATTATCTTTAATTAAACCTAATTGCTATGCAAAGTACACTTAATTCTGAAAAAGGTAAAGTTGGGGTGCAGACAACTTTAAGTTTTTTTGAACCACAACAAGCAGCACTCATAAAGAACTACAGGGGAGGGGATAGTGAAAAAGGAGTGCCAGTAGCAATCATGAAGGCACCAGGTCCAGTAACATAGTTGGTGGAAGTACACGGTGTAATATGTAAGAGGAATGTGGACCAGCTGATCAGCACACAGTTGGAGCATAAATATGAACCTGTATAATTTCTGGGATGATTCACGCACACAGAAAGTGTCAGATAGTCCATGTAGTGAAAGAGAGGAGCCAGCAGTGTCCCCAGATGAACAAAGAACAATGACAGACCAAAATAGTATTGAACCAGAAGCAGCAGTAAAATGTAATTTAAAAAGAAATCCATCGGAGAGACTGAATTTGTAAATAGGTTTTGAATTTTGTGAGAAACAGAGTTTCTGATTTAGGGGGAGGATTGATATGTATGCAAAAACAACTATAATGTATACTGTATATTGACAGCTTTTTGGTTATGTTATATATTTATAATGATTATAGAAATGTCTCTTTTACTTACCTGTGTTGTATTTAAAATATAAAGACAAATTCAGTTTAAGCAAAGTTTTATTGTAAAGGTTAAAAGGTCAAAGAATGGGATATAAAAAAGACTAAATTGAGGGAGATTGCATCAGATCAGTTTAGATCAGAATCAGGTGATCCAGAGAAGGATTGAGACCAACAACCAGGAAGCTGAGGGATTTTTTTTGTTGTGGAATGCTCAATTATTGTTCATGTCATATTAAATAAAGGAAGACAACACTTGTTGTTAATCTGCGTCCCGTCTGAATTAGTGCAAAGACACAACAGAACACCCTTCCTCAAAAACCACCTTAGTTTATCAGCTTCTTTCATAGTGTTTATTAACGAATATTTATATAGTCTTCAATATATTGTATACAGTATGTCATGCATTGGGAGAATGAATAAGTACCCTGTATGGTATGGAGGCTGCACTGCCTCCTGTAGGAAGTCCCTGCAACGCATAGTGGATGCGGCCAGTAAGATCATTGGTGCCCCACTGCCCTCCCTCAAGGACATTTTCCACACCCGCCTTACCCGTAGAGCCATTAGCATTGCTGGGGACTCTTCCCACCCCTTACATTCCCTCTTCAGCCTCCTCCCCTCAGGGAAAAGGTACCAGAGCCTCCGGGCCCGCTCCACAAGACTGTCAAACAGCTTCATCCACCAAGCTGTCAGCATGTTGAACTCTGTCCACTATCTTCCCCCCTTGTCCCCTGCCCCTGGACCGTAACAAGAGTCACTATCTACCAAGTACCCTACCTCGGCTGGTATTATATAAAGACTCAATATTACATCTGCTGCTAACTGTCTATCATTTTGTACCTCTCATAAGCTACTCTATAATGCACCTTCTCACTTTTTACTGTAAGTGGCTTTTGCACTACTGATTATTGTACATTGTACTTAGGTTACTTTACAAGTTCTAATTTTATTTATCTTATATGTTATATACTTTTTTGTTTTTTTTTGTTTTTTTATATAATTTTGTATTTTATTGTACTATGAAGATGAAAGAGAAACAGTATTTCGATTCTTCTGTATGTTCTGTACATATGTATAGTGAATTGACAATAAAAGGATATTTCACTTGATTTGATTAAAAATTAATTATTTAATAATTTATATTTATTGAAAATTTATTTATTTTTACCCTCACCATATACTTTAGAGTATTCTGGAATTGTGTGTTTAATTCTGTTAAACTGCCATTTTTATTTAGGAATGATCTTTGTGTAAACCTTACTCCAGAAAATATCTGAAATGTCTGTACCCAACCTTAACATCAGTATGGAAGCTGAGGCCACTTACATTCACAACATAAGAAAATAGAGTAAAAAAACAGTGAATTACATGTGACCAGTCTACAAATTATTTCTAGCATTAGTCCAGTCCCTCACTAGCCAAAAGTGTGTTGCCTCTAGCTCTGTTTCTTTTACTAAGCTTCTTTAGGCTTCTTTCCCATCTGTTGTCTCTCTGGCAGTTTGCCTATCTGGGCTCCCTTTTGCGTTAATTAGCTCTGATTACAATCATGCCTCCAGCATCTGGCAAATCATAATTCTTTCATACATTATAGCAGACACTGCTAAAATAAATGGGATAAAGCAAACATTGAAAGTAACTGATACACATCCGTACAGTTTGGCATGTCCCACATACATTTGTTTAGAAATTTATTTTTTCTTCCAATGCAAGGTGAAGTAAAATAGTGGCAGTAGTACTCAAGAGTTCTTCCTTGGTCTCACGTGCTTCCTCATGTTCCTTGACATCTCATACTTCTGTGACTCTCTTGCTTTGTGTCTCAGTTATGATGTTTGTCTTCACATTATGCATTTATTAGTGCTTGGTCTGGTTTTACACCATTTTCTGTTTAGTTCCCTGTTTGTCATTTAAAAATTTCACAAAATTACACTACAGGCCCATATCAGGTTTTTACTTATAAAAAACTATCTGAAGCTTGTTTGATGATACAGCATGGGTCAAGGGTAATTTAATACACCACAGTACTTAATGGTGAATAAAAGGTTCCAAAAATGGCAGAAACAGTTGGTGAAAGTGTGAGCCCAAGACACACTGTGCAATATCCACAGAAGAAAAGGCAGAAATCAGAATTGAATTAGATGATCAGATGTAATCCTGGAGGATACCTGAACTTCACTTCACTCAAGGTAGAAAAATTGGCATAGGAGAACAATGGGAGACTTTTGTAAAACTATTTCTATGGCTTCACATCTGTGTATCAACAGTTAATAACGTCAATAAATAGCACTTGGCAATGACTTTCTGAGATGAATCTATACCCCAGTCCTGAAAGGTGTCATGGAGGAAGATGAGCATCCGACTAAAGTGCACAACTGATCTCCATTTATAAGGACTGACTCTTTCAACAACAATTTGCTTTTTTCTTTTTAAAATGAGATGGATATACTGTTTTACAATGTATGTGTAATATCTGGACATGGATCAATATTCCCTAACATTTTTGGCTTACAAAAATTAACATATTTGGTAACTTTTAAGGATTTACTTAATAATGAGAATCAAGTACCCTTCACCTCCATTGTAAGAGGCAACAGTGGGCCAGTAAGTTTTTAACATTTATAAAATATGCTTCATTTTTTAACACAATTTCTTGTGGGAACCTGCTGATCAAGACTCTATTAGCCTAATAGTAGGTTAATCAACCATTATGTAATGTTCCCTCTCTTGGATGTAACTTGGGATTGGATGTAGAAATGAAAACTTTAAAAACATATTACTTTAAGGCTTCTTCACATAATGAATTACTTAATTGATAGATCCTTATTATACTTTACAGCGTACACAAAATAAACACCCTTTTGGATACAGCAATGATATTTATTTTTTTGACAGACCAAGATTGGCAGAAAATGTTCAGCTGGCATCATCCCAGAGGACTCTAAGAGTAAAGCTTGAATGCCTCAGGAAATGCAGTCTGTTGAAACATATAGTTCTACACTTCTTCTCTTATGATTTAAGTAATAATATAAGGTCAAGCTGCAAATCTCAATGTTTGGGAGATTTGCCTGGGGAATGCTGATAGTACCTTGGGAGTATTTAACTTGAGGTTTGTGAACACTAGATTTAATATCTGCAGCAGTGTTTAATTAACAGCATCTATGCATCTCTTTGCTGAATACACCACAATACTTTTCAGATGGCTTAATCAAACTGCAGATGAAATGCCATTTAACAACCGATTGTTTGAAAATCCATTTCAACTCTGGTATTACTGTCACTTAACCCAAACCTTATAAATGTTGCAAGACTCAAAAATCAGCTTACATTTTATTTTGATTATTATTGTATAAACAAATTATTGTATTATTTTTTAATTTATAATGATTCATTGTTCTGTTGTATTTGGAATTTAGTTATTACTAAAGACTTGCTGCATCACGACACTTTATTATCAAGTCTTTTAATACCTGCTGTCCAGACTCAAGGAACTAAAATGAGACACTCATGTCTGCTTCCAAGTGTCTAGAGGGGATTCCTTGCAATTAATTATTCTAAAATGAACAAAGGATAAACCATGTTAATTCTGTTTTGCTTCAGCTTAAGGACAGCGCAAGAAGTTACTGTTTAGAATCCCAGCAACCATGTTTCTCTGTGTTGGTTGAAGCTCTGGATTTTACCATCTGCTCAGAAAAGTCTCATCAGATTAACTAGGAAAAACTCTTTAAACAAGCTTCATTATCCAGGGGTCACATGCGCATCCATTTACGGCATTTCCTCTAGCAATGCAGCATAGGAACAGTTTGTTTGTTTTTATTTTCTTTTCCATCAATAAACTCTTATTCATTCCCTCCTGCACTTTATTATAGTTTCAAGTGCTTCTTTGTAATGCTATAAAGATGTTGATTACTAGAAAGGGAGAATTTTTTTCTAGCTTTTGTAAAAAATAATAAATCATTTCTATAACATTTACTGTACTAAGGAAACATTGGGACTGCATCCTTTAAAAGTCAATTACCATTTCTATTAAATCATCTGCTTTCAGAACTTTTTTCACCCCATAAAGATTACTAGCAACATTGGGTGCAAAGTAAGAACCAACTCTGGATTAACTGGTCAGTAAACTGTAGTACATACAGAACTCACACTAGAGTAATTTACAGACTCCAGTAAAACAGCTATTCTTTGAACTGGTTAATATCATTCAGATACAATTCAGTTAAACCAAAGAATATACTGTATAATCACTGTGAGGAACCAATGCTCTCTGCTGCATCACTGTGTCAACTAATAATAATAGCAATAATAAGAAGAAAAATGATGACGGTGATAATGACTGAAACCAGTAAATCTCAATAAAGGACTCTAGATTTTCTCAGTAGTGCACAGTAAAAGTAAATTCTTATTAGCAACAAAGGTAAACTATTCCTTCTGCCATCTCCAGATACAAATCTGTCTTTTAGTTTCACAGCTGTTTTTCTAACTCTTCAGGCAAAACACCATCTACTCCAGATCTTGTAGCATTTCTTCTGTTAGAACATTAGAACATTGGAACAATCTAAACCAGAAAAGGCCATTCAGCCCAACAAAGCTCTCCAGTCCTATCCACATATTTTTTCTAAAAAAACATCAAGTCGAGTTTTGAAAGTCCCTAAAGTCTTACTGTCTACCACACTAATTGGTCACTTATTCCAAGTGTCTATCATTCTTTGTGTAAAGAAAACCTTCCTAATGTTTGTGTGAAATTTACCCTTAACAAGTTTCCAACGGTGTCCCTGTGTTCTTGATTAACTCATTTTGAAATAACAGTCTCGATCCACTGTACTAATTCCCTTCATAATTTAAACACTTCAATTATGTCACCTCTTAATGTTCTTTTGCTTAAACTGTAAAGGCTCAGCTCTTTTAATCTTTCTTCATAATTCATCCCCTGTAGCCCTGGAATCAGCCTAGTTGCTCTTCTCTGGACCTTTTCTAGTGCTGCTATGCTCCAGATGAGGCCTCACCAGTGCATTATGAAGTTTGAACAGAACTTCCTTGGACTTGTACTCCACACATTGTGCTATATAACCTAACATTCTGTTTGCCTTCTTAATGGCTTCTGAACACTGTTGAGAAGTCCATAGCTTAGAGTCCACTATGACTTCTAAATCCTTCTCATAAGGTGTACTCTCGATTTTCAGACCACCCATTGTGTATTCAAACCTAACATTTTTACTTCCTATGTGTAATACTTTACATTTACTGACATTAAGTTTCATCTGCCACGAATCTGCCCAAGCTGTATGCTATCCAAGTCATTCTGTAATGACATAACAGATTCCAAATTATCTGCTAATCCACCTATTTTGGCATCATCAGCAAACTTCACCAGCTTGTTGCTTATATTCTTATGTAAATCATTTATATACTGCTCAAAAATTAAAGGAACACTTTTTAATCAGAATATAGCATCAAGTCATTGAAACTTCTGGGCTATTGATCTGGTCAGTTAAGTAGCAGAGGGACTTGTTAATCAGTTTCAGCTGCTTTGGTGTTAATGAAATTAACAACAGGTGCACTAGAGGGGCAACAATGAAATGACCCCCAAAACAGGAATGGCTTAACTAGAGGAGGCCACTGACATTTTTCCCTCCTCATCTTTTCTGACTGTTTTTTCACTAGTTTTGCATTTGGCTACTGTCAGTGTCACTACTGGTAGCATGAGGCGATACCTAGACCCTACAGAGATTGCACAGGTAGTCCAACATCAATATGTGCCACTGCCAGAAGGTTTGCAAGGGCATGGAGGAGATTCCAGGAGACAGACAGCTACTCTAGGAGAGCTGGACAGGGCCGTAGAAGGTCCTTAACCCATTAGCAGGACCGGTATCTGCTCCTTTGTGCAAGGAGGAACAGGATGAACACTGCCAGAGCCCTACAAAATGACCTTCAGCAGGCCACTGGTGTGAATGTGTCTGACCAAACAATCAGAAACAGACTTCATGAGGGTGGTCTGAGGGCCTGACATCTTATAGTGGGCCCTGTGCTCACTGCCCGGCACCATTGAGCTCGATTGTCATTTACCAAAGAATACCAGAATTGGCAGGTCCACCACTGGCGCCCTGTGCTTTTCACAGATGAGAGCAGGTTCAGCCCGAGCACATGTGACAGACAGAAGCCGTGGAGAACATTATGCTGCCTGTAACATCGTTCAGCATGACTGGTTTGGTGGTGGGTTAGTGATGGTCTGGGGAGGCATATCCATGGAGGGACACACAGACTTCTACAGGGTAGACAACTGCACCTTGACTGCCATTAGGTATCGAGATGAAAGCCTTGGACCCATTGCCAGACCCTATGCTGGTGCAGTGGGTCCTGGGTTCCTCCTGATGCACGACAATGCCCGGCCTCATGTGGCGAGCATATGCAGGCAGTTCCTGGAGGATGAAGGAATTGATACCATTGACTGGCCCCCCACGCTTGCCTGACCTAATTCCAATAGAACACCTCTGGGACATTATGTTTCAGTCCATCCAATGCCGCCAGGTTGCACCTCAGACTGTCTAGGAGCTCAGTGATGCCTTGGTCCAGATCTGGGAAGAGATCCCCCAGGACATCAACCATCATCTCATTAGGAGCATGCCCCAACTTTGTCAGGCATGCTTACAAGTACATGGGGACCATACAAACTACTGAATATGATTTTGAGTTGCTGCAATGAAATTTTGGCAAAATCGACTGGCCTGCCGCATCATTTTTTCACTTTGATTTTTTGGGTGTCTTTGAATTCAGGTTGATAATTTTAATTTCCATCAAACGATGTGGCATACTTTCATTTCTAACACATTACCCAGTCCATATCAGTGTAGATATCCAGCATGATTTTTTTGCCCATTGAGATCTGATGTGTTTTCAAAGTGTTCCTTTAATTTTTGTGGGCAGTTTATATATTAAAAATAGCAGCGGTCCTAGCACTGACCCCTGTGGAACACCACTCTTAACACTGGCCAATTCTGATAAGGACTGTGCTAAACATGTGTGACATTTTGTCCTGTCTGACTAGACCTTCAAAACAAATTGTCCACACAGTACAGCACTTGGCTAGGATGAACAGATAACCCAGTCCAAACTCTATGCACTGCCCAAACCAGAAGATGATTTGAGCCAGTGACTTCAGGTATATACCCAGTAAAATATACAAGACCTTATTATTCAAGTAGACATATGTGCAAGGAAGTCAAAACACAACAGGGCTGGCAAAATAAAAAACTGTCAAAATGCGCCTGACAAACTGCAGAGGAGATCCAACAAACCAACTGAAGTGCTAAATAAAAAAAGGTGTTAAATGCTCTAAATAGTTGAGATGACATAAAAGTCAACTTGGTTAAGCAGAGCTTTTACTGTGCACTCTCTTTTAATATCACCATACCACCGATTACATGATTTTTGCATAGTTAATGTGTGATTAATTTAAAAAAAAGGATATTATCAGTGCAGGACACAATGAACTGCCTAAGGTGGATATATATTACATGAATACACTTTTGGCACAGCAGAGCAAGTTAGCTTAAAGCTAGATGAGTGTACATACACACTTATGCATGTTCAGGCCAATAAGAAATTGGCCTAAAAATTGCAATTTGCTCTTAATTGTCACGTTGCTCAAAAACCATAACAAACACAGATTAATTAGACAGAAGGCTGTTTAGTACAGTACATAAGCTTCCCCGATAATTTGGGGACTGTAAATACAAAGATTTTTTTTAAGTCGAATGTAAAGAAGATAATGTAGTAGCATATTAATTTTCATTGTATATCATAAAGATATCACAAAGGAAGAAGCTCATCATTGGTGTCTTGTTTAGAAAGGGCCATAGAGATTTATTTTAGGGAAAGAATAAGTCGCCACAGAGGATCATCTTCTTTCTGTCTGCATCATGGTCTGTCACACCCATCACCTGCATGTCCTCTCTCACCACATCCATAAACTTTCTCTTAGGCCTCCCTCTTTTTCTAGTGAGGTGATGTGATGAGGGCCTTTTGTGTTTTTATACCCAGGGCCAGTGGGAGGTCTTAATCTGGACTTGCCACTACCAATGAAATTTTACAATACTCAAAACCTTTTGATCTTCTTCTTGTTTCAGCTGCTCTCGTTAGGGGTCGCCACAGTGGATCATCTTCTTCCATATCTTTCTGTCCTCTGCATCTTGCTCTGTTACACCCACCATCTGCATGTGCTCTCTCACCACATCCATAAACCTTCTCTTAGGCCTTCCTCTTTTTCTCTTGCCTGACAGCTCTATCCTTAGCATCCTTCTCCCAAAATTACTCAGCATCTCTCCTCTGCACATGTCTAAACCAACGCAATCTCACCTCTCTGACTTTGTCTCCCAACCGTCCAACTTGAGCCGACCCTCTAATGTACTCATTTCTAATCCTATCCATCCTCGTCACAGCCATTGCAAATCTTAGCATCTTTAACTCTGCTACCTCCAGCTCTGTCTCCTGTTTTCTGGTAAGTGCCACCGTCTCCAACCCATATAACATAGCTGGTCTCACTACCGTCCTGTAGACCTTCCCTTTCACTATTGCTGATATCTGTATGTCACAAATCACTCCTGACACTCTTCTCCACCCATTCCACCCTGCCTGAAATCTCTTTTTCACCTCTCTTCCACAATCCCCATTACTCTGTACTGTTGATCGAAAGTATTTAAACTCATTCACCTTCGCCAACTACTTCTTGCATCCTCACCATTCCACTGACCTCCCTCTCATTTACACACATGTACTCTGTCTTGTTCCTACTGACCTTCATTCCTCTCCTCTCCAGAGCATATCTCCACCTCTCCAGGTTCTCCTCAACCTGCTCCCTACTATCGCTACAGATCACAATGTCATCAGCAAACATCATAGTCCACGGGGACTCCTGTCTAATCTCGTGTGTCAACCTGTCCATCACCATTGTAAATAAGAAAGGGCTCAGAGCCAATCCAGGATGTAATCCCACCTCCACCTTGAATGCATCCATCACTCCTACTGCAGACCTCACCACAGTCACACTTCCCTCGTATATATCCTGTACAACTCTTACATACTTCTCCACCACTCCCGACTTCCACATACAATACCACAACTCCTCTCGAGGCACCCTATCATATGCTTTCTCCAGGTCCACAAAGACGCAATGCAACTCCTTCTGGCCTTCTCTAAACTTCTCCATCAACACCCTCAGAGCAAACATCGCATCTGTGGTGCTCTTTCTTGGCATGAAACCAAACTGCAGCTCACTAGTCATCACCCTTCTTAACCTAGCTTCCACTACTCTTTCCCATAACTTCATGGTGTGGCTCATCAATTTTATCCCCCTGTAGTTACTGCAGTCCTGCACATCCCCCTTATTCTTAAATATCTGCACCAGTACACTTCTTCTCCACTCCTCAGGCATCCTCTCACTTTCCAAGATTCCATTAAACAATCTGGTTAAAAACTCCACTGCCATCTCTCCTAAACACCTCCATGCTTCCACAGGTATGTCATCTGGACCAATGGCTTTTCCATTCTTCATCCTCTTCATAGCGATCCTTACTTCATCCTTGCTAATCTGTTGCACTTCCTGATTCACTATCTCCACATCATCCAACCTTCTCTCTCTCTCGTTCTCTTCATTCATCAGCCTCTCAAAGTACTCTAGGGAAAGAATAAGTCCTAACGCACCAAAAAGGTCATGTTGCAGTCTTGGTGGATTTTATCTACTCACTTATGAACATACATTGTCTGCAAGTTTTGTTACTATTGGGGTCTGAAGTTGATCCTTTTTTTTGCAAAAATAGAGAGTGGTTGCATGAGTAATAAAAAATGTACAAAAACAAATAGTGTCAATTCATTCAATGTTTCCACATTGTCTTTTAAGGCCATTGCCTTATTCATCTACTGTATTTTGCGTGCACTGAAATGAACTGTATTTGCTCTTCATGTAAATGACTAAGTGATTATCCCTGCTAGCTCATAAGTCCTGGAATCTAGTTATTTTCTCTGCCTCTTCACTGTCTGTGTAGAACTTGCAAGTTATTTGACATGCATATTAGGTTTACTGATCTCTTTAAATTAGTGTATCTGTGTGTAAGTTCACCCTGTAGTGCGCTGTCTTCCAGGTTTGGCACTTCATTGTGGTCAGGAACCATACACATCGAGGCTGTTTCTGTCTTAGCCACAGTATTAGTAATTGTGATGTTTAAATAAGTAACTTTATCCTTATCTTCTGATAGTGATGAAGCATTATTACATTTAAGTTATGGTTATGGATGTTTGATGCTATAGAGGTGCAGACATTGGAACTGACCACTACCTTTTGAAAGCAACCATATGACTTCGGTTAAAAAGACTCAAGAAAGATGCACCAAATCAACCATATGCAGTGAAGAAGTTGAAAGGCAGCGCTGTTTCAAATCAATACCGGCTAACTGCTTCCTAATCATCTAACCATTTCCTGCCTTTACAACATGTCGCTACATTGAAAAACAATGGGCATTATTCCAACAAATTGTTACAGAGATTGCTGATCAGACACTGAGGCACAGATGAGGAATCCAAAGAGAATGTTGGATACAAGAAGCAACCTGGGCCTTGATAGATGAGCGAAAAGAAGCCAAAAGGCAGAGAGACAGTACAAAAACATGACTGGCAAGACAAAAAGCTACAATGAAATATTAGGTGCTGAACTGCTGAGTAAAGAATAATTGCTGTGAGATATGGCCAGCCATTCATCCCTGCCAATACCCCCAGGCCGCTAGATGGAGTCCTCCTTGCAACGTGGAGATGCCCTGAATTCCAGCAGGGCATCATGGACTATGGAGTTTTAATACACAGCCCTGCTGGATAACGTCGGGGCCGCCAGGAGTCGCTGCAGGGAGGCCCAGAGATTTATATTTTCCTTATAGCCCGGAAGTATTTCCAACTCATGGAAACAGAAGAAATGATATACTTCCAGGCTGAAGAAAAAAAGAGAAGTTTTTGCCTGACCCGGAAGTGATAGAAAGTCACATGGACTGAGGGACAAACACTTCCGGGTCATGGACTATAAAAGGACCATGGGAAATCCCAGACAGGGAGCTGAGCTGGGTGGAAGGGTGGCAACGCGTCTGGGAGAGGAGGATTGGTTATTGATTTATTATTGTATTGATTATTGATTTATATGTGTAGTGTGGAGTGGAGGGTGCTTAGTGCACAGTATTATTATAAAATAAATAATAATTGGAGTTTTACCTGAGGGTTCAAGGGAGCTCTAGCGCCCCCTACTGTTACACTGCCTTGCCGACAAGAAAATGTGGCTAGAGTTAAAAGGCTGAGAAGCTCAGGATGCAGCATCCATAATGACTCCAAAGCACTATATCACATTATCAAGGAACTAACCAGTGCCAAAAGTAATTCTAGTGCTACAATCAAATTCAGGAAAGGTAAAATACTAGTTAGGTCAGAAGAGCAAGAAGCCCGTTGGGTGGAACACTTTAAAGAAATATTGAACCAACCTATCCCAAATGAAGCTTTTAACTTTGACGATTTCCTCAAGCCTTGTGATTTAGGTGTTAAAGTTTATGCGATCACCAAAGAAGAAGTACACCAAGCCATTCAGTCTATGAAAAATGGTAAAGCAGCAGGCCATGACCAGATAGCATCCAAATTATTAAAGCACAGCGGTTCCTGTGTTGTTAAATCACTAATTCATTTAACAGCTGCTGGCAGAAAGAATGTGTACCCAAAGAATGGCAATGAGGCATAGTAATTAAACAACCAAATATGGGTAACATTACGGATTGCAGCAACTGGCGAGGCATTACCCTTTTGTCTGATCCGGGCAAGGTCTTCTGTACAGTGTTACTTAGGCGACTGTGTGATGCAGTGGACACAACATTACAAACAGAACAAGCGGGATTTCGATCTGTTCAGTCATTCTGTGAGCACATATTTACATTGTGTAACATCATTGAACAATGCCTTGAGTAATATGTTATATTGTTAGACTATATGGAATTCCACAATGCTATTTACATGATTTTAAAGATCTGTTCCAAAACTCCAGCTGCTGTGTGAAAACCAGCATTGGCAAAAACTGACTACTTTCCAGTTCTTAAAGGTGTGCATCAAGGCTGCACATTGTCACCACGTTTGTTCTTGTTGGTGACTGATTTTGTTATGCTTCAAGCAGTAAATGGGGTACAGTGTGGTATACAATGGAATGGACATTCTCAGCTGACAGATCTTGACTTCGCTGACAACATTGCACTTCTTGCAGAAACAAAAACCAGTCTTCAACATGTAACAACTAATTTAGAAAGGGCTGCAGGCAAGGTTGGCTTATGAATCAGCAGTAATAAAACTAAGACCACAGAAATCAGTGTAAGTCAGCAAACAACAATCCAAATCGTGGTCAACCAAACACCAGTTGAAGAGGTTGACTGGTTTACTTAACTGGGCAGTATTCTGACCAAAAATGGTGACACTGAAGTTGAATAAACAACTGGGCTGGGAAGGTTGCAGTGGTCTTTCAATATGGTCAATGGCAAGCATCAAAACCAATATCAAACTACATTTATATGACTCTATCGTCCTCCCTTCTGTGACATATGCCAGTGAAACATGGAAAGTCACCATGAAAATAAATAGCTCAAAAACTGAATGTCTTCCATCTGATGTGTTTAAAAAGAATACTCCACGTCAGATACACTTATGTTCCAAATGAAGAACTTTACCATAGGGCTGGTTCCAAAAGATATTATCACAGAGGAAAGATTTTGTTTGGTGGGCCACATCCTGTGCTTACCAAATGACCGATATACAAAGATAGCCAAGAGTTGGACACCAACAGATGGTAAAAGAAAACTTGGATGTCTGAAGAAGATTTGGTGCAGTGTATTATATGAGGATCTGAAGAATGTGAACATCAAACGGGAAAGTGTTGAAGAAACTGCAATGAACAAAGCAGAATGGCAACTGATTGCTGTCCAATGTGCCCAGTAGTACGAGAGGACCTAAGTCTAATGTCAATGAGAAAACCCTCCTACAAATACAATGTTTCAAGTCACAAGGAAACATCCATCCATCCATTTTCCAACCCGCTGAATCCAAACACAGGGTCACGGGGGTCTGCTGGAGCCAATCCCAGCCAACACAGGGCACAAGGCAGGGAACCAATCCTGGGCAGGGTGCCAACCCACCGCAGGACACACACAAACACACCCACACACCAAGCACACACTAGGGCCAATGTAGAATCGCCAATCCACCTAACCTGCATATCTTTGGACTGTGGGAGGAAACCGGAGCGCCCGGAGGAAACCCACGCAGACACGGGGAGAACATGCAAACTCCACGCAGGGAGGACCCGGGAAGCGAACCCAGGTCCCCAGGTCTCCCAACTGCGAGGCAGCAGCGCTACCCACTGCGCCACCGTGCCGCCCACAAGGAAACAACCTGACCGAAATTTAGACAAAGTATCAATGCATGTTTTATGTGCCAAAATCTTTACATACAGTTTGTACAGTCTGGAACAGATTAATTGTATTTACATAAAATCCTATGGGGGAAATTACCTGAGGTTCCACTGTATGTGGCATGATTTAAAAGGCTTACAAATTCTTGCCCTGTCTGCTCATTTTTGATTTTTGGCTTTGCATACTGAGCTTCAGCTTTCTCTTGTCCAACTCCTGGTCCAGTCCAGTCATTTTACCTGCCAGTTCCTTTCCTGTGGCCAAACAGCACACCTGTCACATTTATTTGTATATACCATTATACCAATCACTGTCACTTTGGGATACAGTACGTTCACAAGTAATATTATGTTAAAAAGGTACGTCTCCCAGCTCTGTCTGAGCTATAATTACCATTTTGTCTGTCAGAATGCTGTTATTTATAGAAGTACAATTATTTTGATTTCTAATTTACTCTTATGAAATAATGCCATGTGATTAATACCATTTTACAGCGGTTCTTATCTGATTTTCAATGGACTAGATAAAAATTTTAAGATTCAAAAACAGAAAAAAAGTAATACTACCCTCAGCCTTTCAAAACTAAAAACTTTTTTCCACCTTATTTTGTGCATACTATAAAGGATTTGCATGTTCTCCCATCTTTCTCCATCTTCTCAAATTTCATTTCACATACCCATAACATGCAAGATACTTTACTAACTAAACTGACCTAGCATGTTAGAGTGCGAATATGTTGTTGAATGCATAATGTAATAGACTGGCCCCCGTCCCAGAACTGATTCTTGATCCAAGCTGATTGAATATTAAATTAAAGTGATTTTCTTGATTCAATTTCCTTAAATTTAAGAATGAGAATATGCTGGACACTAAATTGATCCTTGGGAACAATTAACACAAGGTTTTATTGGCAATGACAATTAGATGAATACTGTGTTTGACTATGGCTGGCATCACCACTGGTAATACCCACCTAACCCACTGTTTCGAATTTCATCTGGTGTTCTACATCCCTTGGAAATCATATTTTATGTCTCAACTGTTGATTATCTAAATTTTTATGCTCTCTTTTAGAATTATTTCCATTTCACCTATAGTAGTTGTACATAAGTCATGTTACTTACTCATCTGGGCACTAAATCTTTCTAGTAGTATTAGTGCATTAATTAAGTAATGCTCAGATTTGAAACTACTTTCAGATCCTTGTGGAGCAAAAGTGGCAAGACCTCATAGATTAAATATGTTATAAATACTGTTTTGACAGGGTTCATAATGAAGAACCAGCTTCTCTATTGGCTCTGCTTTTACCAAGTATCAAAGTATAATAAAAAAAGGCAAAAAAATATAACAGGCATAAATAATATTTATTTCAATGGCATAGGTAAAAGCATGTAATTTGCGGACTCAGGACGATTCGATATGGCCTCAGTCTATAGCCAAGTTCTTCCCCTGTTTTCTAGGCTTCCTGAAGCCCAGGCACCTGTTCATATAGCTACAGCTGTTGGATTTCTATCACAGAACAATAACTTTGGAACTGAGGTGAAGGGTATACCGCTTTATAACATAAATTGAATGCCATTCCGTAGTAATACCACGCTGGAACACTAATGGGTATAACAGTATCAGAGTGTTTGTAACTTGCAATCCTTCCATAAACACTTTGTTCTATTTAAAGACACAGTAAAAAAAAAGTTTGAGAGAAAATAAACAATCCATGGCACACACAATATTGTTTACACAATAAAATACACAGAGAAGGCAGAAGTGCTAATAATGCAATTAAGATAACCTGCCTGTAGCATATATACTGTATGTATACACACAGTGGCATGCAAAATTATTTAATCCCCTTGAAAGTCAGCATAATTTTCTGCATGAAAAAAGAGTTGTATGCATATTTATCCATTCAGTATTTTAATGTGAACTCTTATGCTGTAACAATATCTGTCCAAAGTCAAAATAAACAATTTTCCATAGATACTTAACTGAAGAAGAAAAACTCAAAAGTTAATGTTTACATCAGTACTCAGCCCTACGCATTAATACTTTGTTGAGAACTCCCTTGCTGCAATAAAAACCTTAATTCTTTTGGGTTAAGTATGCACCAGTTTTGAACATTGTTCAGAACTGATTCTTCCCCATTCTTCCTGGCAGACTACACAGAGATCCTCTAGGTTGGTGGGTTGAAGCCTCTGGACAGCAGTATTCAAATAGTACCAAAGCCTCTGGACAGCAGTATTCAAATAGTACCACAGATTCTCAATAGGGTTGAGATCAGGGCTTTAACTTGGCCATTCCAAAACATTCACCTTTCTGTTTTGGAGCCATTCTAAAGTTGCTTTGGCCTTATGCCTATGGTCATAGTCATGTTGAAAGATGAATCCAAGCTGTAGGTTCACAGCAGAATGCAACAAGTTCCATCCTTTGTCCCTTCAACTCTGACAAGATTCCCAATCCCAACACATGAAACGCATCCCCATAGCATGATGCTTCCACCACCATATTTCACCATAGGTATGGTGTTTCTTGAGGCATGGACTGTGTTAGTTTTATGCCACACATACCTCTTTGAAGTTTGGCCAAATAGTTCTATTTTGCTTTCATCGAACTACAAAACCTTCTCCCACATCTTAACTGGGTCTTCCTTATGCTTTGTAGCAAATGCCATACATGATTTTGTGTGGACCTTCTTAAGGAATGGCTTCTTTCTTGCTACCATCCCATAAGAGCAGGGGTCACCAAGTCCGGTCCTCGAGGACCATGAGTGCCCTGTTTGTGCTGCTAATTAACTTCTGGTGAATTCATTTTAATTGAATTGCTTTTTTAAGATTTGTTCCCCTGAATTTCTTTATCACTCCTCTGAATTGCTTTATTTCTTTCCTTAAATGGCACCCAAACAGAAATGAAATGTGAAGTGAGTGAGCCAACAGAAGACCAACTAAGTGAGGGCCTCAAACTCCAACCAATTTCACTCTAACCAGCTGCTTAATGAGATGCCGATTCTTGTTGTTAATTGAACCCGTTCTTTAATTTCGTGGCTTGTTGCTGCTCTCGTCATGCATTAGCAGACATTTCCGAAAATTGTTGATTTTCTCTTTTCTAAAATGTTTTGGGAACCTGAGCAGATCGACATTCCTGAGACCTCCAGGACCAGAGTTGGCGAACCCTGCCATAGAGGCCTGTTTTATGGAGAGCTCTTGAAATTGTGAACCCATGTACCTTCACTCCAGGTTCAGCCAAAGAGCATTGCAGACTTCTGAGAGTGACAGTTGGATTTGTAGTAGCCTCTCTCACCAGTCAATGTCTTGCTCTGATGTTTAGTTTTGAGGGGCGGCCTGTTCTAGTGAGAGTCTGGGTGCTGTGAGTGAATCTTCCACTTTCCGATGATGAATCCAACAGTGCTTAACAGGACATTGAAACTCTTCAACATTTTTGTGTAGCCATTTCCTGCCTTGTGCATTGCAATGACTTCTCACATCAGCTGAATGCTCCTTTGTCTTCATTTTTGTAGTGATTGTCCAACAATGACTATGGCCCTTACAAAGGGTGCGTTTTATATTCAGATATAAAGAACTCACAAGTAGTACCTAATTATGTTTAATAATGGTGAAATAACAGTCACTGGGTGGCACGGTGGTAGCAATGCTGCCTCGCAGTAAGGAGACCCGGGTTCGCTTCCCGGGTCCTCCCTGTGTGGAGTTTGTATGTTCTACCCGTGTCTGCGTGGATTTGCTCCGGTTTCCTCCCACAGTCCAAAGACATGCTGGTTAGGTCGATTGGCAATTCTAAATTGTCCCTAGTGTGTGCTTGGTGTGTGTGTGTGTCCTGCGGTGGGTTGGTGCCCTGCCCAGGATTGGTTCCCTGCCTTGCGCCCTGTGTTGGCTGGGATTGGCTCCAGCAGACCCCCATGACCTTGTGTTCGGATTCAGCAGGTTGGAAAATGGATGGATGGATGGATAAATATGTGTACAGATTTTTTATCATGCAGAAAATTATGTTGACTTTCAAAGGAATTGAATACTTATGCACACCACTGTATATATGTACAGTATATATATATATACACAGGGCATTTGGAAAGTATTCACAGCACATCACTTTTTCCACATTTTGTTATGTTACAGCCTTATTCCAAAATGGATTAAATTCATTTTTTTCCTCAGAATTCTACACACAACAACCCATAATGACAACGTGAAAAAAGTTTACTTGAGGTTTTTGCAAATTTATTAAAAATAAAAAAATTGAGAAAGCACATGTGCATAAGTATTCACAGCCTTTGCCATGAAGCTCAAAATTGAGCTCAGGTCCATCCTGTTTCCTCAGATCATCCTTGAGATGTTTCTGCAGCTTAATTGGAGTCCACCTGTGGTAAATTCAGTTGATTGGACAGGATTTGGAAAGGCACACACCTGTCTATATAAGGTCCCACAGTTGACAGTTCATGTCAGATCACAAACCAAGCATGAAGTCAAAGGAATTGTCTGTAGACCTCTGAGACAGGATTGTCTCGAGGCACAAATCTGGGGAAGGTTACAGAAACATTTCTGCTGCTTTGAAGGTCCCAATGAGCACAGTGGCCTCCATCATCCATTAGTGGAAGAAGTTCGAAACCACCAGGACTCTTCCTAGAGCTGCCATCTAAACTGAGCGATTGGGGGAGAAGGGCCTTAGTCAGGGAGGTGACCAAGAACCCGATGGTCACTCTGTCACAGCTCCAAAGGTCCTCTGTGGAGAGAGGAGAACCTTCCAGAAGGACAACCATCTCTGCAGCAATCCACCAATCAGGCCTATATGGTAGAGTGGCCAGACGGAAGCCACTCCTTAGTAAAAGGCACATGGCAGCCCGCCTGGAGTTTGCCAAAAGGCACCTGAAGGACTCTCAGACCATGAGAAAGAAAATTCTCTGGTCTGATGAGACAAAGCTTGAACTCTTTGGTGTGAATGCCAGGCGTCACGTTTGGAGGAAACCAGGCACCGCTCATCACCAGGCCAATACCATCCCTACAGTGAAACATGGTGGTGGCAGCATCATGCTGTGGGGATGTTTTTCAGCGGCAAGGACTGGGAGACTAGTCAGGATAAAGGGAAAGATGACTGCAGCAATGTACAGAAACATCATGGATGAAAACCTGCTCCAGAGTGCTCTTGACCTCAGACTGGGGAGACGGTTCATCTTTCAGTAGGACAACGACCCTAAGCACACAGCCAAGATATCAAAGGAGTGGGTTCAGGACAACTCTGTGAATGTCCTTGAGTGGCCCAGCCAGAGCCCAGACTTGAATCCGATTGAACACCTCTGGAGAGATCTTAAAATGGCTGTGCACCGATGCTTCCCATCCAACCTGTTGGAGCTTGAGAGGTGCTAAAAAGAGGAATGGGCGAAACTGGCCAAGGATAGGTGTGCCAAGCTTGTGGCATCATATTCAGAAAGACTTGAGGCTGTAATTGCTGCCAAAGGTGCATCGACAAAGTATTGAACAAAGGCTGTGAATACTTATGTACATGTGATTTCTCAGTTTTTTTATTTTTAATAAATTTGCAAAAACCTCAAGTAAACTTTTTTCATGTTGTCATTATGGGGTGTTGTGTGTAGAATTCTGAGGAAAAAAATGAATTTAATCCATTTTGGAATAAGTCTGTAACATAAGAAAATGTGGAAAAAGTGATGCGCTGTGAATACTTTCCGGATGCACTGCACAGTATATATATAAAATATGTGTGTGTGTTTGTGTGTGTAAATATAGATACAGATACAGTATTTCACTTGAGAAAATGCACTTCCATAGTGAATATCCCAAGTGCAAAGTTGTATTCTGTAGACTAATTCATTTGCTCAGAGTCACACAGCGAAGAAGAGACATGGACTGGAATAAATATATATATGTGGCAGCATCATTGAGACTATATACTATAGGCACTTGCCCCAACCTAGTCATTCTTTTTGTCAGATCAGTCAGGTTCAGCATTTATCTTACATATCTTCCAAATCCAGATTAACAGTCACTGCATGGCCATTTTAAAACTCTATTACTTAATGAAGTACTGTACTCCTCTGCCACAGAAAGGGTACATAAAAATATTTAAAAGAAGACCATTACATAAGAGGTAAAGTGAGATCAAAAATGAAGCCTTGCTAAAAAGGCAACAAACAAACACAAAAACCCTATATGCAACCAGGATCAAAGTAAAAAATAAACAGGCAAAAACTCTTGACTACCTAAGTGATTTTTCAAATGACCAACAAGTGAGAACATATTTGAATTATACATAAACTTTCACATAACGAAAAGGGTGTGACCATGATTGATAAAGCTGGTGCAGTGATAGCATAGTAAATTTCTATTGTCCGTCGTGGCAACGGTGCTCTGTTAAAAATAACAAAGAGTCAAAAAATGGCAATGCCTATAGTCAAAAACAAGAAAGAAAATTAACAAAAAGGTAAGCAAAATAATGTTATAAATTAATAACATTACAGAAAACAAAACACAAAAATATAACTCAAAACTGATGTATAAAGCTTAGATTCATAATGAGTATAAATCAACTGTAGCACAAATGGAAATGGGTAAGATCAATTGTTAAAAGACCCCATTCATCCAAAAATATATGTAGCCATCTAGGTGCAAGAGTCAATCTTTGCATCCTTGTAGACGTAGAAGAAGTCAGCTTCAGGTAGATGTTAAATTGACAACAATACTTATTTTGCTTTGACGGCTTTGACTGCCTCCTGTTCATTCTTCCAAACCATACTATACTATGAATGCCATAAGCATTAATCTGTTAAGTTGATTTACTGCAGTGTGTTTACTCTTTGTTAACCCTGGAGTAATTGTCACGGTCAAACTTCTTTCACATTTAAGGATCTACAATGGGCTGCCTATAGTACTCCACTATACCAACTACTGTGTAAAAATCTGCAGGGTTTTTCGTTGCATTGTAATTTACTTTGTCCAATGACCTTAAAAAGGTTCTATTTAATGAAACTGCTGCCTTCAGAAAAATACCAGACTTCATAACTTGCTACAACTGGCAAGGAAGCACTGATTTTCATTTACATTTTTGTTCTATCTCTTCACTCTGGTTACTTTTTCTTTAAATGTATTGGATTTTGTTTAATAACAATTCCATAATTACTAATGGATTTTGTCAAAATATTAAGACCACTATATTTGGTAGAATACAGTTAATCAGTTCTAACTAAGGGTGATGTTAAAGAAGATGTAGCAGGAGATACATGGTAAAACTGTAAAACCTTTTTTGTATATTTATGAAAAGAACCCATATGGACATATGTCAGTGGATTATCTACAGAGGTTTAAGGAAACACAGAGTAAAGAAAGATTTTCTTAAAGTCACAAGCAAGACGAAGTGTTATGATGATTTGAAGAACCGTCACCATAGGCTGACTAAGCTTCCATCTTTTACTCCTGAGATCACTAAACATTAAATAAAGAAGAGGTACGAGGAGCGTCTGTATAAGGACAGCATTAGTACAAAATTAGTAATTGGAGACTCTGACAAACAATTCCGACAGACTGCTTTGAGAATAACAGAATAAAGGACTGCTTTGAGAAAAACATTGATTTAATTGTGGCAGGAGGGCAAGATAGCAATTGGCTTGGCATAACAGACAGTACACATGAAAGAAGGGCAAACAACTACAGGATGGAATCACGTTGTAATTCATACATGCTCAATAGAAGCAATCTGCCTGTAACATTAGACAAAACATATGGTAATGTTTTATATGGCCTTCCTCAGGGTTGGTGTGGAGTTGCAGTGTTCTCTTTGTGTGTGCATGATTCCCCCAGGTCCACCTGTTTCTTCCTTAATTCGAAATTTTAAATTAATCTGAGTGTGTTGTAAAAATACTGCTGCTCTGTCCGTGGTTTGCACCCCATTTTACTGGGCTCTGTAGTGTTAAAATAAATCTTTAAAAAATCTTGATTAGTATGGCTTGTAAATCTGTTTTAAATTTACATCATTTAATAAGCTAAATAACTTATTAGGCCAAGGCTTACAAAACAACATGTCTTCAAATTTGCAGTTGTGTTTAAGACATCATAACATCAATCTATTTGGCTCCTCATTAATCATCAGTACAGCCTACATTTGTTGAGGTATGATCTCAACAGTGTGTCAAAAATTTTTCTGACAGGTATTGTAAATTATATACTCAATTTGCTCAATCCCATCTCTTTGGGAACAAGGAACTTTATGCTGAATTCACTGTCATGTTCTTGGATGCAATCCACAACTTTGCTGGTCTCGTGGTATACCACGTACAGTGGCAGAAATGTACAGAACAGTTCACTGTAGCCATTAGTAGATTGACCTCACTCACATCAAGGACTCGAGAATTTGCTATAAAAATAAATCCCACCATTACACCATTGCTACCTGTTTTCTTGGCTGATATTGCAACTTCTTTTTCATTCCATCACTGCATCAGAAGGAACATATCATCATCTGACCAAACAATGCACTTCTACATATCCAGTTATCAGCATTGGTATTTCTTAGCAAACTGCAAATGCACCTTGGTCACTGAGCAAAGTATGTCAAATTGTGCATTCTGATATGTTTCTTTATGCACTGGTGTTGTACACGGCTTTTAACTGACCACAGCCACCTACTTCTCAGCACACGTTGCATCATACTTTACTGGCCACTTTTAACAATGGACAAGTATGAGGTATCTTTAACTGTAACCTCAGTTAGTTACAATGGAAATAAACATAATTCTAAATGAAAGCTCCATAGAAATCCAAGAGAAACCTCTGTCACTATTCAATAGTCAAAATAGAGTTATGGAAATATCTAATTAGAATTTTGATTGTTCACATTATAAGTATTGTAGATACAACATCAGCAATTACCACAAAACATGAAATATTAAAGCAGCTTGCCATGTATGTGTCTATGCAGCTCTAGCTTTAAAGATATCAATCCAGTTTAAGTGCTACTTTGTTTATTTTGAGCTTTGCAATGAAAAGCATGATGATCCATCCATCCATTTTCCAACGCACTGAATCCGAACACAGGGTCACGGGGGTCTGCTGGAGCCAATCCCAGCCAACACAGGGCACAAGGCAGGAACCAATCCCAGGCAGGGTGCCAACCCACTGCAGGACACACACAAACACACCAAGCACACACTAGGGCCAATTTAGAATTGCCAATCCACCTAACCAGCATGTCTTTGGAAGGAAACCGGAGCGCCCGGAGGAAACCCACGCAGACACGGGGAGAACATGCAAACTCCACGCAGGGAGGACCCAGGAAGCGAACCCAGGTCCCCAGGTCTCCCAACTGCGAGGCAGCAGCGCTACCCACTGTGCCACCGTGCCGCCCAAGCATGATGATAGCTGCAAGAATTTTCGATCATCCCAATGTACTTTGTAAAAAGGACTAATACAGATTTGCCAGGACTATTCAATATTCATTTCTACTCCTTCTTGTACACTACAAAAAGTCTAAGTAGCACACCAAATTGAAGGTTTTACAGTTTCAAAACATATACTTGTAGGATCAGGCAGAAAGCAATACCCAGCTCCGAAGAAAGCACCAGTATGACAGAAGGCCTCACTCATGCCTCACTCATTTTGAACTAATTTACTTTATAATTATCCTAACATGCATCTAATTAATATTTGGGAAGAAAAAGTTCCACATGGACAAAAGTTGCAAAATCAGTTCAGACAGTCAATAAGTTGGAATTCAAAATCATTCTCCTTGGGCTAAAGAGCAGCAGCACTAAGCACAGTATCACCCATAATGGTCTGTATATTAGGCACCTGTTATTTTGAAATGCTTTGTGTGCATGCAGTATGTTTTAATGGGCTGCTGCATAAAATATCAATAGCCACTGTACTAGAAAATTGAAATGCAAAGTATAGAGTACACATTTTAGAGGAAACAAACTGAATTAGAACAAAAAAGAAACAGGAAAAATAATCAAGACAAAATGAAGTAAAACTACAATTACAAAGGCAAAATACCAAAAATTCTTAAGTAGTACATTTTCTGAAAACAATCCTAGATAAACCACCAATAAAGAAAATGGATATACTGGTGAAAATAATTATATTACAAAAACAAATACTGTATCTCACTGAAAATGGGATTTCATGCATTCAAATATATCATACTCAGTGTGGAGGCTGAGTGTGTCTTCCTGCTGATTTTGCTGATCTACACAACCATATCTGCCATAGTATGATTTCCTTCATTATGGTAATTTTTATATCAAATGTGATTCAATCAAGGCGCTGCTGCCTCGCAGTTGGGAGACCTGGGGACCTGGGTTCGCTTCCTGGGTCCTCCCTGCGTGGAGTTTGCATGTTCTCCCCGTGTCTGCATGGGTTTCCTCCGGGTGCTCCAGTTTCCTCCCACAGTCCAAAGACATGCAGGTTAGGTGGATTGGCGATTCTGAATTGGCCCTAGTGTGTGGTGGGTGTGTTTGTGTATGTCTTGCAGTGGGTTGGCATCCTGCCCGGGATTGGTTCCTGCCTTGTGCCCTGTGTTGGCTGGGATTGGCTCCAGCAGACTCCCGTGACCCTGTGTTCGGATTCAGCGGGTTGAATAATGGATGGATGGATGATTCAATCAAAGTAACCCTACTTGAGGTATAAGATACCATGAAATTTTGTGCATACAGTATGTCCAAAGTAATTTTAATCTAGAAATGAAATGCATTGGGATTACTGCATTTGGCATGATCTGAAGTATATTTGAGTTCATTAAGACAGGAAGCACAAGCACTGTCCCTTTGTAATACTTTTTATTTGCGTTGTATTTTCTGTTTGTTTTGGTTCTAGATGCATATTATACCAGTGTCTGCCCACACCTCATACTATATGCACAAATATACTGGTGATTTATTTTGGAAAAAAAACTTGACATAATTTATTTCAACTTTCAGCTTCTCATTTTCTTAGTTTCATTTTGAACTTTAAGATTGGTTCCTGCCTTGTGCCCTGTGTTGGCTGGGATTGGCTCCAGCAGACCCCCGTGACCCTGTGTTTGGATTCAGCGGGTTGGAAAATGGATGGATGGACTTTAAGTTGTATGTAAACTCGACTGATGTCAACATAGCGTTTTTTCTGACATCTGTTTCATTTCTTTAGGATTGAGCTCCTTTTTTCAATGTGGTCACAGCAGCTACAGTACATCTCACTTTCCAGAAAACTACTTTGACTCTTTGTACACATATCCAATGATTAATTAATAAGACAAACATATTACTATATAATAGGAGTGTAATGATTTTAATCCATTATGTAAAGAAATAACACATTTACATTGTAACAAATATTAATTTTCCAAACGTCTACAGTGCTCTTTTAAGACATTATCTTCCCTCTTGTCTTGAACAAAACTCTCACCTTCCTCTGGAAAAAACCATCTTACCCATGAACTGCAATAACTTTCCTCCCTGGTACATTTCCATTCATTCATTTATTTATTGAACCCACAAAATTGAAATTTGGTGTCTCAAACAATTAAATGCTATGGTACTTCTAAAGAGCTGATGATATAATCAAGTAGAAAATGAACAAGGCTCTTTCTGAAATTTCTGCAGTTGTTATTCATATTCCCTATAAAACATTTAAAATCAGTTAAATCTTATGCCATTTTCTAAGCACCAATCTAAAAGCCAGAATCATTGCTCATTTCCATAAAGAAGCAAGAGATGGCCTGTGATAACAGAATTCTGCCTTGTCATAACAGTTGCGATGCTAGGTATCTGATGAACTGGAACTATAATGTGTTGATTCTGCTTTCACCAGCTAGATGACTTGAACAACTGCACCTCTAACAAGCCTTCACAGGAATAAACCAATGAATGAGATTTGTATTTAATATTACAGGAACAACTGAGGGGTCTATGAAAAACACTGTTTTTAAAAAGTTTCCTAACTGCCATATACTGTACATCTAGAGTGTTATCAATCAACATTCCGTCACAAAGCCATCTAAAGGTAATCTCCTGGCATCCTTAAACTTTGCTAACAAAATGGAACTCAGATGACGACTATGATAAATATAAGTTCTGTGTGAGGGTGCTAAGATTGGCACCAAAATGCAACAAAAATTAAGAAATAACCAGGAGAAAAGATGTTTAACAAGTAAAAGATCATAACCAGAAGACTAAAACAGAGATTGTCAAACAAAAAACATAAACCAAGAGCCATAATCAAAAATGTAACGCAGAAGTTAATAACTAATATGTTTTTTGTAGGGATTAATGAAAAAAATGTGCAAAGTTTTTTTAATTGGAATCTGTCAAACTCAGTTTATTACACAATGACGTAAATCACACAACCTCTGGGATAACTCTTTGAGGCAACCACAGACATGAAATGGTTACAGCTAAACATCCATCCATCCATTTTCCAACAAAATGGTGAAAATTTGAAGTAAACGAAAATAAGGATAAAAAATTTAAAAATAAGCAATATGTGAATTGCAAATGAATAAAATATAAGCACAAGGATAAAAAACAGAATTTAGGGAAGGAATCGTGACAGAGGGCAGATGTTGTGTGTCATGGAATGTGTAAACTTTAGCTTTGCCAACTGATAGTTAATATACCTTTACTTCTCAAAAATGCATAGCTAGCATAAGGTTGGTGGGAAAAATATGTGCTCTGGAGGAAGACATACAATAATTAGACAAGCAATAAATAAGTTTGCTTAGATTATTCCATCAATTCTGATTCAATTCCATATTGTATAGGGCTCAGTGTAGCCAGTGCATGGCAAAAGTCAGCAACTATTTGAACAAAGGTTACCAAGTAACTATGAGATGGGATTGTAAGAAGTCAACATACAGTATTGTCTCTTAGCATTCAGGACACTAATTTGAATCCAAAGTAAGTAATGTTTTTTGTTGAAGCTTATATGAAAGAAACATTAATAACTGCCGACTCAATAGTGTGGAACATTAAAATTCCCAATTATGTAAATCCAGCAGTTAATGTTTCTGATATAAAGAATAAATTGGACTCCCTGACTGACAAAGAATTATTGCTAAACTAGCACTAACAGTTTACAGCAATCTGAGGTATATAGGAATTTTTAGACTATTTGCACCAAAGGCAAAGGATGATACTTGAAGTAAGTTGTGGTTGTCCCCTTATCAAGATTATATGATGGTAACATGGTGTATGAATTTCCTTAATTGCTGGTTATGACATTATTTGCAAATAAAAGCATAGGTTTTGTAAATAATTAGAACAATTTTTGGTAAAGGTTCAATTTTTATTTACTTTTCTTTTGAAAGAGATGACCTTAATACTAACTGAACTCTTAAACATGGTAGCAGATGTGTTGCCCAATCACAGGCTATAGTTATAGTACGTCATGTTAAATATTATCACATTTTCCGTCCCACCTGTTATTCTTTAGTAGCTGCTACACAAAATTCTAGTGTTGGAGCATAAATACTGATTCATGTAACAAAATGCAAATCAACTGATAGATAACCAAGAAAGAACATAATTTGATCTACAATCAAATTTAGACCATCCCCCAGGAATGTTTGCATTAGTAACTTGATTCATCTTGTTAGGGGTCGCCACAGTGGATCATCTTCTTCCATATCTTTCCGTCCTCTGCATCTTGTTCTGTCACACCCATCACCTGCATGTCCTCGCTCACCACATCCATAAACCTTCTCTTAGGCCTTGCTCTTTTTCTCTTGCCTGACAGCTCTATCCTTAGCATCATTCTCCCAATATACCCAGCATCTCTCCTCTGCACATGTCCAAACCAACGAGTCTCGCCTCTCTGACTTTGTCTCTCAACCATCCAACTTGAGCTGACCCTCTAATGTACTCATTTCTAATCCTGTCCATCCTCGTCACACTCAATGCAAATCTTAGCATCTTTAATTCTGCTACCTCCAGCTCTGTCTCCTGCTTTCTGCTCAGTGCCACCGTCTCCAACCCATATAACATAGCTGGTCTCACTACCGTCCTGTAGACCTTCCCTTTCACTCTTGCTGATATCCGTCTGTCACAAATTACTCCTGACCCTCTTCTCCATCCATTCCACCCTGCCTCCACTCTCTTCTTCACCTCTCTTCCACAATCCCCATTACTCTGTACTGATGATCGCAAGTATTTAAACTCACCCACCTTCGCCAACTCTACTCCTTGCATCCAATAACCAAAAATATAAAACTGCTCCACAAACATTATTGTTATTTTAAAGTAACTATTTACTAAAAATGTGCTTATTGGCTTAGTAAGTTTTTAGTTAATGTAGCACCAAATGACTTCAGATTTCTTTACAAATCGAGAAATAGTGGTGGAAAAGTTTTCACTGGCATAATAATTGGCTCTGAAAAAGCAGGTAATTTTGCATTCTTCGTGGAGCTAATTTTAGATACTAAAACAAATGAAGCAGAATAACAAGAGTAAATTACACTTGGCAGGTTTTTATCTGACCCAGCTACATATTATGACAATGTAATGTTGATGGAGGATTTTAGTATTATCATAGATATATTCTTTTTAGGGCGGCACGGTGGCGCAGTGGGTAGTGCTGCTGCCTCGCAGTTAGGAGACCCAGGTTTGCTTCCCGGGTCCTCCCTGTATGGAGTTTTTATGTTCTCCCCGTGTCTGCGTGGGTTTCCTCCGGGCGCTCCGGTTTCCTCCCACAGTCCGAAGACATGCAGGTTAGGTGGATTGGCGATTCTAAATTGGCCCTAGTGTGTGCTTGGTTCCTACCTTGTGCCCTGTGTTGGCTGGGATTGGCTCCAGCAGACCCCCGTGACCCTGTGTTCGGATTCAGCGGGTTGGATGGATGGATATTCTTTTTAATTTTCTTGCTTTATAGCCACCCTGGGGTGTTTTTTATTTAGATATATATTTATTTGCCTATTTATTATTTATTTATTTAAAGAACTTCTGTGAAAAGCTATATTTGTCCCTGGGGACAACTAAAGTTATATCTATCTATCTATCTATCTATCTATCTGGAAACAAACACTATTAGGTGCCCTGGAACGTTTTTCCCAAATTATTAAAAGACCCAACTCACTACCATAATCATACATTGGGTATAATTATTAGTTGTGCTATGATTCTAAGGTTTGGAAGGTACAGATTCATTTTTTTACATATTTTGAGCACTCATATATTGTTCAATTTTAAAATTACTCTGGCAACACAATTTTTTGTCCTCTTTGTCTCCACCATTTTGTGGTGATTTTTCATGGCCATGAACATATTGTGTAAGGTCGCTATGCTTGTTGAGACTCACATGATGAGCAGTATTCCCGTGCCTCACTTATACAGAATGACTGGTGCTAACAACATTGTAAGCTTTTGGATTTGTGATTAGCTAACTTTAAAACTCTACTTAGAGAGTTATAATAATTGCCATTTATTTTTGACATTGATTTTTTAGTATTCTTTTGGAGTTTTAGTTATATGCCATTTTTTGACATTCTGGCTTTTTGACCACTGCCCCTTTGTTCACAACAATTTCCTCTCTCATCCTTTGCTCTTGCTTTCTTCCTGGCCCTTGTAGCCTGCCATTATCCAGCTCTGGCCGTGTTATTTGTGGTATGGAAATCCAAAACATACAGTAAATATTACTCAACTAAATGAAATTATCTCTGAATATTAATTAATTATGTTTGACTTGTTCCTCCTCTCATAAACACAATCTCAGGTTAAATCAAGAACAGCAGAACAATTACACTGTAAGTCTACATCAAAATTTGGGGTAATTGTGAGAAATTCAGACTTAATTATGCAGAACAACGTAGACCAACTCATATATAATTATAATGCGCCTCTGAAATAGGCCTTAGATACAGTAGCCTAACTCGAACCAAAACTGATTTAAAAACTAATAAGCTCATCCTGGTTTAATAGGAGCACTAATAATCTTAAATTAGAATGCTAAAAACTAGAAAGTAGATGGTGAGCAATGAATACAGGTCTTCTGAAACGTATGGACACAGAGTGTTAAAAGGTATGAAAAACATTTTTTCTATATATTTTCTATTTCAGAATAATTCCAGTAGATGAAAACAGAAAGAAATCCTTATGTACTTTTTCAAACTGCTTGTAATTTGATGAATGGAGAATATGAACTGCCATGCAAAATCCATACAAAAATTAGCAGTGCAGAATTTCTATACTACTTTATTGATAAAATTGATTAACATCAAATTTTTAATATTGTCAATAGATCATTTTTGATTGGCACAGTTAAAATTGCATTAAAAGTGCCAGTTTTCAGACCCTGATAACACAAATCAGAGTAAACCATCCATCCATCCATCCATTTTCCAACAGAGTAAACCTTCCTCATTACAACTAAACTGAGGAGTTTCACTCTGGCTGTTGATGGGTTTTAAACACTCTGTTCTGTTACCAAGGCTAGAAATCATTACTCAAGCACTACTGTTTTCACCTAACATGTTGACCTTTTGTTTTGAAGACATAGTATTCACTTTCAACCATATGAACATGATAATCAGCTATGTCTTTAGTTGTGACTAGATAACATTTTTCCGATTGCACCCTTAATTAATTGTGTTAATAAATTAAAAGACCAGATGTGTGATGGATTAATACGATCATTATTGTTATGTTTATAGATGTGACCATGATAACCCTGACTTTCAATACAAGAAAATCAAAGTGTTACCAGTTGGTGTGAATGGGCTTCAATTCAATAGCCTTAAACATTAGTTCTGAATCAGAAAACATTTTAAATTATGTTTCAGCAAGCAAATAAAGGATTACCTTTAAAAACCACTCCATTTTGTAAACGTACATAACAACACTGTTACCTGCTTTTTCCATCTTAAAAATGGAGGAAAATTAAAAGATCATCTATGTGAGCATGTTTTTATTTCTAGTGGAATTGGCTGCTGCCAGTCTTCTAAAGATTCCAAGAATTAATATAACAACAGTGGGAGATTAAGTGTTTAACTACAGGGCCCCAAAGCTGTCTAATGATCTGCCTGCTTGTGTAAGAGATGTTTCATTGGGCTTAGGACCCAAATCCAAGCTAAATACAAATTAGTTTACTCTAGCATACCCTTAGTGGAGCTGCTGCTCAGCTGTTCACATTGCAGCTCTGTCCGTTAGCCATTTGCATAAAAATAGAAACATGACAATCAGTACAAACACTTACTAACCCTCCTCCTCTATCCTGTTTTTCTTCTCAGTTTCCTGCTGTGCTCCTTGGTGCCACTTCTATATTGTCAGACTGCTAGTCCTGCCCATGGGGTGTGACCCCAGAGATACTCGGAATCTTGAAATCTAAGGGTGGAAGAGTTTAATCTTTAATCTGTGATTTTTGTTATAATAGAGTATAGGCCCCATATTGGTTTATTTTCTCTGTTAGTGGTGTTCATTGTCATTTTGCTTTCCTCTGCCCTGTTCCTAAATGGTTATATATCAGTTATAAAGTTAGCACACATATCTTCTCAATTTTTACGTAATTAGATTAAAATTTCTCCATTTTAATGTGTGTTAAACTTAATTTATGTGTTCATGTATATAAACGATGCACGGTCTAACTATTTCATTATAGCTGTAAATATGTGCATGCAATCTGAGCCTTTACTCAATGTACAGCACTATACAAAAATAATTGAATTAAAAGTCAATGCACCCAGTTTTTGTAACAGATCAGAAAGTACATTTCATGAAGTACTACTACTTACCAGTGCATGCTTTATTGAAAATGAGCCAACTGATAACAATATATATATATATACAGTGTTTAGCATACTTTTAATCAAAATGTATTCCTAAAAGGATCAAAATGGGATCATGGGAAAGGGGCTATATAAATAAAATGTATTATTATTATTATTATTAAAATGTAAATAAATAATAAAAAATACTAGGTGATTCACAACACTGATTGGACTAATTTTAGTCACAGATACAATAGAAAAACTGATGATGCTAAATTTTATTGAAATATGATAAGAAAGACACTCCACAGTCAGAAGCAATCACAGCCTCTGGTTTTGTTGTAATTGATGACACAGCAGAAACCCTAGTGTCTTGGTGCATCACAGAACAACTCACTATTTCGCACAGTAATATTATTTTTAATATTACTAGGACTCATGCAGCCAGACTACAAATCAAACCAATATGGAATCTACTGAGCAACTCAAAGAGAATGGTGTGAAGAAGTTAAGGGGTTGTTGAATAGTACAGCTGGCTGGCTAGTTACAATGCATTGACTTTAATCTCCTTTTAGCTTACTGACAACAACTGCATGAAAATGACTATTAAGCAATTTTATGCTTGTTGATTCTTCCACCTTAACATGTTGATATGTCCTAGTATAAGGTCATGTGAATTTCCCATTGGGATTAATAAAGTATCTATCTATCTATCTATCTATCTATCTATCTATCTATCTATCTATCTATCTATCTATCTATCTATCTATCTATCTATCTATCTATCTATCTATCTATCTATCTATCTATCTATCTATCTATCTATCTATCTATCTATCTATCTATCTATCTATCTATCTATCTATCTATCTATCTATTTCTGTTTTGCTGTGTATTGCACAACCATATAATTACAATGTGTGTTTACTTTAAATTGCTTTTGATTTGTTGAACGCTATAAGTGAATAGTTCAATTACAGTAGCCTGAAATCAGCTTAGTCTAATGGCCATCATTCAGGGTGTTTTTGTTTTGATAATAGGCTGGCATTAAACTATACTGGACCAGTTAAGATGGTGCAGGTTGATAGATAACAAAGGATCTGCATAAACCTAATAGTCTCTGAGTAGAGGAGCAGCTTATTGCTGATATGCTGACTTTAAGCAGTTTCTAATGTGGTGAGAGATCCTAAGGATTCAAAGTTAGGTGGTACATTTGGTTATTTTGGTCTATTTTATTTTCTTTATAATTGTGTCTTCAGACAGTACAACCCAACATTACAGTAACCAATCAACTAATAGTTTATAACTCTTTCAGGATGAACACTGTTTTCACTTTCACACTACAGGTAGAAAGAGATTTGGACACCTAATGATGGCATTTCTGAATAAAACCTGACATTCTTCAAGCTGCAAATCTCAGAATAATTTGACAGCCAAATAACTGCATTCCCTCAGGGAAGAACTTGATCCAGACCTAGCTGATAATTGACTGCTAATGACTCAACTGGTTTGATCACATTACAAAAGACAGAGGGGGCCCCTTGAAGCAAATTAACAGATGCAAATACAGAATGGAAAGTAAATATTCCAGTTAAATAAAATGTAATGTGTAAGAAAAAACTGAAAAAGAAATTGAAATGTGTCTTAGTACAAAGATAAAAATATTTCTCTATGGATGAACACAGTTTGCATAAAATATAAAGATATAGATACTTTTTACTAGACACTCTCACATAGACATCTACAACCACTCAGACTGTGTCAGTTCAAAATGGCAATTAATTGCTGTTGCTTCATAAGTAAGAAGAGTAAGACACAAGGTTGGTCCACTGAAAAATACTCTATACTACGTAAGTAAACATATTAAGGCCCATGTGCTAAAATGTATAAAATGACAGATTGATTGACATGTATCCTGATAGATATGTCACAATACACCATGGAGCCTGCAGAATAAACAAAGTTGTTGCAGCACTGACATCCTAGTTCTACCCATTTTCCACTTTTGCCTGTTCGCATTGTTAACTCTGTCTTTAAAAACACAAGAAATGCAGATATATTCCAATAAAGTAAGTTCTGGGCTCTGCTGTTTGGTATTTCTCCTTTTTGCTTCATCTCTTATTACCTATGTGCCTTAATATTATGACCTGTAAAAGCAACTAAAAAATTTGGTTTATTTACTGCTTTTTAATTCTTGATTTCTATGTTATGCTAAAATTTCCAAGTAGTTTTCATTTTAATCTATAACACTTCTGGGATAAAAGTAACTTCTATTATATATTTTGAATGTGGTTTTAATAGCCATACAGCTGTTGTGTTTTGGAGAACTAATTAATAAGTCAAATATTCTGTTTAAAATTGTAGATTTAGAAAAATTAAGAAAGACCAAAGTAAATTCAAAAGGAGAAGTTAGTAAAAAATTATTTCAAGGGATCACCCAGTGACATAAAATCAGCAAAATAAAACAAGGTTAAAGACCAAATTACAATGATTTGTTATTTAAACTAACAACAATAGCCAAGGTTGTGAGTTCCTGTGATCACCAGGAAAAACAAAGAGGAAGTCACGTTATCTAGCAATGATGAAAGCATATGACTATAAACTACTACAAACTACTATTCCATCCATCCACCCTTCAATTTATTTGTAATAATAACATATCCAAAAATAGTTAACCTCAGAATGTCATAATTTTTTAGGTCACATAATGATCTGAAAAATTAAAAGTGTTAGTAGCATGGATAACAACAGAGTTATGTAAATATTTCTGTACCATCATCATGTTATATAAATTGGAAATGTATAGCACCATATATCATAAAACTGACTAAGACACTTTTAAACTCATAAAAATGTATAAGGTAGCTCAATACATAACTTAAATAGGAAGTACTGCTACATGAAGAGATAATTTTTTACACAAAGTGTTAAAAAAATTAAAGACTAATAAACTAGGATGGATTTGGAACTGACAAAATATCTGCAATTATTGTTTCCAGGTCAAGTACTGATTGTGGTACATTAATGAACAAAAAAGGACCTGATGTAAAGCTTTTATTTTTTTTTTTTTTATAAACTTCCTGTATCTGATTCACTATTGACATATTCATGTGCTTACTGGGCTAGTGAGGTGATGTGATGAGGGCCTTTTGTGTTTTTATACCCAGGGCCAGTGGGAGGTCTTAATCTGGACTTGCCACTACCAATGAAATTTTACAATACTCAAAACCTTTTGATCTTCTTCTTGTTTCGGCTGCTCCCATTAGGGGTCGCCACAGTGGATCATCTTCTTCCATATCTTTCTGTCCTCTGCATCTTGCTCTGTTACACCCATCACCTGCATGTCCTCTCTCACCACATCCATAAACCTTCTCTTAGGCCTTCCTCTTTTTCTCTTGCCTGACAGCTCTATCCTTAGCATCCTTCTCCCAAAATTACTCAGCATCTCTCCTCTGCACATGTCTAAACCAAAGCAATCTCACCTCTCTGACTTTGTCTCCCAACCGACCAACTTAAGCTGACCCTCTAATGTATCATTTCTAATCCTATCCATTCTCATCACAGCCAGTGCAAATCTTAGCATCTTTAACTCTTCTACCTCCAGCTCTGTCTCCTGCTTTCTGGTCAGTGCCACCATCTCCAACCCATATAACATAGCTGGTCTCACTTGTCCTGTAGACCTTCCCTTTCACTCTTGCTGATATCCGACTGTCACAAAACACTCCTGCCACTCTTCTCCACCCATTCCAACCTGCCTGCTCTCTTTTTTTCACCTCTCTTCCACAATCCCCATTACTTGTACTGTTGATCCCAAATATTTAAACTCATCCACCTTCGACAACTCTACTACTTGCATCCTCACCATTCCACTGACCTCCCTCTCATTTACACACATGTATTCTGACTTGTTCCTACTGACCTTCATTCCTCACCTCTCCAGAGCATATCTCCACCTCTCCAGGGTCTCCTCAACCTGCTCCCTACTATCGCTACAGATCACAATGTCATCAGCAAACATCATAGTCCACAGGGACACCTGTCTAATCTCGTCTGTCAACCTGTCTATCACCATTGCAAATAAGAAAGGGCAAGGAGTCGATCCCTGATGTAATCCCACCTTCACCTTGAGTGGATCCGTCACTCCTACCACAGACCTCACCACTGTCACACCTCCCTCGTACATATCCTGTACAACTCTTACATACTTCTCTGCCACTCCCGACTTCGTCATACAATACCACAACTTTTCTCGAGGCACCCAGTCATATGCTTTCTCCAGGTCCGCAAAGACGCAATGCAACTCCTTCTGGCCTTCTCTATACTTCACTATCAACACCCTCAGAGGAACCATTCCATCTGTGGTGCTCTTTCTCGGCATGAAACCATACTGCTGCTCATTAATCATCACCTCACTTCTTAACCTAGCTTCCACTACTCTTTCTCATAACTTCATGCTGTGGATCATCAATTTTATCCCCCTTTAGTTACTATAGTCCTGCACATCCTCCTTATTCTTAAATATCGGCACCAGTACACTTCTTCTCCACTCATCGGGCATCCTCTCATTTACCAAGATTCCATTAAACAAAAGTCAAACCTTTTGATACCATAGCAAAAACAGAAATCCCATTCAATGGCTTTTTATTACCTCTGTTATACAAGTGAACAATATTACGTTTTTTATATGAAACAATATAAAATACATAAACACTAATAGCAACAGCAGATTTATAATAATGGTACGTATATCCATCCAGTGTTACCCAACCATAATTTAAGTAGCCTAGTATTGACATTCATAAGTATCAAAATACAATTCAAGGCTTGAACTTTAATGTGTAGCAAAGATGGGGATTCCCCCAGTGTAACAACAAATGCTGGTTTATAATCTTGGGAAGATTTCAGCACAGTTTTATAAAAATAATATCACCATGAACTTCCTGATTTATTTTAGCAGTTGCATTTTATATTTATTTTCTGACATTTTCTCTCCACTAACTGAAAACTACTACTTAAAATCAATGCTAAAAAATTAAAATGACATAACAAACTTTTGTAACAATCTGCTTTTAAAATCTGGTTTGTCAGCAAATCCCTCTGTTAGGTTTGTAACATTTGCTGTTGTAAGATTTATAATTGCTTCATGAACTGGTTAATTAAATATTACTAAAGAGTAATATTTAACAGATGAGTCAAATTAATTCAAATTTCAAAAGTCAGAATCTGGTGGTTATTTCATTTTCCAAATCTGTCCTCTCTTTTTTTACATTTGTCCCAACTTTAAAGCTTCCTGTATGAAATGAAACCTGCCAGAGTTACATTACTCCTTTATTTTAAAACTGATGTAAAACGGCAATTGTTTTGCTGTTTTCTTTCTTGAATAATCAGACTTTGTTAATGATTGTGTGTGTGTACCAATACAGAATTAGAAAATTACTTGGGCTGTTGTTACCTGTACTCAAAAAAGGAATACATGTGAGGCAGCATTACATTATTTAATGTACCATTCAAATACATGATATATGATTTCACTTATCAGTTATGAACATAAAAATTACTTTGTCTTCAAAAACCAAATACTGTATATAAAATAATTTCTCAACTGAGATCCTCCACCTGTGTCCTTGACCCAATACCAACAAGTTTTTTTTTTAAGAAGTATCTGGCGTGCTAATTGATATTATACTTGACATAGTAAACTCATCATTAGATACTGGGGTCTTTCCAGACTGTCTTAAGACTGCTGTAGTTAAACACCTGCTCAAGAAAAATAATCTCGACTCCTCTGCTTTTGAAAAGTTTAGACCTATTTCTAACCTGCCTTTCTTAAGTAAAATCATAGAAAAGGCAGTCATTATGCAAAAATGACCACCTCAAAAACATGCTACTCTTGATTAGTTTCAGTCGAGTTTTAGAACAAATCACAGTACAGAAACTGCACTCATTAAAGTAGTAAATCACTTGCCAGCAAATGCAGATAGAGGCCGTGTATCTGTTCTCATCCTCCTAGATCGGAGTACCGCATTTGATACCATCGATCACAATATTCTTAGAAATCACCTTAGTCAATGGGTGGGCCTCTCTGGCAGTGTCTTAAATTGGTTTGAGTCTTACCTGGCAGGTAGAAAATTCTTTGTTAGTTGTGGTAATTATACTTCAAAGATACATGATATTCTATATGGTGTTCCACAAGCATCTATTCTGGGTCCATTGCGCTTTTCGATTTACATGCTTCCATTAGGTCAGATTATCTCAAGTCATAACGTGAGCTACCACAGCAATGCTGATGACACACAACTGTATTTATCAATAGCGCCCGATGACTCCTACCATCTTAGTTCACTGACAGAATGTCTTGCTTGTGTTTCTGAATGGATGAGTAGCAGTTTTCTCAAACTAAATAAGGAGATAACAGAAATTTTAGTGATTGGCAAATATGGATATAATGAGGGTATTAGAAATAAACTTGATCCATTAGGATTAAAAGTCAAGACAGAGGGTAAAGAATTTAGGGGTAACTATTGACTCTGACCTGAATTTTAAATCACATATTAATTAGATTACTAGAACAGCATTTTTTCACTTAAGAAATATAGCAAAAGTTAGATCTCTTATGACTTTGCAAGATGCTGAGTAATTAGCTCACGCTTTTGTTTTCAGTCGGCCTGATTACTGTAACGCACTCCTCTCAGGACTGCCCAAAAAAAGACATCAATCGATTGCAGCTAGTGCAGAATGCAGTTGATAGAATCTTAATTAGGAAAAGAAAATCTGAGCGCATTTCTCCAGTTTTTATGTCACTACATTGGTTACCTGTGTCATTTAGAATTGACTTTAAAATACTGCTTATGGTTTACAAAGCCTTAAATAATCTCGCTCCATCCTATATCTTGGAATGCCTTTCACCTTACACTGCAAATCGTACTGTTAGATCTTCAAATGAGTGTCTGCTTATAATTCCAAGAGCTAAACTTAAAAGAAGTGGTGAGGCAGCCTTCTTCTGTTATGAGCCTAAAATCTGGAACAGTTTACCAATAGAAATTTGCCAGGCTAATAGCACTTTAAAAAAACTGCTAAAAACTCATTATTTTAACATGGCTTTCTCATAGTTTCATTTTAGTTTAACTATGATATTCTGTATATGTATTTAATTATCATTATCATTCTTGGTGGCTCTGATATCTGTACTAACCCCTACTTTCTCTGCTGTTCTTTTTCCGGCAGATCGCCACCACCACCCAATCAAAGGTCACTGAAATAAAAAGCAATTAATCTTGTTATCATTTCATCTGCACTTACATACATGTAATGATACAAGTTAAATGATTACACCTCAACTGATCAGTAGCATTATTTCGCTCTCCATGCGCACATAATTCTAAACTAATTCCATAATGGAATTAAAGTAGCAACAAAAAGAGCATATATGTGTGTGTTTTGCTTTTTTTTGTAACTAACAGGAGCGATTCACATATCAGGTAATGAAATTCTCCTGCCTCATTGATGCTGTGCTGTATCATCACCACTGCTCATATGAAACTTTACTCGTATGAAACTTTACTCATGATATTGTGCCTTCCAAATTAATTTGTCTACTTGCAGTTATGCATGAATACAGTACTGATTTTCTAGTGTGATGGATGGCCGACTAAATATTCCGGCCCACACCTCCAGGCTGCCAGGTGGTGCCCTCCCAACAGCACGGAGGTTCCCCAAATTCCAGCAGGGCCTTATGGACCTTGTAGTTTGTATACACAGCCCTGCTGGATACCATGGGGATCACCGGGAGCCGCTGTAGGGAGGCTTTCAGACTGCTATGTGCCCTATAACCCGGAAGTGCGTCATGATCACATGACCAGAAGGAACGATGTGCTTCCGGGTTGAAGAAAAGGACTTTTACTCTGACCCGGAAGTAATGAGGACTTGTGGGTTGTTGGACAGGAACCACTTCCAGGTCAGGGGGTATAAAAGGACTGTGGGAAAGCCCAGACACTGAGCTGAGCTGGGAGGAAGGGTGGCTAAGTGTCTGGGAGTGGAGGAATTGTGATTATTGTAGTGTTTATTGATTATATGAGTAGTGTCGAGTGGAGGGTGCTTTGTGCACTGTGTTATTATAAAAATAAAAAGTCTTGGACTTTTACCTGGTGTTTGGCGTGGTACCTGAGGGTTCAAGGGAGCTCTAGCGCCCCCTACTGCTATACTAGGTACAATCGATATTGTAAAAAAGTTGGAACCATTATGTTTTGTGAACTTTGGTATCGACTTGGTACCAATGTATCGGTTCTTATGACATCCGTAGCTAGGAGTATTGTCTGGTTCCTTATTTTTTAGATCATATGGCCTGCTGCATCACTCTTAGTTTCCATTAAAGTTTATATCTTCTTTTGTCAAACCATTCTTATATGTTGCTTGAGATTTTACCTATATTGCAGTGAGGATAAAATTAATTTTCTAATACAATAATTATGAAATAACTGACAGCATTGCATATTAGCAATATATTAAAATAAATCTGGGAAAAAACAAGCAGAAGATAACCATTCTGTACACATCAATGGCAAAGCAGGTGAAAATGAGCAGTATTAAAAAAAAAACAGAAAGCTGACATGGTTTTGTTTTTTACTAGTGAAAATATACACTACAGGAAAGAAATTTACATTATAAATTATAAATTACAGTCAAGATAAAAAAAATGAAGAAGTTTAAGTGATAAAGCATAAGTTAATCCATTTTCCAAATCAACTTAGACAACCTCAACAATATTTGGTGCAAGGAAGGAAGCAACCATGGAGAAAGAACCAACCTTTTACAGGAAACACTCGCCCAGACATATCTATCTACTACAACAAATGCCTAACCAAACTGAAATTCTAACCCATTCTCTTGGAGCTGCAAGGATGATGCGCCAACTACTGAAACACTATGCCTTCAATAGAACAGCAATTTTACAATAACACATTTAATATACAACCACCTTATTTTATATAAGTGGTTTTAGTGGTATTATTTGCCTGGACTTTGTGTGAAATAGTAAAAATAATAAAAGTGATACTGAGATTAGCTTTGCTTCCTCATAGTTCTCAGACCCTTTATATAGACTTTGCATGTTCTGAAAGATGTGCAATTATTGCCAAGCCTAAACAGAATGAAGCTGAGTGTCTGAGCATCATAATAAACATCAATCTCATCTAGTGCAGGTTTCTTCTACCAAGATGGGCTCCAGCTCCACTCGATGCTGTAAAGCAAAATGTTAGTTCAAAAAATAGATGTATATTACTTGTACTGTATAGTACACATTTTCATCTTTACATGCATCGTGATAATATAAAGCAAAAAAAAAATTAATCATTGGAAAGGTGCTCAAAAACAAACACTGACAAGTTGAAAGGACCATGGAATGCTCTGGTTCTAGTCTGTATCTGTAAGCCCAAACACAAAGGAAGAGTGGCAGTAATTAAAATATTTAACTTTACTATGCCTTCCTGCACACTATAAGTAATCACAGCTCAATATACTCAAAAAAAAGAAAAACCATTATCTTTAGAAGATGACTGCATGAACATGCTGAACGTCCAGCTGGGATTTCACTGTGAATTTACACCCACATATGATTCTTGGCTCAGTTAAGTGGCCTGAGTGAAAGAACCTGTCATGTTAGGCTTGGCCCAGGTGCACCTGCTGCTGGAAGCAAACACCTCCGACTAGTGAGGAATTAACAGGGAAGTGAAGAGGTGGGAGTGTGCTCAAAGAAAGAATCAAAAGTGCAGCATGCAATGTGTAAATGCTTTCATTTATGACAAGATTTTCTTTTGTAAATCATGAAGAGGAGATTGTTTTTTCATTGTTTGTTCAAAGAAATAAATTAACAAACACAGTTTTCCTGAATGAACTGTTGGTTTTGCTTGAGCCATGAGTAAAGAAGACTGAACAGAAGTAAAGAGCAAACAAAAGGACCAGCTAAAGTGAGGTAAGCCTGATTCATTTAAAAGTGCCAGACATACCTTGTGGGACTAGTATGAGCATTTAGCAAACTGGTACAAATCAAAGCTCTTTTTTCTGAGCTGTCCAACCAATTTAATGCTCAGAACAAACAATGACGGCATATCAGCAACCTCTGCATATATAGTAGAAATCTTTAGTTGTTTTAAATGCCGCCTGTAAAATATGGTCCGTCTGCCATTATGGAGAAGGTTGCTTTTCTCTCCTGAGGTCTGAGGTTATGGCCCCTATGAAGCACCTTAGTAAAACAGTTGATGCTCATGATCCTTTTATAAAGTTAAAAAAGTATTTCTAAATATTAAGATACTGTCAGCGAAAATTCAAGATTAACACTGCTGTTTTCAGGAGTGACCACAGAATAAAACCTAATCCTAAAACAATTAATACAGTACATCACATAAAATGTGCTTGTTGAATTGGTAATATTAGTTCATCAGTTTGCCATAAAAAAAGAAGACTAAACAACAGTAGCAAATTTTAGGAAGCACCCAGAAGGAAGCCGTTGGTTTCTATTAATCTCATCTCTGCTGGAGCTTTGGTAAGGGGGATATTTGAGGGGCCCACTCATTGTTTTATTGATATGATGAGCATAGGTTTAGATTTTTAACACATATACTGGCTCTTTCTGAGTGACCCGGAAAACCACTAGAACAATCTTCTGTGGACAAAATATTTTGCTAAAAATGGGAAATATTATGTGTGATTAAAAAGTTCTTTTGAAAACAATAAACTAACTTGGAGACTATAGCCATGGTTATTTGGAAATGTTTTGCTGCCTCATCACACAGATGGTATTGTACTCACTGAAAAAAAAAATAAATTCAGGATTGTACCAGAAAATTCAGAAGAAAAAATGTCAGGGCATCCATACATGAGTTAAGGCTTAACAGAATATACTGTAAGTAATGTGTATAAGACTCGCACAGTCAGCAATTCACCAGTATGAGTACTTTCCTATTTGGAATGCAAGATTGGGTTTTAGCTGTAATTTTGCCCTCTATATGGAGTAATGAAATACAAACCTCAAAGCCCAAGGAGCTAAAAGAGAACATCATTAGTGTTAGTGACATTTTGAATTATACACTGAAACATGTTTCTAAAGCACGGTGAGAACATAAACCAGGGGTGGCCAATTCGGATCCTTCAGAGATACAATGGCTACCGGTTTTTATTCTAATCATTTTCTTAATTAATGACTAGTTTTTGCTACTAATTAACATCACTTGTGTATCTGCTATTTAAGACTCAGATGGTTTAAATCAGGGCTGAGCAACATCGGTTCTAGAGGGCTGCCATGGCTTATATTTTTTGTTCCAATCCAACTGCACTTATAGCTCAAGTGACATTTTTATGGCTCATTTTTGTTTTCTCGCTTGTTAAGATTTTGAACCTTAATTACTTATTTTAAACTTAAACAGTTGTATTCATAATTGCTCCTTATTAACAATAAGATGCAAATGACAAAGGAACAAACAGTTCTACATCTAGCTTGTCTCCATTTCCACCTGTGTTTATTCGTCATTCACTATTTGGTTTAGGAGTTTTTATGTCCTCCCCGTGTCTGAGTGGGTTACGTCCGGGTGCTCCGGTTTCCTCCCACAGTCCAAAGACATGCAGGTTAGGTGCATTGGCGATCTAAATTGTCCCTAGTGTGTGCTTGTGTGTGTGTGTGTGTGTGTGCCCTGCAGTGGGCTGGTGCCCTGCGCAGGGATTTGTTCCTGCCTTGCACCCTGTGCTGGCTGGGATTGGCTCCTGCAGACCCCCGTAACCCTGTGTTAGGATATAGCAGGTTAGAGAATGACTGACTGACTGACTATTTGGTTTAATTAAGTATTCAGAAAGATACTGAAGAGAAAGCGGAGAACTGAAAATTACTCATCCGCTTTAGGATTCAAATCACTTAGAGGATATATGTATCATTAAAAAGGAAAAAAAATCTATGATTTAAGAAAGAACTGTCATGACAGAGTTAAAACACAAACAAGCCATGAAATTAAATAAGATCTGTTATTGGCAAGATTTGGTTTCTAATTAAGCAAATGGGTTGGAAAAAAAAACCTACAGCCACTGTGATTCTCCAGGATCGGAGTTGGCCACCTCTGACATAAACTCTTTCCCATATTTTTGGAACTGGCAGACTCTCTTTTTGAAATTCAGCCTGCTGAATGTTTTACTGCACTTTTTACTTGTGATCAAGTATATTTTGCATATTTCTTTTACTTTTGACCACATTTTGCTTTTGTGCTATCTGTCTTTTAGCTTTTTTTGCGTTAGGCCACCACGTCCTGTTGTCTTGCGCCACCACCATCTACCCAAAGCACCATGATGTTCCAACAATGATGGATGGATTAAAAGCCAGAAGTCTGTATGACCATCAGCATCAAGTGACTCCGTGAGAACCCTTACAAAGAGGACTATTTCATTTATGTTAGGTAGAATGCCCAGGGGGGACTGGGCGGTCTCGTGGCCTGGAACCCCTGCAGATTTTATTTTTTTCTCCATCCATCTGGAGTTTTTTTTTTGTTTTTTCTGTCCACCCTGGCCATCGGACCTTACTCCTTTTCTATGTTAACTAATGTTATCATATTTTAATTTTGTATTTTGTCTTTTATTTTTCTTTTCTTCATTATGTAAAGCACTTTGAGCTACTTTTTGTATGAAAATGTGCTATATAAATAAATGTTGTTGTTGTTGTTTATGTAGTGTCCTTGCTGTTGCAACAGTCCTTACAACTTAGAACCATATATTTACTCAGTCTAAATATATTTTTTCCATTTACTTTTTATGCCAGTCTAGTCATAACAGGAATTGCAAGATACTAAATTGAGGGGGTCACATAAATTTTCTTTACAAGAGTTCCTGGAAGACATACAGAAGAATGGTATTCAGTGTGTATGCTATTTGTTCACAGATTCTAGAAAAGCCACCAATGTACACAAACATAAATATGGTTTGATTTGAATATCCCAATGCATCCATAACTGTCTTATTTGGGCTTCGGTTCGTTTGTTTCTAATACAATTCAAGTGATATGAGTAAACTGATTGATGAACTATAATTAGAAATGGTTTGTTTTTATATGATTTTTTAATAAAAATACAAATATGTTGTGTGAGAAAGCAATACAATTTGAGTTAGACTTTACACTCCTCCAATAAAAACATACACCAAATACCAACTCTCCCAAGAGTTTACTTCTCCACATTCTTAAATATTTTGTTTTAATTAAATCTTTCTGATTAAAACATCACATTCTAAGAGTGTGAATGGTGAAGAACAGAAAAGATACTTCATGAAAAGTGGCTCTACAGTAGATGTTCCACTTCAATGTGAATATTGAACTTTTTGCATAGTGAATTTCAGAACCCTAACACAGTCATTTCCAGCTCTTTGCTAATGTTACGGCTACCTTAAATATTCTTTCATGCATAACACACAGTGAAGTGCTTTTAAAAAAGAATCTTGCTAAGGATTTCTTCTAGATCCTTGTTTTCAGACACATGATGTAAAAGAATTGCTTTTCCATTTGGAAACTCAGGGAGGTAATTATAGCATGAAGGATAAAAACAAAAAGAAAACTTGTGACAATGACATTCTGTCAGTTTGAGTTTTCAAAGCTCACTCAATTTCACAGATCATTTGCAGTAATGCTCTCTTTTAATACCTCAATAAGTATTGGAGTTTCACAAATGAACAACTACAGAAATCAATTGATTGCTGCCTTTCTATTAGGTCTTGTTTGAAAATACCTTTTTTACTCTTGAGTTGACACACTACCATTGCCTACATATCTATCAATTCTTTTAGCGAAACCCATACCGTACCATTTTCTAAGCTTGCTGAATCCTGAGCAGGAGCTGAAGGGAGCTGGAGCAAGGTAGGAATAATCCCTACCAGTCCATCACAGGGTGAACAAGCAAACACACACACACACCCACCCCACACACCACGCACGCACGCACGCACGCACGCGCGCGCACGCACGCACGCACGCACGCACTCACGCACTCACACTCACTCACTCACTCACTCACTCACTCACTCACTCACCTCACTCACTCACTCACTCACTCACTCACTCACTCACTCACACCTGTTCATTCTTTGTTACCAAAATTAAATTCTCTGGGCTTATTTTTCAGTAACCATAAAAATACTAAAATAAATAAAACACCCTTAAAAATTAATTTTTTAAACTAATAAAACATGTACAAAAATACTTACCCATGATACAAATGGCATTAAAGAAAATAAAAATTCTTGCCATAATTGCAAGTCACGGTTCTAATAAAATGTTCTTGTTTATCAAGTTTACATGTAACATTGAAACATTTGGCTCACAAGCCTAAGCTAACAAGCCTATTGCTTACTAAGCAGTAAGGGCAAAGTCTTCTTTATCTCTTCTTTTTCTAATTAAAAATGTGAGTGTCTGTATTAAACACAAATTTGCTCACCATCCACACTCAGACAAGGGAAGTCCATTTTAATTACATTCTCTGTTAATTTCTGCCAAAGATGCTCCTCTCTTTTCTTACAAGTACACTCCAGCTGCAGCTAGACAACATATATGTCTGCTGTTCCTCTCCGTGCACAAGATGACTCCTCAAATTACCTGTTCTCTATTTTATTACTCCACTTCCTTTAATATAAAAGTTAATATTCCTGCCTTCACTCTCTTCTGAAGTTTGATTGTTGGCTCTCTTTTTACAATAAGTTCAAAAGCAAATGACACATGAGATTCCTCAGGTACCAAAGATGATGATGACTAAATTATCATAAACCTTAGAAAATCGATTGGAGTATCACTAGTTTTTCTTATGATGGGCTCAGAAATATTAAATGATTAGCTCAGCGTTACTCGGTGAATCTGAAGTAGGGGTGAACCTACCAATGTTGAGATTTGAATCTTTATAGATTCTAGGCCATACTAATTACATGTAACAGAAATTAATGTCAGATTCATTTTAAAAATCTTTACACAGATCAGAAAGCAGAGAATCAATGTGAGGAGTCCAGAACAATAAAATGATCAAATATCAATCAATACATGGTTATATTTTAGGTCAAATGAATGCTGGAATGCACATAATACATGATTATGTGTCCAATGTCAGACATGCACCCAGTCTGGTATGCATGTTATAACACATCCAACATGGTCTCTTGTGGGCTTTGTCTAATTAAGACCCTGATGAAAAAATGAAATGGAGTCAAAAATGAAAAACTGTATTACTATGCCGTAATAAGAAATGAGATGCCTTTCAATGGCACTTCATAGTAATAAAGCAACACAATTTCAGAACATAGCAATGACAATGCACTAGGGTGATTTACATTTGTAAATCCCTAAAAAAGCATAGTTTTAGATTTAATATTTGGTGGACCTGCAATTCCTTCACCAGGAATAAATTTAACAAAATGTTTTTTCAGTCTTACTGTACATCTCAGTTTTGAGTCATTTTTATCCATTTCTTTTTATTTATTAGTTGAATGTCACTTTTATGTTTTGGACAGGGGAGGGAAAGTTCTTTTAGATAGCCAACACAATCAAGAAGAGAAAAACATCCCTGACAGGAATTAAATCAAAGTTCATGGACTGTGAAACAACGGCATTATGTGCCTTACCAACATGTTAGCCAGCAATAAATTATGTCAGTCAAAAAGAAAGCTGCTTCAATGGAAAAAAAATGAATGTAGCCCAAGAGAACATCACTGGGTCCAAGGACATGCTGAATTGGAGTTTGGGTGCGTATTCTATGTTAGCTGGAAATTCAATGAGAGTCAACAAGAAGATTTTGGTTTTAGGATGGAATGACTTCAGATATCACTGCAGTACAATTTTTTTGAAAAGTCTTGCTTCCTGAAAAGTTTTTGCTGATTGTGACAGGTGCCTACTGGGTATGCACAAACATAGTTTTGGATTTACTGCATCATGTAGGAACTGTGAGAAATAGACATTTATATGTTTACTGACATTAATGTATTTGGTCACGTTTATGTTTCGCATAAGCTATCAAATGCAACAGAATTAAAAGTGTTTTGCTCCTGATTTTCTTTTGTATTTAATGTCTGGTGCATCACGTTGCAGCATCCAACAGTAGATTGTGACAGGTACGTACTGGGTATGCACAAACATAGTTTTGGATTTACTGCATCACGTAGGAATTGTGAGAAATAGACATTTATATGTTTACTGACATTAACGTATTTAGTCACGTTTATGTTTCACATAAGCTATTAAATGCAACAGAATTAAAAGTGTTTTGCTCCTGATTTTCTTTTGTATTTAATGTCTGGTGCATCACGTTGCAGCGTCCAACAGTAGTCAGCAAGCTTTGACGGATTCCAGTTGCCCTGGTATCATATCCCCATCGTAGCAATGTCCTGGTGAAACTTTCACCGTGTTCGTCACTGACAGCACCGAGATTTGCGGGGAAGAAATCCAAGTGTGAGTGGAGGAAATGAATTTTGAGTGACATGTTGCACTTCATTATCTTGTATGCTTTGAGAAGTTTGTCTACCAGCTGAATGTAGCTTGGAGCTCTGTAATTGCCCAGAAAATTGTCAAAAATTTTTTCCACAGAACAGCGTCCAACTTGGCTTAATTCCATGCCTGAATAAGTCCAGGCTGCACAAACCTTTGTTGATAAATCTCTTCCGGGAGCAAAAATGTTTGGATAGAAATATAAGAGAAAATCACGACAAAATTTCTCCAAAAAACGGTACGTGATGGGTAAATGTTGATGTGATATTCATGATCAGCACCCAAAAATCTATAAGAAACACCCAACAGTGTTCAAGAAGCAAAAACTTTGTGCAGTGTATTTAGACTTTATTATGTAGAATTCGTGAAAATTAGATTTTATTGAAAGAACAATCCTGAGAAGCAGTCAGGACCAAACCGATTTTGGCAAATCAAAAGAATGCAGTGTATTTTACAGATCTACAGTACAATTGTGGTAATAATAAAAACACAAGAGGAGTGAAGTAAATTCTGATATTCTGCCATGAAAACACAGTGTCCTCTCCTCATCTATGCCTAAATGTAAATTAAACAATAAGTGAGGAATTTAAACTAGCATGTCAGGATTCAGGTAATTATGTGTATATTTTGTTATTTTTATTGTTTTGTTTGTTTTCAAATTTTCTCACTTCACCACCATTTTGTTGGTCTGATGCTGTGTTAAAGTGGTAGCCTATTTAATCTTAGACTACATGCCAATGCCATCTCAAGTTCATGCAAGTAAAGACCCCCCAACAGACTTTTAATCACAGATAAAAACAAAGAAATAGAATGATACTTTAGTTTTGCCTGTTGTTTGTTTCTTGAATACAAACTTTATTTTGCCCTGTTCTTTTTTGTGTCATCAACTGCATGGCTGCACGCGAGTCCTAATCTGGGATCCTGAGGTGGTTTGTCATGTGGTGGGGGCGGCAATGCGCTGTATCAGTGCCTGCTCCTAACCTCTCTCTTTCTTTGCCCCTGATTTACTCACTAGTATTCTACCTGTGCAACATCTGACTTTTCCCATGGTTTACCATTGCCTTATTTGCTCTTTATATTTCTTTTCTTTTACTGTCTATGTTAAAAAGATAGGAAACAGTTCAGGATGTACAGAAACCATCTAAAAATGTAAATAGCAACTGAGAAATCTGCCTGCTTTTTTCATCACTTTAAATTCTTACATTAAGCATTCCTCATTATTAATACATCCCAATTTGTATTTTCTCAAGGCCCTTGGTGGGTCACAGTTTCTATTGAATTCTTCCCCTTAATTAGTCATTTAATTAGGTAAGCTGCAGGTTCAGTGAAGAAACTGTGAAACAGATAAATCAGATATGATTTCTAGCACTTAGGATTAAAATAGTCTAACACTTTCTAGCTCAAGCCTTTATTATTAATTCATTTATAATTAATGAATACATTTATTCATTGAATATATTTAACAAAAAAAAATAGCCAGCATTATATTACAGCAGGACACATAAACAAGACTACAATAAAAATTTTTAAATTAACTTTTAACTCTTTGAAAATTTAATAAAACACTATAATAATTAGTTGAATTACTAGACTGTCTACTGCAATTATATCAATTACTACATAGCCACTGTGTGAAATCATTTAAGACACAATGTAAACTGCACAATTTTTCAAATTTGCTTATCATATTAAAAGACCGTGGGAAGCTGGGACTCATATAATTTCTGTGAGGGGTAGCCATTCAGTCCCTGTGCTCAATACCTAGAAACAATTTCATCTGACATTTGCACACATAAATACATATATTAACAGCACAATCGTTTTCATACATTTCTGGAAACTTTGTAGATAACATCCTCATGCCCGTATCCATGCAATTTTGCCAAACATCTCTCTGAAGAAAGAATTAGAATTTTTAAAAATGGTAGAAGGGTAAGACATATCTTCCAAATAACTTTGTTTGCTACGTATTGAATAGTCATCAACTTTAAAACTCTATTTTCCAGAAATTTACCGCAAAGATAAAAGAGAAGCATAATACATTCAAATCAGAAATAAAACCCTTTATGTAGAATGTACCGTTTCTCAGGAGGTGCAACTGCAGCATATTTAGGATATTACTTCAATGAAAAAAACAGCAGGACATATGGCTGGAACACTGTTACTAGAGATACAATGCACATGTCACTTGTTCACAGAAGAGAGAATTTCTGACTCCATTGGGTTTATCACCTCCATGTTACCAGCTTAATTCCTATCACTTCAGGAATGAGATGTAAAAGTAATGCAGGCTTACTGCATCCACTCCAGATTAGCAGTCGACATCACACCCCACTTTCATTTTCTGTCTTCTGCATTTTACTCATCACTAGAAAAGTACTTCAACCTTCTTAGAGATCTAAACTTTAAATATGAAGGATCAATGCTTTGTTTCTTCTCTGATTTCACTTGGATTAGCAGTCGACATCACACCCTTGTATTTTCATTTTCTGTATTCTGCACTTTACTCATCACTAGAAAACTACTTCAAGCTTCTTAGAGGTCTAAACTTTAAGTATGAAGGATCAATGCTTTGTTTTTCTCTCTGATTTCACTTGGATTCCAGTGGATAAGCAAAAGGTTTTGCAGCCTGATGTGATGAAGGCCAGAGAAGCTAGTTTGAAACCTTTAATTTTTCAGCCAGGATCTCTCAATGTGACCTCCATTTCCACATTCCAATTTTATAAGAATGTGCATGAGGCTGTCTGTACTGTTAAGATCACAGTCCTCACAGGTGGCGCAGTGGTAGTGCTGCTGCTTTGCAGTAAGGAGACTGTGGAAGATTGTGGGTTCGCTTCCCGGTTCCTCCCTGTGTGGATAGCGCTTTGAGTACTGAGAAAAGCGCTATATAAATGTAATGAATTATTATTATTATTAAGATCTTCTTTGGGTGTACTTTTTGGTCTATGCTGTGCCACTAAGTAATTAAACAGCGTGATAGGTAGGGGGCACCCAAAACAAGACTATACGGACATCTCAAAGAATAGGAAGTGTAACTCCAAGCAGCTCCCCAGCAGGGCTGTGCTACCAGACTACAATTCCCAGTATGGGGATGTCTGCCACCTAGCATATGGGGGAAGACAATAACCTGACCATATTGCTCCCCCTACCTTTCTGTGATATTGGCATCCATCAGAAACAATTCAGTCTCTTTTGCCCCTCATGCTTATCATGATAATACATTTCTGCTACGGAACTTCAAAACATTCAATATGAAATATTTTTCCCTGTGTAAATTTTTTTCTCATATCTTGAAATACAGAGGTTAGAACATTAGCATTTATGAACAAGCCCTCTGAGAGTGTGAGGGTGAGAGTACATACTGTATAATGGGACTCTGCAATGCATTGGTGCTTTATCTAGGAATAATAAAGCATAACAAACTTTATGTATATAAAAGTATAAAACTATATAAAAACTATGAAACTAAACTATAAAAAAGGCTTTATAAGCAACTGCATAAAATTTAACATGTAAAAAACAAGAAAGAAAACATTCAGAACAATAAAATTTGTAATAAAAAAAGAGTTAAATGGCTATATGAGACAAATCTATTTAAAGATTCTTTTTAAAAAATCTAACTGTATTAAGAGCTCACAGGTTATCAAAAAAGAAAATAGTTTCCTGTCTTGTGTCTGATGCTCCCAGCACAGGTTCTGGCCCCCATTATCTTGATTTGGATTAAGCAGGCTTGAGAATGTTATATGCATGCTGTTTTTTTTTTTTTAATGCTAAAATGATAAATTTAAATACTGAGAATACTTTATAGTATGTTACTTTCAAACTGGACACTCCAACGGCCCATTTCTTCTTACTAAGTGGCTAGACTGTTTATTTCCAGAAAGTAGGTCTTTTTTCAGCTCTTCTCCTAACCTCGTAAATCCTCTGTCAGAACCACATTGTTATATTAAAATTTGAAGATGACAGGAAAAATGTTTAGTAAACTAAAAGCATAGATGTTCTAGGAAAGACTTATTGAAAATTAAATAGCACATTCCAAATCAATAGCACAATGAAGTTTACATGCTAATTTCCATTTGATGTTGTTAAATTTTATTTTGCAACTTGTTTTCCTGCATGGAGTTTAGTTAAATGGTGACTTCAGAGCTCTAGGACTGATCCCTAGCTGTCACTGCCTGTGGGAGTTTGAACATTTTGCTTATATCCACATGGATATTCTGCTATCCAATATATCAGCAGCATTCATGTTTAATTAATTAATTAGCTATTTTTAACTTGCATTGTATACGTGAGTGTGCCCTGTGATGATCTGGCATTGTATCCATAGCTGGTCATGTCTTGCAACTAATGTTGTGTTCAGAATGTTCATGGAAAAAAATGAACAAAGCAATTGAGTGGTGCTTTCTAAAAGTTACGGTGTGACAGCAAATCATATGTCTTTACCTTCCATCAGTTCATTTATCAAATCACTTTAATACAATTATGGTATTGCAGGGAATTTTTGCCTGCAGTATTAAGCAGAAGACAAAAGAACCAACCTGAGCACACTCATTCATACACTGGGCTAATTAACACAATTTGCATGATGTGGGAGGAAAACCAGAGTATTTGGAATGCAGACACAATGGGAAGATATAGACAGTGACCAGTCCCGGATTTTTGAACCCAGGTAGTGTGAAGCAGCAATACTAATCACTACATCACTGTTTTTTATTAAGGTGAGACATCATCTGTTCTGTTGGCATAGTGTGACATCTGCTTCTAACCTTTAAAATGTACATAAAAATGTATACTAACTGTAAAAGTTATCCAGACAAATGCTATTAACAACTTTTGCAAATCTGTATGATTGCCATGTAGTTCATAATGAATGCTATAAGCAGCAATCCTTACCTCCTTGCTGACTTCCATCTCGGTGCATGTGCTTTGCTCATCATCATGAAATTCTACATCCGATTCTCCTGTTGCAATGGGGACTTTAACAGACAGGTTGGGGTTGGTCATGAAGCCATCAGAGTCAGGAAGCACATACTTATCACCATTGAGGTCAATGGTTCTTGCCAGGCCGTTTCCCTCTCGCCAATCCTTTACGGTTTCATTGGAGTGATTCTTCATGCAGCTAAGGCTAGTCATCATTTTGGCTTCTTTGGCTTTTCTCCGTCTCTTCTTAAAATCCCCACGGAAAAAGTCAAAAGTAGCATTCTTCAGCCAGGAAATACCACGCTGGATGCGAGCAAATGCAATCTGTAAGTTGTTCATTTCACCATCTTCATCAGGAGCAGACAAGTTGTCAGCACTGAATGAGCTCAACAGCAAGGCAAGGAAGAGGTTCAGTACCTAGTGTAAAAACAATATGCATCATTACCAGTAAATTCAGGCACAATTTTTGAATGAAGAGAAGCAGATATAGCAAAACTAAAGTACAAAAACTATAAGGCAACACAATTGTGGATTGGAACCACTGATGGTTAAAACGATGACAAGTTTTTATCTTCACAGAAAATAATAGAGTCACACAAAATAACCATTTCTGCTAGGCCACCATAAGCCAATGCCTTTGCATATTGAGTTTTCATACCCACTTGCAGGCCCACATTTTTGATTTGGTCTTCAAATTTCCAAACATGTATTGGTCTTCCAGCAGCATGAGAAGCCATAAACTGCCAATGGCATCATTAATGAATTTCCCCCTGGGATTAATAAAGTATCTATCTATCTATCTATCTATCTATCTATCTATCTATCTATCTATCTATCTATCTATCTATCTATCTATCTATCTATCTATCTATCTATCTATCTATCTATCTATCTATCTATCTATTAAAAGTTAATTCAAAAAAGTACAACAGATTGCCTTCAGCCTTGAGTGTTATGAGACTAAGATTTTGAAAGGTTCATATTGCATTTTCTAGAAATTTTGCGCCTTTATTTTAATAAAAGTATTTTATATTGTTACTTTATTTATATTTTTGGGCCATCATTTGTGTTTCGTTTGTTTTGTGGTTGACACCATTTTGTTTATTTTGGTGTGCCTATGGCCATGTTGTTGATATTATGTGACACTGAAAAGTCACAGCATGTAAGGTCATCAAATAAATGAAAGTTAAGATGGTAACATGCTATCACCCATATCCAAGCTTTTTGGATTTATCACCAAAATTTAAAAAGCTATGAGAGAATTCAGCATTTCAAGAACTACAATGAATTAGAGCTTTGCATGTGCTTTGACCTTGATTTTTAACAAATGTTTTGAAATTCAGTAATTGTAGTTTCAAATTGACTATCTAGCTTTTGACCACTGTTCATTAATTTGTCAACAATTATTTTTGATCTCCATGCCCTGCTCCCTTGCCCTTCTGGCCTGACATTTCCAACTGTGGCAGTAGAAATTAGAAGTAAAATGATTGTACGTAGGTCAGTTAAGAAAGTATTGAACATTGTGAATCATGGACATACTTCGGGAAAAAGAACACCAAATATAAAAGCTATGTGAAAAACAACCCAAAGTATGAATGATACTAATAAAATTCTTACAAGGATAGGAGGTTGGGGAATTCACCGAGGATGATGGGATGATCAAAGCGTGCTAAGAGTCTGTTTCAATACATCTGCAATTAGAGGGTCTTAAGAGAAATTACTGTTGCCATGGAATATGAAATATAACTCACAGCAACATTTGGGACTTAGGGTATTTTCAGATGTAAAGCACAACAACCTGCAGATCTCAATAGGAAAAACCATTTACTTCAGTAAATTTAATGTTAAAAAGTCCTTATTTATGTGAATGAGGAATGGTATAAAAGGGAGCAACATTACAATAAAAAAAAAATTATAATCCAGACATTGAAATGTTAGTTGTATGGATTTGTCCACATTACCTTCCTAGAGAAATATGTTATATCCTGATTAATGTTTATATTCTTCCTTCTAGAAACAGGTACTCAGGAACCGAAATGATTCAAACTGGTATCAACCAGTAATGATGACTCACTCCAGTCCTGCAGTCATAATACATGGTAATTTCAACTATGTGACCATGGAAGGAACAGAGATAAGCTTCTATCAGTATGTGTTATGTTTCACTCATGAAGAAACCAAGACAGGCCTGTTTTACTCAAATGTTAAAAGATTTTTTTAAACATAAACCCGTTGCACGACTGGTAAAATCTGATCACAATCTGACCTGCCTACAGACAAGCCTAATGACAGATTAATGACAAGGAGGGTGAAATGGTTTAGAATCACCATTTCAAACAGACAGACTAGGAAATGATGTTCGAGTCACATGGGGATGATATCAAGGGACCAAACCACTGCATCACTGAGTATATTAAGTTCTGTGTCAACACTATTGTTCCCTCAAAAGCAGTGCATAGATTTTTATGGAAGTAGTATTGGATTACTAAGGAACTAAAAAGTCTTCTCAATGATAAGAGGATAGCTTTCAAATCTGGTGTCAAAGTGGCACTGAAGGACATACAGGTACTCCTGAGGAAAGAGCTGAATGAAGGGTAAGACTCTTATAGAGCTAAAATACAGCAGAAAACAAACTCACACTGAATAACATAAACGATGTGTGTAATGGACAGGGCACAATTACTGGACTCAGGCAATTCATGGCTCAGGTGCGGGAAGGAAATATGAACAAAGATAATGCTCAGAACCAATTTATTAATAGATTTTTCCTTCCCCCTGCCACTTTCTTCCAACAGCCAGTCTCCCCATACCATCTCTACTGCACCACTAACTCCATGTACATATTTTACTCTTGCCACTTCAACTGATATGAGTAGTGATGAGTCCAATTCTAACCCTCAGTATGGGCTATCCATAACTGATAACTAAGTGAGGACACAACTGAGAAAGCTATACACAGGAAAATCCATAGGACTTGATGGAGTTAGTCCTCAAGTACTTAAGGAACGTGCTAACCAAGTCTGTAGTATCATCTTCTATCTGTTCGGTCTGCCACTAAGGCTTCAGAAGGTACAACAGCTGTGGAAAACAGCCTGCATTGTACCAGTTCTAAAGAAAACAGGAGCCTCTTCACCTAATGACTACAGACATTTATCCTTACATCACACATCATGAAGACCATCAAGAGGCTGGTCTTGGACTATGCAAGTCCTCTTGTAAAAGACCACTTTAACACACATTGAAGATTTCCTATTGAAGATATAATCATCTATCTTCTCCACAAGGCCTTTTTCCCCCTGTGAAAAAAGATGGCAGCACCTTGAGAATTACATTTTTGATTTATCCAGTGCCTTCAGTTCCATCTAGCCATCTCTGTTAAAGGGCAAGTTCTGAGGTATAAAGATGGATGAACTTTGTGTTCTGAATAATGGACAATCTCTCTCTGGAAGACCATAGTTTGTGAGGATCGAGAACTGTGTCGCTGGCAATAATGTTAGCAACACTAGAGTACCACAAGGAACAGTTCCATTACCTTTTCTGGTCGCCTTGAACATCTTGGACTATAAATACTGAACGTATAATACCAAGTCATGCCATTTGCTGAAATTCTCAGATTATGCTGTCCTAATGGACTGTATTGACAAATGGAACGAGACAGAGTATTGGATTCAGGTGGAGAACATTACTTTTTGTTTGAAAGAGAATTGCCTGCAGCTCAACACCAGCAAAACAAAAGAAGTAGTTAGGGAGTTTGCTGCACCAAACAGCCTCTACACCCGGGTAACTATATAGGGAGTGGAAATGGAGGTGGTATGTTGCTACAAGTACCTGGGGGTCCACATTAATGACAGACAGGACAGGATTAGTAACACAGAGCAACTACATAAGAAAGGACAGAGCGAACTCTTATTCCTTAGGAGACTTTAATGGGACTAGTGACATCCTTTATGCATTCTGTAACTCTGTGAAGGCTTGAGCAATTTTTTACACTGTGGTGTGCTGGGCTTGCAACATCACTTTAACAGAAGCCCATTGAATCAACAAGCTGACGGGCTCACTTAAGGGTCACATTTTCGACCTGTTGGAGGTAGTTGCAAAAACGAGAATGAAGACACAATTGATGGCTATTAAGTACAATGCTGAACATTCAATCAATGAATAATTTAAGTCAATGAATGACTGTGAAGAAACGTGCCTGGGGCTCCTTCATACCTGCAGTATTATGCCATTATAATGCCTCACTGTGACTGCTCTTTAATATCTAGTGAAGTCTGGAGTTTTTTTTCTTTTTTTTGTGTGATGTTCTATATTTCTTGAACTTCTGCAAAACATACAGTAAATATTCCCACGGGACAAATAAACTATTATCCACCTTGGAAATAGTGTCATAATAGTTGTCCATTAGTAGACCACATTATTTCAATTCAATGATAAAAAGGCAGTTTTGGGCACAAGATTTGCATACAGACAGCCAATCAATCTGGACCAATTCTGAAGCTGTATGTTTTTGAAATGAGGGAGAAACTAGAGTACCTCTAACACTACAGTGACATAGGTAGAACCTTCAAACTCTCCACAAGCAGTCACTAGGCCAGAATTTGAATTCAGTCTACTGAAGCTGTAAGGTAGTAGCGCTAAATACTGCATTGCAGTGTCATGTGACTGAGTAATATTTTATTTAAGTAAAGTTTTTTGCCCAATATGAAGGAAGTTTATGCAAATATAAACACCTCCAAACCGACACATATGAAAAATAAATTCTCTGCCCTCTACCCAATTCTAGTTTCAGAAGATAACTGACTGAAAGAGAAGAGGCTCATAGGCAAACTCATACAGTGTAGATGACATTAATGAGCACACCTTTACTTTCATTCTTATTCATTTCACAGACACACATGCCCTTGAATTGCATTAATAATTCCCTTCTAACTCTAGTAATGCTAGAATCTATATATATAATTCTCTAAGCCGCCGCCAGAGCGGACAAGACACCAATGAAAGCACGCAGGAAGGAGCCACGCCCACCAACTCTAAGACCATTGGATACGACGAAAACTCGCAGAGCCACGCCCACCACCTCGGACGCAACACCTCGGAAAACACACTGTCATTTCTGTTTGTCTGTGCTACAGTCCACATGCAGCTCTGAGCCACATTGACTTTTCGGTTACGACGCACGACCATGTGCAACATCGCAAACTGTTTTACACGCTACATACAGCAATTCGCATCCACGACAAACATGCGTCTTCTTAGATGGTCCTGCAGGAACACGGAAAACGTTTCCCTGCCCACCAAAGCAGGACCATGTAAGAAGAGGCATGTTTGTCGCGGATGTGAATTGCTGAATGCAGCGTCTAAAACAGTTTGCGAGGGGTATCCCATGGGATCCTTAAAACAATCCTTTAAAACTGAGGTTAAAACACAATGAAGGAAGCAGTCTTTAAAAACCAATAAGCCCTGTGCCTCTGTTTCATTAGCGCCTCACCTGCTTCACCGATGCAGGCCCTGCAACAGTCGAGACGCTCTCTCAGCAGCTGACCTTCTCTGTGCCTGACTCCACTATAGGCTGCAACAAAATTATGAAAGTACGGGCGCATTTGTTTCACACAAGCTGTGTGTGTGGGTGGGTTGGTGTTAGTTAGTTAATTAGTTACTTGAAGGATTTCAAGATTTAATATGCACAAGTGGTAACACTGCAAAAGCAGCCCAAACCAGAAAAGACGGCTGGCAAAATGTGGCCGACAAATTAAACGCGTGTCCATTGTACTTACTGAAAGCAGCGTTACGGATTTTGCAAATGTTCATTTTTTTACCTCTGCTTAAAAAACATTTAAAAAGCGGTGTGATTATGCGACGTATACTACGCCACGGGTTGATATGCAGCGTATAAAACAGTTTGTTTGTTGCGGATAATTTGCCTTTTACTATTACACGAAGACAATTTCCTGTTAATACTTCATTACATTGATATACCGGTGTTTTCAGTATTCAAAATACTATCCACACAGGGAGGAACCGGGAAGCGAAACCACAATCTTCCACAGTCTCCTTACTGCAAAGCGGCAGCACTACCACAGTGCCACAAGGCAGTTAAAGAATGCACTGGGCTCGATTTTGTTTTCACTTCTGTTTACAGAGATCGGGTCATAGATAGCATTATTGCAATGTTACTTTTCTTGGTGGCTTATTACATTACGGATGTTTCACATGTTCATTTTTTCCTCTGTGCTTAAAAGACATTAAAAAAGTGTTTCTCAACTGTGACTCCGTAACATCTCAGTACGCAAGCTATATTAAGCGTCAACAACGAAGACTCGCTACACCTTAATCTACAAGTACTGACACTTATCCCTACCGACGAAATAACTTTCACCAGCATGGCCTTCTTCGTCACAGACGATCCTGCTTTCAGTCACGGACAATTATATGTTGCTCTCTCCAGAGGTCTATCTTTTCATTCACTCACAGTGGTATCCACAAACCCACCCCATTTGGACAACTGTGTCGTTCAGGAAGTGTTCACCCATCAATACATAATTATGTGGCATATGCTACGCCACGAGTTGGCTAGTAGTACATAATTCCTGGTAGACCTGGATCAAAAAGTTCCAGTAAAATAGTGGTCCAATTCAGCATTTTCAAAAAACTGCTGTTAAGAGAATGGTGATCTCATCATTCTAAAACAAGGCTCAAATTGACTCAATGACTAACAACAAGGAAAAGATTATTCTATCTCAAGAACAGTAACTAAACAAAATAATTTTGACATGGTTCCTCTCAGTCCAAGTATCTGTTAATGTCACCACTGCTTTACATTAAACTTAAACCAAATGGTGGCACTTGGCAAACTTACTTCCCCATTTATGATCCAAAAATTGCTTCCTATTTAGTTTTAGCAGTATAAACAGTGTACTTCCAGTGATTAAAAAGTTATATAGCTCAGTGATTGTTAGCACACCAAATATAACGGCTTTATGTAGTCACTGCAGAAATAAACACAGTGATGAAAACCAGAGTGAAGCAGCACTTTCATCCCTCTATGGTTACATCTTGTCTCTCTTTATTTAAATTCACACTACCTTGTCAGTGTGTAAAACTGCATGCTGCCAGTGTATTGTAGAAATGATGCCACAATAAAACCAGGGTTATCCCTTTAATACTTCATATAGCCAATCACAAACTCTATAGATATTTGGAGAGATTTCTATTATTTTTGCTGGCTGCACTTTTGTTCAATTACTTGTCTGACACTTCCTGAATTTCACATTCACTGTAAACAGAGATGTGTGACTCCGTGAAATATACACAGCTTTGAGATTCTGGTCTTTTTCTCCAACTATTCTAAACAAACAGGGATCTGTCAAAAAGGTGATGCATGCCAGGAAACAGTACCATTCAACATTATCCTTAATGTGTTTATCTTCCTCATAAAGAGACTTGCTCTCTGCTTTCTGCTCTCTACAAACATTTGACTGATAAAAGCATAAAACAGGTCATAAATTACATTGCTCACAATTAAACAAATCACCTATTGGTAGTACCATTTTACTGACCAAATTAGATTTTTGAATCATGGAACATTAGAACAATTTTGACGAGAGCCCTGATCTTAGGTGGATAAGATATACCCATTTTAGGGGGATTTTGGTAGCATTCTTACTTTCCTCAATAAATTGATTTCCTGTTTTGAAACTCTTCAGTCTATTCCTAATGTTAAACTTTTGAGCATTCTCACCAAATTGATAATTCAGTGCAAGCTCCCCCGGAGTAGAGAAAAGAACAATTATCCCTCCTTATAAAGAGAAAAGGCAACAAATACCCTCGATTGGATTCCAGCCAGTTTTAGATCACTCCTATTCTCACTCGTTGGGTTAATTAGCAGTCAGCAATCAACCTAACAGTAGATATTCTGTATTTAAAAAAAACTGGTTTCCAGACAAAACGTAAGCAGACAAGGTTAAGCTATGTACATTGTAAAATTCTTAACAAATGTGACTGAGAACAGACCCCAGGTCTCTGGAGCTGTGATGTGGTGTCACTATCTAGTGAGCCACCGTTTTTATGTTTTAACAGATATGTTCATATTTTAACTTTAACATTGTTGTAGCAGAATATAAACTCAAGTTTCTATCCGGCACACGTAATATGAAAATACTGGCAACAACAACAAATTTTTAATGTGATAGTGGAGTAGTCTTATTTCTTCAGGAAAGAAGAATTCTCAGTATTATTGTCCAATCTCAGACTTGTGCTGTAAACATTTTAGAAATTCTGTAATGTTTTTTGGAAGCATTTTCATTTTACATTCTTCCTTTTTTCATTTGGATTTTTATCCCTCATCATTATTACCCATCATTAGTGAAAGAAAATAAAACTATGAAACAAAAGGGAAAGACTAAAATGTATGAGAACATAGAACTTACTCTTTAAAATTTTTATAAAACCTGTTTATCCTTTATTCAGACGTGTGCATACATCAACACTGGCAGCCTATTAATAACATCAGTTGATTCATATTTTTGTGCTGCCATTAACTGTTGGTTTATCTAAGAACACAATAAATGCCCATGTGTTTTTCTTACAAGTATGGATACTTTTGTGAATAATACAACTTTGTTAAAAAAACTTAAACTAATAATAAAGTAAGAGGAGGTTCAATTTGAACCCCTAGTTTTCTGCCTGGCACCTAAAGTGCTCTAAGTTACAGGTGTTCTCTTTCATTGTTTATATGGTTACTTAGCAACAGAGTCACCACAGGGCAGACATATTTAAAGCTAACAACAAAGCACTTGAAAAAAATACACACAGCCAGACTTTGTACAGAAAATAGTTGATTGGAAATACAATGAAGAGATATGACTGATTAAAAGGCAAATGAACACAAAACCTGAACATAAAAATGCTAGATGACTTCTGTCTGAGTGCCTGCTATATATGAGCATTTCATCAAAGAGGGATTATTTAAGTTTTTTACAGTGTAAATTTACAAACGATGTTACCATCAGTGTTCACGCTCCCGTATCCTCAAATTTCTTTCTCTGGGTATACCAGTTTTCCTGTTACCTGACAAAAGATGTGCAGATTTGGATAAATATGCCTTGCTCCTTACCTTTGACACTAAATATGCTTGTTGGATGAATATGCCTTATTCCCCACTAGTGACTTTAAACATGGATTGGGCATGTTTAGAAAATGAATGGATGATTAGAAAATCATGCATTTGGCTAAGCATTTTGCCTTTTTCTTTGTGGAGAAGAAGCATCAGTTACATTGGTACTATTCTTTAATGGTTTTCTGGCACTTAAAAATATATACAGTATTAGGTCTGGTGTTGCATAGACACAAGGACCCATTACCTGAAACTATGCTCAAAATGGAGACTGTCACTTGTCTTGGAAGTAATTTTGAAAGGACTGAAAGTTAACCCAGAAAGCCCTTCTGAACCTAAATTGTGAGAAGAGGTGGCCAGGTGTTCAGCTGGGGGAGAAAGAAAAGCCATAAATAGAAGAGGTAATGTGGTAAGAAGAGAGTCCTGTGTATCTTTATTGCGGCTGCGGAGTGCTTTATGCACCACATAGAAGGAAGGTCATAGAGGGTCAGTAGGTTTATATGCTAGTTTTTTATGTTTACTTGTAATTTTGAGTTCTACCTCTAGCCATATTTCCCTTGTATTCTGTTAATGAAACATCTTTTTAGAGTAGCATTGGTCTACTTGGAGTTATTCTGATATTTAATGAGCAACATCTACTACCCAAAATGTATTTTCACTGTACTCTGCTCACATAACAATAAATTAATCTTTTCGACCTTGATATTATGCACAATCACTGAGTGATACAGTAAATATATTTTGCCATCCATCCATCCATTATCCAACCCGCTATATCCTAACTACAGGGTCATGGGGGTCTGCTGGAGCCAATCCCAGCCAACACAGGGTGCAAGGCAGGAAACAAACACCGGGCAGGGCGCCAACCCACCGCAGGGTACACATACACACACACACACACACCAAGCACACACTACGGACAATTTAGAATCGCTAATGCACCTAACCTGCATGTCTTTGGACTGTGGGAGGAAACCGGAGGACCCGGAGGAAACCCACACAGACACGGGGAGAACATGCAAACTTCACGCAGGGAGGACCCGGGAAGCGAACCCGGGTCTCCAAACTGCGAGGCAGCAGCGCTACCCACTCTGCCACCCATATTTTGACATTTGGCTGACAATTACTGTCAAGTAAACAGTTTTTGTTGCAAAATGTTTAAGATTGGGGGCTTTGCAGTTTCATAACGAATTGCCAAAAGACACTTTATTTTATTCTAGCACCATGACCAATGTAATTGGGGCCATTCTTATGAGTAAACTTACATAAAACACCATAAATTCCATTTGGGAGAATTGCCAGGGTTGGTGACAGCGCTTCAGGATTCTAGAAGGTTTAAAATACACATAAAAAATGGATTACATCAAAGTGATCGCTTCTGTGTTCAGCTACTCTACTTAATCCACTATAAAATGGAAAACGAAAACAGAAAGAGCAAAACAATTATTTATTTGTGTCAGCTGTACAGGTTTATTCCACAGAAACCAGAACAGAAGTAGGCAGTATATGCACACTTTGCAGTCGTCTGTAATTCAGCAATCATATTACCAAGTGTAAGACATACCAGGCCCTACTACAGTACAATATGTCTAGAGGTCATGCAGTCACCGAGAGTAGAGTAATGGCAAATAAAATCATACAATCTTAATACATAATTCACCTGTCTCCTCACTCACTCACTCTCACTCACTCACTCACTCACTCACTCACTCACTCACTCACTCTCACTCACTCACTCTCACTCACTCACGTCCGTCCGAAGCCGAATGCGCAGTCGCCTTCTGTGCAGCTGCCCGAAAAACCTTACGAGACCAACATCCGGCCCCAACATCGCGGCAGGCGGCAGATATATGGTCACAAAAATTCAAAGGGAAAGGTGACTTCGATTAAAGCTCTAGAGGCATGAAATGCGATTTCAACTACAGCTTGAGGCCTAATTACGCATTCTGATTCAATTACGCATTCATTCAATACACCTATATCAGGTTTGTGGTGCTTATACTTATTACTATTCCATACTGTACTGGAACATTCATCATTCAATATTATACTATAGGCCTGGAAAATTCATAAACTAACAGTACAAGCCTGTACAGTAATGAGTAAAGCGGACTACAATCATTACAAAAGAACTTCTTCGTTACTTATCATTTGTTCTTCATACACTGCTGACACAAACTCGTGCCCATTTCATCTTACGTTGTCGAAACGGGCTCTTTGTCTAGTATCATATATTTCACAGATAAACTTATTTTGTCAAAGAATGAACAAGCACAAGGCTCAAAAAACAAAGGGTACTTTAAAGAAAATGTAAGATTCCTGTGGGGATGATTTTGTCAGAAACACAAAATGAATCCCACCAGAAAATAACAATTCCTTTTATAACTTTGTGGGGTTCAGGGCTATCTCCTAACACTACTGCATAATACAACCTTACTAATCTCCATTTCAACCTGCACAGCAGGCAATTTGTCAAACTCCCATCCATCTGCTAAAAGTTTCATCCTTTTACTGCTCCCTTCAGCTTTTAAACCAGAGGTGCCTGACTTGTGGCTATTATAAGCTACAACTTTTCAACAACCATTCCAGCAAGCAAACAGAAGCTGGTTTCCTTTCTTGTCAGTAACAATGAAAAATGACTGCCCTATGCCTGATTTTACTCCTGTCATATAAAAGGTTTTAACATCAGCATTTTAGCAGACTTTAAAATGTTTGTGATGCTAGTTTTAGCTGCCTCAGTCAATCTGAAATTTCACATTAATTTCCAAATGACAGTAGCTTTTCCTACTGAACATGTTGCCTTAAAAAGTGCAGTTTACTAGCAATGATGCAGATGACCTCTATTATATGTGAGCAACAACTCAAATAAAAAATAGAAATGTTTTTGAAGACTCAGGCTTTTTCTATTCCCACATTTTATTCCTTGATCAGCCATGGCAGAAATACTGTCAAGCAATACCGTATGACTAGTTTTCAAGGATTGAACAAAGAAATACAAATGTGGTATGTATAAACCTGCATATACTTACTATAATTTATGAAATGAATGTAAAAAAATATATCTTGGGATAGGATTAAATGAATAATGCATTTTTCATCAAATATTTTAAATACAAAACTAAAAGGGTGAACCCTGGTATTCACATTGCTGTTATTTCTGGATGCTTACCCCATGGTTCACTAACAGGATAGTGCACGAGGTATCAAGGAATCTCATAAGGACAGGTCTATGCACCAATGCTCCGGATAAGATACAGGTGACAAATACTATATTATGATCACAAATGCACATTTTGCTCATGCAAAACCTTTACAAACATAGAGGGGGTACCTTATTAGCTATAGCTAACTAACAGTAAGTTACTACACTATTTACTTTCAGAGCATAATAAATCAGTCAAAGTGTCGAGTCTGCATTTTGTCAAAAGTGCAGCACAAAGATTCTTTTCCATTTAAACCTCAGCGCCCTCATAATTGTTGCACATTAGTTAGTGGTAAACATCTGTTTTAAACTCTTTCTCCTATAATACCTCATTAAAATAATGTCAGCTAAGTTTAGGTGGCTACTACAATAAGCTTGGATGCACGGAGTATTATCCTACTAAAACAGCCAGTTCTCAGACAGGAAGAGTCTTTCTGTGAAGTGATGTACCTGACTGGGAATGGTATTAACAAGTACAGTATTGTAGTATTTTAACTTTGCTCTGGTTGTCCCAAAAGAGTCTGTTTTTGTCTTGAAACACATATTTTCCCTTTATACTGCCACCTCCAATCTACATTTTGACACTTCACATTGTGGATGCACAAAATATTGACTTTTTTACTGTATCCAGGTTTTTGTGGGTTCATCTATGCTTATGTCATTAATACAATAAAGACTCAGAGCAGACTTGGGATGGGGATATTCTTAACTCAATAAAGTTTTTCTGAGGACACTTAATTTAATTGGAAGTATACAAGCTGGCCTTTGTAAAATTCAGTCGGGTGGGTCAGTCAGGGAGGGTTGGTGGAATTAAAGATTTTGGTGTGGATCTTAGGCTGGCTGTTCTTGATCTAGGTCTTTGTGCAGTGTATTCTGTCAATTCTGTTTAAATTGTATATTTAAATTGTATATGTTCCCTATTATACAGTATTTAGCATAAGCTGTGAAAACAGAGTATTCATGACAAACTTTTATTTTGAAATCTTCATCCTACCTGTCAAGTATGTCCCCTCCCAGCTGACATTGCCCCTCCTACTCGACATTCAGCTCATGGATGCGGAGATACATACTTGCAAATAACAGCAAGTGTCTGCAATATAGAGTACTTTTTAGTCTATTTTGTGCAGAAAAGTTAATAACCTAGAAAACTAAGCAAAAGGTCAATACCATGACTCCAGTCTTGTCTTAAGAAAACACAGGCTGAAATAAATTTGTGTGTCATTACCACAGCCTCATCAGAGCTTTTGCTACATTCTGAGCAGGAACCAAGTGAGATACAATCCTGCAACTAGTCAACATAGTGTAGTCAAAATTTTTCTATCACCCATACTTTTTGAGTTATGTCTTTTTTTACACTGTATATTTAGCATATAATGTAAACCCTTGTTAAGGTGCATGGATATTTTAAAAGTTAAATTCAGGATTGAAATGTTTTGATTGCTATTTCTGAACATTTAATAACTTTCTAGAAGGGCATAAAATAAGTCTGTTGTGCCAGAGTTTGTAGACTGTTAACACGTGAAAAGGCAGGAGCCTCCTACCTTCATGAGGCACAGCTGTATACCAGTTGGTGACCAGACATCAAAGTGTAAACATCTATGTGTTTACATCTTTAAAAATTAATTTCTGGGATTCTCATATGGACTTTTGCCCTAGGAATCTTGGAGCAGTCCGGAACGAGCATGACAAATTGTTTCATTAGGACATTTCCAAAATGGAAAAGAGATACAAAGGCAAGATATGTCACAGCATGCTTGCTGGGTACTGCTAGGCACTGAAGAGGGATTATCCTGAGGCAAACTAAAGCAATAAATTGTACACTTCTACCTTTTAGGTAAGACACTCCCAGCCTGTAATAGAGTATAATGTAAATAGCAGCGTTACCTTGTGTGATAGAAAAGGTCTAATTAGATGTTTGAATCCAGCATAAAAACACTAAGATTCACCTAAATTGACTCATGTGACAAAAAAAAGTTACATTCTGTTCTCTGGAGTAATTTAAATAACTGTGTAGTACCTGGTGCTAATGTAAAATTTACAATAAACATACATGGTCATAATGATATGAAAGCTGTGGTTTCAGTTCCAGGAAAGCATTTTCTTGCATTGTGCTATATACAAAACAATTAAACTAGAACTGTCAAAGTTAAAACATTAAAGCAACTGATTATATTTTTTTTTATTTTGAATTTTCCTTAAATATATTTAGAACATGTGTTGTCTGACACCCTTTGCAATCTAAGCCAGTGGTCTTGCCAGGCTGCATATGGTGAGGTTGACATTATAAAAAAATCGGGAGTGGTCTCCCCTAGACTTTCTCGTATACTCAGATATGGGGATGGATATTTGAGAAGTAAACCGCAAGACAATGATTATATTTTTATATTGTGTACATTAAAGAAACATTAACCACAAATCAAATGATATGATATTTTGAACAATCATTACAAAAGTAAAATTAAATAAGTCGTACTCTGCAGCTGAATGAGAATCATAAAGTACCACTTCCAATTAACAAAAATAGCCCAAAATTTGATAGAAATCTACATGTTGTACCCAATACTTGTATGCAAAATTTGATTGACCTAAGTGAAAGTGTACTCAAGTTATTGTGTTTACATACACAGACACACAGACATAATTCCAAAAATGGTATTTCTGGACTCTGGGAGGTCTAAAACATTGAAGTCTAAAACATTAAGATTCATCAAAATCTCAAAATGGAATTTTTGGAGGATTCTAACACTTTTCCTATATTTAGTATACTAGAATGTCAGGGAGGTCTAAAACTATGACTATGAAGCCATTTTTTGTATAAGTTCGACTTCATTGTATGTAATGTTAATTTCTTCAAATAAAATAAAAAAATAATTTTAATGATTGTCTTTTTTAGATAACTGAAATGCTCTTTAATTGTTACATAAAAGTAGACATGAAGTTATACACGAAAGCAGCATTCCTTAACCTACGCAGTACACTAACAGCTGTCAGGTCGCACGCGAGAGAACAAAAAGGGTCATAAATGGAGTAAAATTTGGACATAAAAGGACTGTTGGATACACAGTAGCTGAACCCAAGTCTTAATGTAAGCTCCTTTGTCACATGTGATTAATCGAGACTAATTGAGTGACACTGTGTGATTGATTGTGATTTGTTTGACAGCACTGATATATAGATATACTGTAGATAGGTATATGGGTGCTTTGTATAGTTGTGTCTCATCAGTCCTCCTAGTGCCAGTAATGACTCCATTTCCCAAACAGATTCTGTTACAATCGGCAAGTAATCTGCTGAAAACATTCCTCTTGAGCTCATCAACAAGCTGCAATATGCATAAATGTATCATCTTGACAATAGAGGTTTTTCTACTAATTAACTTGATGAATACAGTATGTCTAAACCGATTTGAGTGGAAGCTGTTCAGGAACAGTTATTACTCTTGATCATATGCTGTACATTTATACTGATTTTTTTAAATATGATCTTTACGTAACCAAATTCCAAATTCTGAAATTGCATTAAGAAAACTGAGTTTAAGAGTGAGTAACAAGAAAGAGACAGTTCAATCCTTTTACAATCAAGCATCCAGCAACTTTCACCTTTACAGTATGTACCTTCGCCCAATCACCTTTATTCACATTATCATGTTTTCTTTCATCCAGAACAAATTTTATTCCCAGTAGACCTTTGAAGATCTACATAAAAAATGATTCATTTTTAAAAACGACCCTCTGCATTTCAAAGCAACTTCCTTGCTAAAATGTAGGGAAGTGATTTTGTATAGCATCTGGCATTTACACAAAAAGTTCTTTAGCTCACAATAAAAAATAAAGACATAAACAAAAAATCTTGCATGGTAAGCAAATTTGTAATTATGTAATCTGACTGCTGACACTTTAGCACAGCATACTGAGTCACATCAAATAAGTATCTTGGAATGATAATGATACTACTTGACTTAATGGTAAAACAACAAGATTTACAGGTGAACAGCTTAGACAGCTACTGTATCAACACACAGATCCTCTTCTAGAAGCCTTTATTAGTTTTTCAGTTACAAAGACAGTAAAATGTATTACTATAAATATATTACATGGCCTTTAAGGTAAAAAGTATACTTCTCACTACGGTACTAATTTTCCTGTTATTTTCCTTTTCATAAAGCACTAAAAATAAAGCCTGTTTCATCAACACAAGCTGACACTTTGTCATTTTCTTTTTACTGTTTTGTAAACATTTAAATACCAAAGTAAAAGGGCATATATTCACAGCAGCAATCTCACAAATGTCTCTTTCATATGCTGTATTGGGCCGTTTCTGGTTTCTTAATTAAAGAACCATATACCTTGTGTAAATGTAACTAAGCAATATCAGAGAAAGGCATAAAGGATCGGTACTCGTTTCCTTGTCACTTTTTTCATTTTTTAAATACTTTGCTATCCTCCCTTATTCTAAAGATGCCCTTATAGGTTAATGATTAGATAATAAATTAGCACAATAGAATGTATGTTGCTAAATGACCTAATGGACTGGCATCCCATCTGTGGTTAGTTGCAGCTTTGATCTGGAAATCCACCACCTTTACACAGTATGAAAAGGATTAAAAATGATGGTTAAGAAAGAAATAAATGAAGGAATGATCTGATTGAGATCACTTAAAAAAAGGATATTTTTCTTCAATGTAATTTTTAAATTTAAAAACTTATTTTGAACTGGCCCTTTGTTAGACTTTATTGCATAAAAAATTAATATTACGTAAAAAATAATGCTCTCAGTAATTTTTTACATCTGATAAAACTATGGCTTGTTCAATTTCCAATTAGTTCAGAAAATAACAGCAAATTATTAAATGGATATAGAAATTGTGCCCCCAAAAACCAAATTAAAATTTGGAAAGTGTTTTCAAAATCATTTTTTATCCTGGGTTATTCTGATGTTACAGCAAGACCTCAAAAGAATCCCAAAGGATTATTCAGCTTCAACTGCTGCATAAAAACAAAAACCAGCAGACGACCCTAGTGTCCTGTACCTCCATTATACAACACAAGAGCCGTTTAAAATGTTTAACTTTAGAATGCAATTTCAATTGATACTTGAATATATATTGTAGTATATTGTAGTCTGGACCTTTGGAGATTCCATAGTGATAAGGAATTATGGGTATTGGGGAGCTTAAAGGAAGTGACATAAAATATAAGACTATGCAACGTGTAATCTAAAAAAGGGACCTGTTAAAGTTTATTACCTTGAACCTGTCTCCGTCTTCTTCCTTTTTATTGGTACAATATTATTGTCCATAGATATAACACTGGCGACGAGGATGCGACGGATTTAAAAGTGCACCGCTATGGCTACGCAACGTGTAAAGTAAGTTTTTTTTTTTCCGCCGGAGAGGAAAGAGAAAAGCTGCAAGTTTTTTTTTCTATTTCTGTGGTAACGTTTCTTAGTCATTCACTGAAGATAAGCACAAGGGATAAAATGGCAATGATAACGGGACATTTCGGGCCATTCGATGATTGAGTTGAGCAATGGGGCGATTATACAGAGCGATTTGAGTTTTTTGTGAAAGCCAACGCCATTGACGATGACTTGAAAGTGCCGACATTTCTTAGCGTTATCGGGGCAAAGACATTTAGTCTACTGAGAAGTTTGGTACGGCCAGGAAAACCCGGCGACAAGTCATTTGATGATATTGCAAAGATTCTGGACTCACATTTTTCGCCTAAGCCGTTATTAATAGCTGAAAGATTTAGATTTCACAAACGAAACCAGGAAGAAGGCGAGTCTGTTGCTCAATATGTAGCGGTACTCAAGAAACTTACAGAATATTGTGAATTTGGTGCTAATTTGGATGACGCCTTAAGGGACAGGCTAGTGTGCGGATTGAGAAGTGAGGGCCTTCAGAAGCGGTTACTCACTGAGGCCAACCTCACATTGCAGAAAGCGATTGAGATAGCCGTGTCTATGGAGCTGGCTGCTAAAGAAGCACAGCAGTTAGGGGCAGCTGCTAGAGTACACAGAGTGCAAGCAGACTCAAACAAACAAACAAGGAGCACATGGCCAATCTGGATAAAACCTTAAGCAGGCTAGAAAAGTATGGGCTGCGTGTAAACAAGGAGAAATGTGACTTTTTCAAAATGTCTGTGGAGTACCTAGGACATGTTATTGATTCTGAGGGGTTGCACACAGCTCCTTCAAAAGTGAAGGCAATAGTAGATGCCCCTGCTCCAAGCAATGTCAGCCAACTGAGATCATTCTTAGGTCTCGTGAACTATTATGGGCGTTTCATTCCACAGCTAGCAACGTTGTTGAAACCACTCCATGAGTTGCTGTGTGAGAGTAGACCCTGGAAATGGTCACAGGAGTGTGAAACGACATTTAGCAAAACCAAGGCCGCGCTGGCTGATAAAAGAGTTTTAACACATTTTGACCCATCCTTACCAATTCAGTTAGCTTGCGATGCATCCCCTTACGGTGTTGGGGCTGTGGTGTCGCATATTATGTCAACAGGTGAGGAGCGACCAATTGCATTTGCGTCAAGAACATTGAGTAAAACTGAAACAAAATATCCTCAAATTGAAAAAGAGGCTTTAAGCATCATTTTTGGAATAAAAAAATTCCACACTTACCTCTTTGGTCGAAAATTTACCCTGCTAACAGACCACAGACCTCTCACGTCTATTTTTGGCTCACACACTGGTGTACCATCTATGGCAGCAAGCAGACTGCAGCGCTGGGCATTGCTCCTTGGGGCTCACAATTATGAGATCAAATACAGGCGTTCGGAGGCACATGGAAATGCAGATGGTTTGTCAAGACTTCCCCTACCTGACCAACCCAGAGAACAAGGGCAAAAGATTTTTTACTTTAAGATGGTGGAAAATGCACCTATCACTGCCCACCAGATTAAGCAAGAAACCAAGGGTGATTATACACTGTCAAAACTACTCACCTGCATTCTTAAAGGGCAGGACCTTAGCACCCTTAATGCACTGCCTGATGTTCAGCCTTACCTTTCACGGGGAAAGGAGCTATCTGTGACAGCAGGATGCCTCATGTGGGGCATGCGAGTAATTATACCACAAAGGTTGAGGAAACCCATTCTGGATGAGTTACATCTTGGACACTGTGGTATAGTCCGAATGAAAGAGCTAGACCGGAGTTATTTTTGGTGGCCTGGACTGGATCGTGATATTGAGGAAAAGGCAAATTCATGTTCATCATGTCAAGGCCTCAGAAATATGCCAAGTCCAGCACCATTGCATCCATGGGAATGGCCTGCTAGTCCTTGGCAACGCGTTCATTTAGATTTTGCAGGACCTGTAGAGGGTGTTATGGTTCTGGTCGCAGTGGATGCACATTCTAAGTGGCCTGAGATCACTGTCATGCCCGACATCACATCAGAAAAGACAATCCAAACCTTAAGAGAGATGTTTGCACGTTTTGGACTGCCAGAGCAGATCGTGACGGATAATGGGCCTTCTTTTGTATCCCAAGAAATGGAAGAATTCCTAAAAGGTAATGGTATTAAACATCTCCTATCCAGCCCTTATCATCCTTCAACTAATGGCCTGGCTGAAAGAATGGTGCAAACCCTTAAACATGCTCTTAAAGCATCCAAAAGTGAAGCACCTTTCAAACAACGTCTTTATACCTTTCTTCTTAAATATCGTAACACACCCCATGCAACAACAGGTATGTCACCAGCTGATCTGTTCCTAAAAAGGCAGCTGAGAACACGTCTTGATTTGTTGAGACCAGCTACCACTCAAATGAGAGTTAATGATAAGCAGCACGATCAAGTAAAACAACGTGCCAAGCGGGCTAAAGATCGTGAGTTTTTCAGTGGAGATGCTGTCCTTGCTCGTAACTATTCCACCACTGAGAAATGGGTACCAGCAACCATTCTTCAAAAGACTGGACCTGTCTCTTATAAGGTATGCACACGAGACCACCAGACATGGAGACGACATGTTGAACAGCTGTTACCCTCTATACCTGTTGAAGAAGCCGGTAGCACAGAAACGTCTGAGGAACCTAGTTTTAGTGAGTTGATCCAAAGCCAGCCAGGAATACCACCTGACTCTACTGTTTCAATTCCTGCCGATGCTGTCGTGCCAAGGTTACCTGAGGTTGCCTTAGGGGATGAACACACCTCAGCTGTACGACGTAACCCTCTCAGAAGCAGGAAGCCTCCTGACCGTCTTAACTTATGAAAACTGACTATATGTATATGGAGATAAAGGCACAAAATAATACCTTATGTTAGCAGGATGTTGAGCTCATTTATCCTCTTTCCTTTGTTGGAATGTAATTGCATTGATAACAGTATGTGTTCTGTTTCATGTTTATTTTCCTGTTCTTAATAGCAGATGTTGTTTGTTATATGTTAGTCGAGTTTACAATTTTAAGCGGGAAGGAATATGTAGTATATTGTAGTCTGGACCTTTGGAGATTCCATAGTGATAAGGAATTATGGGTATTGGGGAGCTTAAAGGAAGTGACATAAAATATAAGACTATGCAACGTGTAATCTAAAAAAGGGACCTGTTAAAGTTTATTACCTTGAACCTGTCTCCGTCTTCTTCCTTTTTATTGGTACAATATTATTGTCCATAGATATAACATATATCTTGATTGTGAAGAAATAATTTTCATCCATCCATCCATTGTCTCCCGCTTATCCGAGGTCGGGTCGCGGGGGCAGCAGCTTGAGCAGAGATGCCCAGACTTCCCTCTCCCCAGCCACTTCTTCTAGCTCTTCCGGGAGAATCCCAAGGCGTTCCCAGGCCAGTCGAGAGACATAGTCCCTCCAGCGTGTCCTGGGTCTTCCCCGGGGCCTCCTCCCGGTTAGACGTACCCAGAACACCTCACCAGGGAGGCGTCCAGGAGGCATCCTGATCAGATGCCCGAGCCACCTCATCTGAATCCTCTCGATGCGGAGGAGCAGCGGCTCTACTCTGAGCCCCTCCCGGATGACTGAGCTTCTCACCCTATCTTTAAGGGAAAGCCCAGACACCCTGTGGAGGAAACTCATTTCAGCCGCTTGTATTCGCAATCTCGTTCTTTCGGTCTCTACCCATAGCTCATGACCATAGGTGAGGGTAGGAACATAGATCGACTGGTAAATTGAGAGCTTCGCCTTGCGGCTCAGCTCCTTTTTTACCACGACAGACAGATGCAGCGCCCGCATTACTGCGGATGCCGCACCGATCCGCCTGTCGATCTCACGCTCCATTCTTCCCTCACTCGTGAACAAGACCCCGAGATACTTGAACTCCTCCACTTGGGGCAGGATCTCGCTACCAACCCTGAGAGGGCACTCCACCCTTTTCCGGCTGAGGACCATGGTCTCGGATTTGGAGGTGCTGATTCTCATCCCAGCCGCTTCACACTCGGCTGCGAACTGATCCGGAGAGAGCTGAAGATCACGGCCTGATGAAGCAAACAGGACAACATCATCTGCAAAAAGCAGTGACCCAATCCTGAGCCAACCAAACCGGACCCTCTCAACGCCCTGGCTGCGCCTAGAAATTCTGTCCATAAAAGTTATGAACAGAATCGGTGACAAAGGGCAGCCCTGGCGGAGTCCAACTCTCACTGGAAACGGGTTCGACTTACTGCCGGCAATGCGGACCAAGCTCTGGCACCGATCGTACAGGGACCGAACAGCCCTTATCAGGGGGGCCGGTTCCCCAAACTCTCGGAGTACCCCCCACAGGATTCCCCGAGGGACACGGTCGATTGCCTTTTCCAAGTCCACAAAACACATGTAGACTGGTTGGGCAAACTCCCATGCACCCTCCAGGACCCTGCTAAGGGTATAGAGCTGGTCCACTGTTCCGCGACCAGGACGAAAACCACACTGTTCCTCCTGAATTCGAGGTTCGACTATCCGACGGACCCTCCTCTCCAGGACCCCTGAATAGACTTTTCCAGGGAGGCTGAGTAGTGTGATCCCTCTGTAGTTGGAACACACCCTCCGAAATAATTTTAACTTGAAAATTTCTAAACTTTAGGCTTTCAAGATTCTCCATCTTAGAAAATAGAATGTAGAGTAACTGGGTTCTTTTCACTTGGGCAACACTTTACAGCATGTCGCAGATGGGTTCTTGCTACATAAAGTCAGGTTCCCATATGTGCTTAGTGTGGAAAGCATATGTCTTAGGAGAATTCCACTGTTTCACGTGACTAATTGGCCTTCTGATCATGAGGGTGTCTGGGTTTGTTTCATTGGAGTACATTCTATTACAAATATTAAAGCCTAAAAGAAGCTTGTATTTAAGATTTGGAATGTCTTCATCAGCCATGATATACACAGTTTCAAGGGGTTTAATGGCTGCTTCTATATGGACCTTTAAATTACTCACCACATTTGTTTATCATTGGTGTGTTTTGGTGCACTTTTGACTTTGCCTAACAAATTAAGGTCCTAAATTAATTACTCCTGGTTCGCTTCTCAGGTCTTCTGGAGTTTGCATGTTCTCCCCGTGTCTGCGTGGGTTTCCTGCGTGTGCTCCAGTTTCCTCCCACAGTCCAAAGACACGCAGGTTAGGTGCGTTGGCGATCCTAAATTGTCCCTAGTGTGTGTGTGTGTGTGTGTGTGTGTGTGCCCTGTGCTGGCTGTGAATGGCTCCAGCAGACCCCCGTGACCCTGTATTAGGATATAGCGGGTTGGATAATGACTAAATGACTAATTACTCAGTAGCGTAGCGTGGGTGTCAGCCGCCCGGGGCGGATGAAAATTCCGCCGCCCCCTTATTTAGGTATGGTTCAAATTTTTACAAGATATTATTATTATTTATTGTGAAATTTTGCCGCCCCCTAAAAGTGCGGCCCGGGGCGGGCCGCCCCTACCGCCCCCACTACGCTACGCCACTGTAATTACTCCTCTTGTAAAAGAGTTAATCTGATTGTTTTTGAGGACGAATTTTAAAAAAGATATTTGTTGCTTGCTTAATTGAAATTGTTTAGCCAATCTAACTGTAAGGGTTGTACAACTTTGATGGGTACAATTGTCACATTTTTAGATTCTTACCTCTTTGCTATCATAATTGTAACTAATATTGATAATGATTTTAAATGTTATATTATCTGTAGCTGTAGACACAACTTTAATCAGAAATGTCACACTTGTGTTATTTTCCTCTGATTTGGTTTATTTTCTAAGCCAGCTAAATCCATAGCAAGTGAAGGTTCATGTTTGTTGACTCTAGCCAGTTTTTGTACAAAACTGGCATGCAGAAAATTAAGCCTTCTCCTGGTGTGTAAATGTATGGTGCCATGGCTAAGAAGCACACATGATAGAAAATACCTGGTTGGTATTATTTTTGCATACCACTTGTAAGGCAGTGATTATATTTCTTTGTATAGTACAGGTATTTATGGGTATTTGTTCTACCTGCAGGTACTCTAGGGATGCACTGGAATATTGTGGTCCAATATCATTCATAGTAATGCACATATCTCCATTTTGACAATAACTACTAACTAGTACAATGAAGCAAATGCTAGAAGGTTTCATTCAGGTAATAAACAGATGGATGAAGTCCCATCTGTAGGCCAATAAATGTAATAAAATCTCCAAGTTGTCTTGAAAATAAAAGTGGGGCAAAACTATGATTAAAGTAACCTTGATTTTTTATTAATTCTGACATTTTAGGCCAATGTCAATGTTTTTGCATTTAAAGCAATCAAGGACCCATTTAGATTTTAATAGGTGTGCCTATGCAGTTGAGTGAGAAATCGACACTGTTAGTCTGCAGACCTCAGGCAATGCTTTCCTAGGTACCTTTCTGGTTCAGAATGTACTTTTAACACTGTGAACCCTTGGTTCTGAAAATGAATCATTCCATTCTCTTTTTTATAGTCTGCATACTGATGTATTTTAAAGTTATTATGTAGAAAAACATTTTTGCCTCTTTTTTTCCTTAAAAAAGTTAATATCTTGTGGTTAATGTGCAGAGTACAGAATCAATATACAGTCAAAGTAAAAAGTATGTGAACCCCTACCTAGGAATTTTCTATATTTATGTCTAATTCCCATATAAAACATGGTTGTATCTTCATGTCAGTCACAATAATGAACAAACACATTCTCCTATAACTAAAGATATACAGATTTTCAGAGAATTTTTGACCATATTGAATAAATCATTCAAACTGTGAAACTGAAGGTTGGAAAAAGTAAGTGAACCCTAAGCTAATGACTTTTTAAAAAGCTCATTGCAGTCAGAATTTCGCATACCTGGAGTCCATTTAATGAAACGAGTTCAGAGTTGTGGCTTAGAATTACTTTGATTGATAAAAAACACTATAAAGTTTGAGTTTGAGCTTTGACAAGAAGCATATCCAGATGGGAATCATGACTCACACAAAAGAGCTGTCTGAAGAGCTACGATCAAGAATTGTTAATCTACATAAGGCTGGAAAGGGTTACAAAGTCATCTCAAAGATTTAGATATTCATCAGTCTACTGTTAGGCAAGTTGTCCATAAATGGAGAGAATTTGGTATTGTGGCTATTCTGCCTAGATGTGGGCGCCCTGCCAAGATGACCCCAAGAGCACAATGCAAAGTCAGCAATGAGGTAAAGAAGAACCCTAGAGTGATAGCAAAGGACTTGAAGAAGTCATTAGAACTAACTAACTAACTAACTAACTAACTAACTAACTAACTAACTAACTAACTAACTAACTAACTAACTAACATGTCTGTTCATGAGTCAACTATACTTAAAACATTGAACAAGAAAGGAGTTATTGGCAGGACACCAAGAAGGAAGCCACTGCTATCAAAAAAGAACATTGCTGAACGCCTGAAGTTTGCAAAAGAACACTTGGACACTCCACAACAGTACTGAGAAAATGTTTTATGGAGTGATGAAACCAAAATTGAACTATTTTGGAGGAACAAGCAGAACTTTATTTGGCATAAAAAGGGCACTGCATATCAACATCAAAACATCATCCCTACGGTATGGTGGAGGGAACATCATGATTTGGGCCTGCTTTGCTGCATCAGGGCCTGGACAGCTTGCCATCATTGAGGGGAAAATGAATACACAAGATTATCAACAAATTCTCCAGGATAATGTGAGGCTGTCTGTCCGTCAACTTAAGCTCAGAAGAGGCTGGGTGATGCAACAGGACAATGACCCCAAACATCGCAGCAAATCCACAGCACAATCCATATTACTAAACAAGAATGGTAAACCGGATATGAACGCAGGGACCTGCCCGTGGACGCAGGAGACATAGTGCGCAGGCGACACACAGAGCCCCCCTCCCCAGAGTGAAACAGGAGAGACTACGAACCGTCTGACATGCCGCAAGCAGGATAAAGCGAGGTCAGAAATAAAACACAGAGTAGGAAACAAAGTAAAACGTCATAAAGAGGTTAAAGAACGGGGCCAAACACATGGAGAGCAGGTTATGGCACCACACAAAATCCCCCGCCCCAGAGCAAAATGGGAGAGACTACGAACCGTCTGACATGCCGCAAGCAGGATAAAGCGAGGTCAGAAATAAAAGACAGAGTAGGAAACAAAGTAAAATGTCATAAAGAGGAACAAATCTACACCTCCCGAAGCCGCAAAAAAGCAATAGACATTTCGCAGGACTCATCACATCCCGGTCATTGCCTCTTCCAGCTTTTGCCATCGGGCAAGAGATACAGAGCTATGAAAACTAGGACAAACCGCCTTAAAAACAGCTTTTATCCGAAAGCAATCATGGCCCTGAACTCAAAA